>NC_064813.1:6258761-6476303 GCF_023721935.1 Panthera uncia | reverse complement strand
AACTCACGGACCGTGAGATCATGACCTGAGCCGAAGTCGGACGCTTAACCGACTGAGCCACCCAGGCTCCCCAAGAGTCATTCTTGAGAGTAATTACCATCAAGGATACAGGTTGTATCGGTTGTGCAATCTGCCAGTCTGGCTAGGATGACTTCCTTATCAGTGGAGAGTGATGGGTGCGTAAATCCTCCCAGGTGGTGCCCCAAATCATACCTGGCATATCCCCCATTATGTAGATAGCCAGTCTCCTTGATTTGCCAGCATCCACACATCCTTCATGATCTTCCACACACTGCTTTCTTAAGATGCTGACATTCTTATTCAGATTATCTTTCACTCCCGGTGCCAACCGCTTCACATTTTTCAGCTATTAGAGTCTTTTATGACAGTATTTTCTTTTCGATCTTGTAGTTTCTGGGTACTTCTTTTAATCCCTTTAACTATCATAATTGCCATTTCCAGATCTGGCTCTGCCTGACTTCGGATTATGCTGTTCTTATCTTGGTTGCCCTACCTGTCCGTCCCCAGGTGAACAGTGACCACAATCTTCTGAACGAGCTGAGGCCCAGTCAAGGGTGGACAGACAGACGTATCTCTTATCTCGCTGTGGTTTCGTTTTTCTGCTTGTCTGCCCTGGTCTGAGCTTGTTTAGAGGAGTGCAGTGCATCTCAAGTCCCAGGGAGCTCTGGTCCGTTGCATGGTTTCTGAGAGACAGCTGGGCACTACCCAGGGTGCGGTCCCCCCTCCCTGTCACTGGAGTACTTCTTGTTCACATCTCCCTGTGCAGATGGATAAGGCAGACATTAATAATTCATGGTGGGTCTACAAGTGATGATCCTTCCTAGCCTGGGACTCCTTTGTCTTGGTGAAGACACCTTGGTGAAGAGAGACCTGATGGTGAGCCGGGAGGGAACTGGATTACTAGAATGATGAAGACAGACTGAAATTGGCCAACAGTCAGCAGCTCATTCACTTTCAGGGCTCTTTGTACAGATTGATGTTTGGACAGTGCACCCCCAGAAATACTATTTACTTACCTTTATGTTCACATGACTCTGTAGGACTCAGAGGTCCTGTTTGTGTTTGTCTTCATAATTAAGTTTATTTTCAATGCATGGCTGGTGCGTTGAAATCAGGATGCAGCGTGAAATACTCTTCCTGTCCTCTCTGGAGAGAAGAGGAAAGGAGTATTCTTTCTGTCTCTCGGTTATAGATAGATAAAGTTGTGCCCAATAGTAATGGGACAGGAAGTGATAACTGGCGCCTCCTGTCTAATGTGGTGGGTAGCAGATAACTGCACGTGGGGAGTAGTGTTCCTTGTAAGGATTCTGGGGCCTTCAGTTACATTGGTTCCAGCCGAAAAGCAATAGGGTTTCATTTGTTTTAAGTCATCTAAGCATTATTCTTCCTCAGGACTGACTCGGTTTGTCTGTTACACTGTATAATTATCATTGCTGTGTATATATTGAAGAGCATTTCACATGTTTTGAAATGTGGTATTGAAATGACTTAAAACTGTCACCTCCTTAGTTTTAGTTTTAGGATGCAGTTCTTGCTAATTCCTTCTCTTCTTCTCTGATCCTAATAATTGAAGTCAGTAATTGCAAAACAAACAAACAAACACAAAAAAAACCCACAAAAAAAAACACAAAAAAACCCAAACCGTGTTTTGGATATCACTTTTCTTCAGGATAGTTATTGGTTTCAGTATCTCACTATTTCATTAATAACTATTTTCATAGCATAATTTTAACATGTAGTCTTTGAATATTATAAATTCTAAAAGATTAAAGAAGAAAATTGGGAAAGGGATTAAAAGAGCTCATGAAACTCTACTGCCCTTGTAATCTGATTACAAGAACTCTACGTATAGAGTTTCAACTGCAAAATTGTTCCAGATTTCCTTTCTTTTTCCTAATGTAGCTTATTAGTTTTTAGTCAAATTATGTATAAATAAATAATTATTCTTTATCTTAGAAGTGAAATCATTTCTTAGCTCCACAGAGCACACTTTTCTTTGAGGGGTTGGGGAGGGGCAGAGAGAAAGGGAGAAAGAATCTTAAGCAGGCTCCACGCTCAACACAGAGCCTGACGTGAGGCTCAATCCCGTGACCCTGGGATCATTACCTGAGCCGCAATCAGGAGTTGAATGCTTAACTGACTGAGCCACCCACATGCCCCCGACAGAACACACTTTTAGTGTTAGTCAGACTCTGTTTCCTTTCTAATGGATGCAGTAAAGGTAAGTACTTTATTCATAGATTCCATGTGTAAATCTAAAGCTCTGTGAACTAAATTTCTTATCAAGTAACACTTTGGTTTTCCGTTTCCATTAACAAGTCTCTTTAGAAAATCCGAAGTTATGGGAAAACTATTGCTACTTCTTATTTTGCTAAAACTAGTAATGTGTCTTATCCAGGCTTTTCTTAAACTCATGATGAGTAAGAGGAAGCCAGGCTCAGTTAGTATTTAGCACCGATGGCCTGTCACAGAAAGGTCTGTGCAGAAATAGGATTGGTGTGTGGAGAGAAACGTAGAGATAAATGCAGTGAGTCTCTTGTGTAGTTAATAATAAAATTTCATTGTTGAACCCTGACCTGAAAAACCTGTTTTCTTTAGTTTAATCAAGAAATAAAATGAGTTCCTCTAAGAGAAGAACCTATGTTAGCTATTTTGTAACACAGAGTGTATTTTTTTTTTCTCTTACTTTTTCTGTTCTAAACTTTGAAATCAATGAGCTTGGAGAAAATAAAATCTGTTTTTCAAGGTCCTGCAGAATATATGTTTGTAAATATATTTTCATCCATGGCTGGTAATGAAAAGATAGTTGTTTTGTTGCTCTCTTAGAGTTCACATATAGGTGGCAAAGATTAGGAGCTTTTCTGCTGAGGCCACAAGAAGAAACAGATCTAAGTTGTCAAAGAAGAGCCTAGATCAGAAGAGTAAGAATGTCATTGGCCATCATTGTTATGAGTTGCTCCTTCTTAGGGAACGTACCATCTCCTCTAAGGATCTGTTTTTTTTTTTTTTTTTCAATGTAGTTAAGTTTTTTAAGCTTATTTATTTATTTTTGAGAGTATGCACCAGAGACCATGAGTAGGGGAGGGGCAGAGAGAGGGAGAGAGAGAATCCCAAGCACACTCCGTTCTCACAAACTGGGAGAACCTGAGCTGAAATCAAGAGTCGGATGCTTGACTGAGCCACCAAGGTGCTCCTCTCCTCCGAAGACCTTGAGGATTGTTTAGATGCAATCTATCTGAAATAGATAATAGATTTAGGTGAATTTGCATGGGAATCCATCTTTTTCTAACATAAATTTTCATATTAGATATATGTAGATGTTTGGTAAATCAATGAGTGAATTAAAAAATAATTTTCAAATACAAATGTCAGAATATGAAAATGGTGACAGAAATCGGGGTCCCAGCTCTAATGTACAAGGAACATTTTTTGTTAAAGGTTTCTAGATTGGAACCAGTGAATTGAATCATAAGAGATTAGCAGAAACAACAAGTTTAAATGGAGAAAGCACATGGACCTTAATTAGTGAAATTGCCAATCGATTGCCTGGTTCTCCAGTTGTTCTACTGTAAAAATATCCATAAAGTAGGATAGGATTATTATTAATGCCATCACTAGTGTCATTAATAGAGGTCTTTTAAAAAATTTTTTTTAATGTTTATTTTTGAGACAGAGCGCGTGTGTGAGCGAGCGGGGGAGGGGCAGAGAGAGAGGGAGACCCAGAATCCGAAGCAGGCTCCAGGCTCTGTGCTGACAGCACAGAACCTGATGTGGGGCTCAAACCCACAAACTGTGAGATCATGACCTGAGCTGAAGTTGGACGCCTAACCAACTGAGCCACCCAGGCACCCCAGTATAGGTCTGTTTTCAATGTAAGTCTTGGATCCTTTGCTGAAAATGCTTTCGGGTAGGTATTTCACTGCCTAATTACTTTAGTTACCTGTTGCTGAGTAGCAAACCACTGTAAGGCCTGATGGCCGGCAGCAACAACTGGAGGCATTTGGGTATCTCTCGGATCTGTGAGTTGACTGGACTCAGCTGGGCATTTCTTCTGGTCTCTTTTGTGCCATTGCAGTTACATGGCCTCTGGGGCTGGAGTCATCTAGAGTCCCTGCTGGGGTCAGCGGGGCCGGGCTCCTCTCTTTCCCTTGTATAGTCTCAGAGCCTCTCCTTTCCACATGGCCTCTCCACAATCTCTCCATCAGGCAGACTTCCTACTTAGTGGCTTATGGATTCCAAGCAGGAGGAAACAAGCTACCAGACATTTCAGAAATGAAGCCTGGTCTGGCCTCGTGTAACTTCTGCATTCCGTTGGCGAGTGCAGGTCACTGACTTACTCTGTTACAGCCTGGGAGGGGACAAGGGCATGAGGCTAGATTTGTGGGAGGCTATTTGTAGAGATGAACTACTACAGTAATATGCCTTCAGATACTTTGTTTCAGACTGTAATGTTAAGTATGTGCTAATGAGCTGAAGCTCCAATTCTAGGGGTGTTGAGGTTCACTAAGCGACACTTTCTGCAAGTATGTGGTCAGCAAGCAGGGCAGAAGAAGGACTGTACTGCAGAGGCTGGTACTATGAGCACATAACCTATTTCAGTCTTGACCAAAACACGGCCGGGTAGTCAACTGTCTCCTGTTTGGGGAGGGACATCTGGCTCACAGGGCAACTGGGCTTCCCTGGGCAGGAACTTGGTGTGGAGTCCCTCTTGCCGGTTCTGCCCACCCACCCCAGTGTCTCCAGGAGGGGAGGGGGGAGCACTTTCTGGGGTGGGGTTAGTGCTTGTAGGGTGGGGAAGAGCTCTCCCATTATCCTCTTTGGCGGTAGAGCTATACTTAGTGAATATCCACCACCGAGATGTCAGGGACCTTAGAGATCATCAGGTCTAACCTCTGACCCATAAACTTCATCTCTGTCTTCCTCTAGCACTGTCTTCAGCAGGCTAGAAACAAAACTCTGCTTTTTTTCCATGAAGTATGACAAACAATTGCTTCTTTAGAAACCGTCTTTTTGGGTAAGTGTGCATGGTGGCATGCAGACTTCCCAGGCCCTGATTCTCACCTGGCTGTTGTTGCAGAACGTGCAAATAGAAGCATTCACCAACTGAAATGTGCCCTGAGAGAAGGTGATGTCACCGTTGGAGAAGATGCTGCGGGTCCCAGTGTGGAAAATGAGGAAAATGAGGAAAATGAGGACGCTGGGACTGCCTGGCATGAACTGCGACACAGCCATGCTGGTGAGTGTGGATGGATAACAGCCCGGATCTGAATGACACACAGAGAATATTCTACATCCCGTACAGTAAGAACTCCAGTCCACCCTTTGCTCTACTGCTAGGCTTTTCTTCCTCAGACACAAACCAACTACTATAATCCTCTTGCTTAATATTTTGTTAATGTTTATTTATTTTTGAGGAAGAGTGCCAGTGGGGAAGGGCAGAGAGAGAGGGAGACACAGAATCCGAAGTAGGATCCAGGCTCTGAGCTGTCAGCACAGAGCCCGACACGGGGCTCAAACTCACCAGCTGTGAGATCATGACCTGAGCCGAAGTCAGACACTTAACTGACTGAGCCATGCAGGCGCTCCTTAATATTTTTCCTTTAACTTCGTGATGCCTATAGGCTGAAGTCCCAATTCCTTTGTGTGTCTTAGCAATATTTTCTTAAGAGGCTCCAAGATACCTCTTCAGCCTCATTTTTCTGTCCTCCTCCCAGCCACCCATCTTGCAAGGCATGTTCTAGTGCATACCAACCTACTGGCCCTGCTTCTATGCCCTTGCATAGGCCACGCCCTCCAAGTGGGATTTTTCGGACCCTTTTCTGCTTGGTAATCTTCTGTTCATCCTTCACAGTGTTAGCTCCTCCATAAAAACAGGCATGATTGGGGCGCCTGGGTGGCTCAGTCGGTTGAGTGTCCGGCTTCGGCTCAGGTCATGATCTCGTGGTTCGTGGGTTCGAGCCCCAGGTCGGGCTCTGTACCGACAGCTCAGAGCCTGGAGCCTGCTTCAGATTCTGTGTCCCCCTCTCTCTCCGCCCCACCCCTGCTTGTGCTCTGTCTCTCTCTGTCTCTCAAAAATGGATAAACATACAAACAAATTAAAAAAAAACAGGCATGGTTAGGCGCTTCCTCTTCTTACGGCACTACGTGTAGCTGCTGCTCTACATGTGAACTTACTCTATCGTCTTGTATCTGTCAGTGGATCTCTCTTGCTCGGTGGATTCTTAGCTCTTACGTGGTAGAGATTTTCTCATGTTTGCCTTCGGATCCCCAGTCCATGGCACAGTTCTTGAGGCCTATAACATGTTTAAACAATATTTGTTACGTGGATGGAAGCATGGATGGGTGATGATAAGCCTCTGCAGTAAGGCTGATGAAACCATTGTGTTTGCTCTCCAGTTAATCAGCTCAAAGCTTTGTTGCGCCAACAAGCAACTAAGGAAAGTGAGGTGTCTCCATCAAGAAGGCGAAAAGTGTCCCCTCTGGTAAGTCTCAACATCTGCAACCTGACAGGAAGGAACATTGTCTCTGTGTTTTAACTCCACAATGTCATTTCAGTAGTACATTTTGTCGATAGATTCTGAGCAAGACATTCTAATAATGTAAAGCATTGAAAGGAATTATCTTTCCTCTGATTATTTTGGCTGAAGAAGAGGCAGAGGGAATCCTGAGTTTTAAATCTATTGTGTGCTTGAAAGATGTAAGTGAGGAAACAGTTTGGAAAATTTACTTTGCAACTCTTAGCAAATATAAAAAAAGGAACAATATATGGAAAAGAATTGCCTTTTTTTTTTTTACAGGCTCCTATTGATATCCTATCATTTTTAGAATTTACTTAATTATATATCTAGCTGTCCTTTGTAATATTTGTCTATTTTGAATGTCAAAGCCAAAGTATGTAATCTTATTCTGCATTTTTAATTCATGCATTAAAATACATGGTTATAAAATTGCACAAAATGAGAAGCTATATTCTATTTTTGTTTGAAGTTGTTTTTTATTGCTATTTCTTTAACAGAGTGAATTATTCCTGATTGAGGCAGTATGATACACTAAAGCCTGGGATAGATGTGAGGGAGGGAGAGGATTTGGCCAGATTTAAATGGCCAAAATAACAGTCTAGCCTTTAGGTGTATCTAAGGCCTACTGTGTACTTTCTAGAAGGATATTGTGTCTCCCAGGGTTTCTGTAACAATAAGATAAGAGTATATATACTTAAAATTCTTTATGAACCTGTGAAGTGTGACACAAATAGAACATGTCATAGTAGCAATAACTACCTTGCATTTTCAGTGTGTGTGACAGTTAGATACCAAGGCTATATGCTAGAAACCATGGAGACACGTCACTTTCTCTACTCACAGCCGAAATGTCATAACCGTACCCCTATATTAACACTTCGTTCCAGCCTGACACATACCTTCATGCTTAATTCCCACTCTGGAGAAATGTACTACATATGCCTATTCAATATTTACGGCTCTCAATTATAATTTTAATACAACATTTCACCATTAAGTAAATGTATTACTGTTGCCACCTAGCTTCTAGAATGCTCTTAAGTAGACAGGGTGGAGTACTTTCAAGTCTAGTAGATGAAGTTGCTGTATCTGTTGAATGCTCAGACATGCTGATTAGCATTTTAAAGCTACAAAGCAGCAGCAGGATTGAACCTGGAGAGTGGGAGGAGCCTCATCAAGAGTATCATCAGAGCAGTATGTGCAGCATGTACGTTACAGATGCACAGGTCTGTGTACATGGAGCCACGTGGAAGGATGCAGCTCACGTTCAGAATGCATACAGCCCACATGGAACGATTATAAGCCACAGTAATAATAAGCAGCTTTTGAAGGTTTAGATCCACTTTTATTTGTGAAGTTTATTTATTTATTTGGAGAGAGACAGAGAGAGTGCGAGCGGGGGTGGGGACAGAGAAAAAGGGAGAATCCCGAGTAGGCTCTGCATGGTCAGCGCAGAGCCCAGTGAGGGGCTCAAACTCACGAAACCATGAGATCATGATCTGGGCTAGAATCAAGAGTTGGACGTTTAACCCACTGAGCCCCCCAGGTGCCCCTAGATGCACTTTCATAGCCCGTATGCCATACTGGAAATAAGGGGCTGTATGGACAGTGAAATTGAGACACGGTTGAGAAGGATTTTATGGCTTATATTTTTGAAATGTGGATATCCAGACTATAATAAATCCTTCAAAATATATACAGGTGATTTTATTTTCTACAGAGTATTAGCTTGTGTTTTTGTTTGTTTGTTTGTTTTGTTTTGTTTTTACACAGACTTTCCTTTATGTGCCTAGAGTGATATTTAATTCTTATTTGCCATATTCTGGACCCATTTCTATTAATATACCTTTATTATAATGAATTGCTTTCTATTCACAACAGATCATCCATTTAATTAAAGTTATTTTGATTTTTAAATTTCTTAAATGTTCCAAGAAGCAAAACTCTACTTAATTATTCTGCCGTGAGAGCTGGTACTTCGTTGTTGTCAGGAATTTCTGCCAGACTGAAAAATAGTGACTGGGTGTCTGATCTCAAGCTTTCTCTGGGTTCATCTATCTGGTTGACACTCATCTTCCCTTCCTGACTTCTTCTTTTCTTTACAAAATGTCATGGAATGATAAATGATTCTAGAAACCATTCTACAATCATTTTAGGAGAAAGTAGGATATATATGATATTAAAGTCAATTCAGGAATGCTGCAGGAGTACGCAGGAAGTCTCTTCTCTGGACTCCCGGTGGAAGGGAGCTCTTGAGTTTTCTCCAGTGTCTGCTTTAGCACTCTAGTCTTGGAGGCTCTGTGCCCCAGACCAGCAGGGTCTCCAATTGCCTTGAGTCAAAACTCAGAAACCACGTTTGGCTAATGTACTCCTTTGTAGAATTTTACCTCATTGACCCACCTGGCGGCAAATGCTTGTCTGAAGAATCCCTTCTTCCAGCAACTGTTCAGTTTTAGGCAGCAGTGCTCTTGCATGGCAGTTTCTTGAAGGGAGTTGTCCTTTCATCTCAGCATTACTGGGTGGGACGTCCCATTTCCAGATGGCTCTAATGGGCAGTTTTTCCCAAGCCAATTAGACTAGTCCAGCATTCTTCCACTTGCCACTCTTTTTGTAACCACTTCCACTTTCCATCTTTAACACATGATATTGGTATCCTTGAATCTTATCTATATGAAATTTATAGGATAGAGAAATGAACACTATTGGCCACATTGTGATCTCCTCGATGTTTATATGACATCAGTACTAAATTGAGTATGGAGGCAGTATTACCTGAGTCTCTGCTAAATCCAAACATGCTTAGTTTTTGTTTGTTTCTTGCCTTAGAGGGCGTCAGAAGATGAGGAAGCCAACGTGCCTACCATCCACAATCTTGTTCCGATCATCAATGACCAGTCTCAGTACATTCATCATTTAGAGGCAGAAGTCAAGTTCTGCAAGGTAAGTTTCTCATTAAAAATTTAAATGTAACTACATTAAAGTTTATATTAATGATACCTTATGTGAAAATTTGCTATCATTCATCTTCATGTGTATTGCGATACATTTGACAATTATCACCCTTACGTGATTGAGGAGGCTGATGTGTTACAGGGGCTTCCCAAGCCGGGGAATGATACTCCTGACCATGCCATTTATGATTGCTTAATTTCCCAGCCCATAACTATGTCTGATATTTTGATAATATGCTCTCACGTTTCAGAGTTTTTGCTTTCCACCCCATGTTCTTTAGCCCAGCTGATGGCACATTCTTTGGGACAGTACGACCGGTCAGTCATCTTCCCACCTTGTCAGCCTACTGAGCACTGGTGCAGAAGCAGGAACTATAAACTGCAGACCAAGTCTATTCCATTGTCAGGGTGAAGGTTCTTCCCTTAGCTTTGAATAAGGATGGCTCGTTAGCCATTGATAGCAATGATTGAGAAACCAAATGTGTCCACTACGGCTTAAAACACCAGATGGTTCTATTGCTCAACTGTATGCAGTTTAGTAGTGTCACTAATGCCATTGGAGCTTTTCTGCCTTTCCAAACTAGGTTAGCATTTTAGTTTTTCTTTTTTATTCATTACCAATGCATCTTGTATTATATGTATAATTTTTAAATGTTTATTTATTTACTTTGAGAGAGAGAAAGAGTGCACCAGCATTGGGGACAGGCAGACAGAGAGGAGAGAGAGAGAGAGAGAGAGAGAGAGAGAGAGAGAGAGAATCCCAAGCAGGCTCCATGCTGTCAGTGCAGAGCCTGGTGCAGGGCTCAGTCTCACAAACCGTGAGATCATGACCTGAGCCAAAATCAAGAGCCAGATGCTTAACCGACTGAGCCATCCAGGAGCCCCTCGTGTATTATTTTTTTTACATTCTGGTTACTCTTCCAAGGTGAAAGTTGATATGTGCCTTCAGAAACCTTTAAACATTTCATTGTCTTGACTTTACAAAGACGTTCCTGATTTTAGCAGATACAGTCATCATTGCACAGTGCTCTTGGATTACCAGAAAGGCTGAAATAATGTCCTAGGACTCATTCCAGTAATAAGCTCCTGTTAATCACTCAGATGCTGTGGGTAAAACTTAAAAAATATTGTAGCGGAGATAAAACTTCATCTCTACCCTCTTAGAGTTTACAGCTGGGACTTAGACTTAAATTAACATAAGGCAGATTAACAGGATGAAAGTATACACATTTGTTTTTATTGTTATTGAAGTATAACTGACATACAATATTATATTATTTTCAGGTGTACAACATATTGATTGAATACTTCCATATATTACTCAGTGCTCAACACAATAAGTGTAGTGACCATCTGTCACAATAAAACATTATTATAATATTATTGACTGTGTTCTTTGAGCTATACTTTTCATATCTGTGACTTATTTATTTTATAACTGAAAGTTTATACCTCTTAATTCCCTTTATCTACTTCATTCATCCCCTTACCCACCTCTCCTGTGACAACCACCTCTCTGTATTTAAGAGGCTGTTGGTTTGTTTCTTTATTTTGCTCTTTAGATTCCGTGTATAAGTGAAATCATATGGTATTTGTCTTCCTCTGTCTGATATATTTCTTTTTTTTTTTTAATTTTTTTAACGTTTATTTATTTTTGAGATGGAGAGAGACAGAGCATGAACAGGGGAGGGGCAGAGAGAGAGGGAGACACAGAATCCGAAACAGGCTCCAGGCTCTGAGCCGTCAGCACAGAGCCTGACGTGGGGCTCGAACCCACGGAGTGTGAGATCGTGACCTGAGCTGAAGTCGGACGCTCAACCGACCAAGCCACCCAGGCGCCCCTGTCTGATATATTTCACTTAGCATGATACCCTCTAGGTCCATCCATGTTGTCACAAATGCAAGATCTCATTCTTTTTTATGGCTAAGTAATATTTTATGGCTAAGTAATATATGTATATATATGTATATATATGTGATTGTGTATGTACACATACATATGTATGTATACACATACACGCACACGCACACACACACACACACACACACAGCCTGCACATCTTCTTTATCCATTCATATATCAATGCACACACTTGGTTGCTTCCATATCTTGGCTATTGTAAATACTGCTGAAGTAAACAGAGATGTGCATATATCTTTTTGGATTTGTGTCAGTTTTGGGGGCGAATACCCAGCAGTGGAATTACTGGATCATATGGTATTTCTAATATTAATGTTTTGGGGAATCTCCATGCTGTCTTCCACAGTGACTACACCAATTTACATTCCCACCAACAGTGCATGAAGGTTCCCGTTTCTTCATATCCTCATCAACACTTGTTGATTCTTGTCTCTTTGATACTAGCCATTCTGACTGGTGTGAGGTGATATCTCATTGTGGTTTTGATTTTTTTCCCCCCTGATGATCAGTGATGTTGAGCATCATTTCATGTGTCTATTGGCCATCTGTGTGTCTTTGGAGAAATGTCTATTCAGGCCCTCTGCCTATTTTTAAATCAGGTTATTTATTTTGATGTTGAGTAGTGTAGGTTCTTTATAAATTTTGGATATTAACCACTTACCAGATATATCATTTGCACATCTCTTCTCCCATTCTCTAGGTTTCCTTTTTGTTCTGTTGGTAATTTCCTTTGCTGTGCAAAAGCTTTTTATTTTGGTGTAGTCCCAATAGTTTATTTTTGCTTTTGTTTCCCTTGCCTGAGGAGACATATCCATAAACGTGTTGCTAATAAAAGAGATTACTGCCTATGTTTTATTTTTTAGAAATTTTATGGTTTAAGGTTTCACATTCAGGTATTTAATCCGTTTTGAGTTTATTTTTGTGTATGGTATAGGAATGTGGTCCGTTTTCATTTTTTTTCATGTAGCTGTCCAGTTTTCCTAACACCATTTATTGACAAGATGTCATTTCCCTATTGTATATTCTTGCCTCTTTTGTCATAGATTAAGTGACCGTATAGGTGTGTTTATTTCTGGGCTCTCTATTCTGTTCCATTGTTCTATGTGTCTGTTTTTGTGCCAGTACCATACTATTTTGACTACTATAGCTTGGTAACATGGACACTTTAACGATATTTATTCTTCAAATCCATGAGCATGGTATAGCTTTTCTATTTGTATCTTTTTCAGTTTCTTTTATCAGTGTCTTATAGTTTTCAGAGTATAGATCTTTCATCTCCTTGGTTTAACTTATTTCTAGGTATTTTATTCCTTTTGGTGCAATTGTAAATGGGATTGTTTCAATAGAAGTTTTATGTGACATGGGAGACCTCATAAGGAAATGATGTCTGAAAGAAATGGCAAAACCTAAATGCTTTTATACGTTGAACAAAGAGAGGCAATGTGGAAACATAACTAAAATATATGGGGAGGTTAAAGGAAGATGAGTTATTTTAATGAGGTCTGTTTGCACAGATGCCTCTCAGCCTCCACTCCCTGTCTCTGGTGATAAGAATGTTTCTTTCCTCCTGATACGGGGAGGCCATCTTTCACATGGGAGTTTTCTCTCCTGCTTTCAGGAAAAAAAGGGGAAGTCAGAGCACTCTTTTTGTATTTTCTGTTTTTCAAGTGTCTTTAGCTCAAAATAATTCTTATTCCAAAGTGGCATATTTTGAGGTGGCAGATTTTGCCACCCTTCAATATAAATTGTAATAAATTTACCATCTGGTCAAGAAGAGAGTACTAATGTCTATGAGCACCATAGCAACACTATAGAGAGTATAATGTAGTCTGTATTCTGTAATATAAACTGTAATTATAATAAGAGTAGAAAGGTACTAAAAGCTGGAGTTTTGGGAGATATTTTTCTGGGAAAGAGCAATCTTAAAAGAGTAAGATCATTTAGATCAGCAGAAGTGGGGTAAAAGAGTTCCATAGAGAGAACAGCAACACTGAAAGGATATACTCAGGATGAATAGGGTTTATTTATGGGGGCCATGAGGCATCTATTCTAAATTTCTGCAGTAGAGGATTCTGTTAGAAATTTTTAAAACTATGCTGAGCTGGGAAAATGGAAGATTACAAAAGCCTTGAAAGGTAGACGGAGTACGCATTTGATATGTTTTAACAAGAGAGTAACAATAAAAGTAACATTTAAGGGCTTAGAGATATTTTATTAATTTTTAAAATTTTTTATTTAATAATAATTAATTTTATATCCTTTTTAAATGTATTTTTAAAGATTTTATGTATTTTCTTTTTCTTTTTTAAATTTTATTTTAAGTAAACTCCATGCCACACTTGGGGCTTGAATACACAACCAAGAGATCAAGAGTCATAAGCTCTACCAACTGAGCCAGCCAGGCACCCCGAAGTTTTTATTTAAATTCTAGTTAGTTAACATATAGTGTATTAGTTTCAGGTGTACAATATTGTGATTCAACACTTCCATACAATACCCGGTGCTCATCACAAGTGTACTCCTTAATCCTCATCACCTGTCTAACCCATCCCTCCCTCCCCGCACTGACCTCCTCTGTCTCTGGTAACCATCAGTTTGTTCAATATAGCTAAGAATCTGTTTCTTGGTTTGCCTCTCTTTTTTTTCCTTTGCTCATTTTTTTTTGTTCTTAACTTCCACATATGAGTGAAATCATATGGTATTTGTCTTTCTCTGAGTGACTTATTTCCCATAGCATAATACTCTGTAGCCATAGCATAATACTCTGTAGCTCCATCCATGTCGTTCCAAATGGCAAGATTTCAATCTTTTTTATGGCTGGGTAATATTCCATCATGTATCTATACCATGCATTTATCCATCCATCTGTCGATGGACACTTGGGTTCTTTGTATAATCTGGCTCTTGTAGATAATGCTTCTATAGACTTTGGGGTGCATGTATCCGTTTAAATTGGTATTTTTGTATTCTTTGTATAAATAGTTACTAATGCAACAGCTGGAACTAGGGTAGTTCTATATTTAACTTTTTTTTTTAAATTTTTTTTTTAACGTTTTTTATTTATTTTTGAGACAGAGAGAGACAGAGCATGAACAGGGGAGGGTCAGAGACAGGGAGAACAGAATCCGAAACAGGCTCCAGGCTCTGAGCTGTCAGCACAGAGCCCGACGCGGGGCTTGAACTCACGGACCGCGAGATCGTGACCTGAGCCGAAGTCGGCCGCTTAACCGACTGAGCCAGGCGCCCCTATATTTAACTTTTTGAGGAACCTCCATTCTGTTTTCTAGAGTGGCTACACCAGTTACATGCCCCCCAACAGTGCAAGAGCATTCCCCTTTCTCCACATCCTTGCCAACATCTGTTGTATCTTGTGTTGCTTATTTTAGCCACTCTGACAGGTGTGAGGTGACATGTCATTGTAGTTCTGTATTGTAGCTTTGATGTGTATTTCCTTGATGGTCAGTGATGTTAAGTATATTTTCATGTGTCTGTTGGCCATCTGTGTGTCTTCTTTGGAAAAATATCTGTTCATGTCTTCTGCCCATTTCTAATTGGATTATTTGTTTTTTGAGTATTGAGTTTTAGAAGTTCTTTATATATTTTGGATACTACCCCTGTATCAGATGTCATTTGCAGACACTTCTTCCATTACATAGGTTGCCTTTTAGTTTTGTTGATTGTTTCTCTCACTGTGCAGAAGCTTTTTATTTTGATAAAGTCCCAATAGTTTATTTTGCTTTTGTTTTCCTTGCCTCCAGAGGCATATCTAGAAAGAAGTTGCTATGGCCAGTGTCAAAGAGGTTACTGCCTATGTTCTTGCACTTCTCTATTTTTTTTTATCAGTTTCAGGTCTCACATTTGGATATTTAATAATCCATTTTGAATTTGTTTTTGTGTTTGGTGTAAGAAAGTGGACCAGTTTCATTCTTTTGCATGTTGCTGCCCAGTTTTCCCAACACCATTCGTTGAAGAGACTGTCTTTTCCCCATTGGACATTCTTTCCTGCTTTGTCAAAGATTAATTGACCATGTACTGTGGGTTCATTTCTGGGTTTTCTACTCTGCTCTATTGATCTATGTGTCTGTTTTTGTGCCAATAACATACTGTTTTGATAAGTACAGCTTTGTAATATAATTTGAAGTCCGAAATTGTGATGCCTCCAGCTTTGCTTTTCTTTTTCAAGGTTGCTTTGGCTATTTGGGGGCTTTTGTGGTTCCATACAAATTTTAGAATTGTCTGTTCCAGCTCTGTGAAAAATGCTGTTGGTATTTTAATACAGGTTGCATTAAATGTGTAGATTGCTTTGGGTACTATAGACATTTTAACAATATTTGTTCTTCCAATCCATGAGCATGGAATATCTTTTCATTTCTTTGTGTCCTCTTCAGTTTCTTTTACCAATGTTTTATAGTTTTCACAGTACAGGTCTTTCACCCCTTTGGTTAGGTTTATTCCTAGGTATCTTATTTCCTATTTTCCTTATTTATCCTATTTTTAATTTCTTTGATTTCTACTCTAATTTTTATTATATCTTCTTTGGATTGAATTTGCTCCCTCTTTTTTGAAAGTTTCCTAAGACAAAAGCTTAGATTACTGATTTGGAATCTTTCTTCTTTTCTAATGTTTTTCACTAGTTGTGTTGCATCTCCCAAATCTTGATTAGTTGTATTTCCATTTTTATTTTGTTCAGAATATTTTAAAATTTTCCTCAAGACTTTGTCCTTGACCTGTATGTTATTTAGAAGTGTTGTTTAGGGGCGCCTGGGTGACTCAGTCGGTTAAGCATCCGACTTTGGCTCAGGTCATGATCTTGCGGTTTGTGAGTTCAAGCCCCACCTTGGGCTCTGTGCTGACAGCTCGGAGCCTGGAACCTGCTTCAGATTCTGTATCTCCCTCTCTCTCTCTCTGCCCCTCCCTCGTTCTAGCTCTCTCTCCCTCTCTCAAGAAATGAATAAACATTAAAAAAAATTAAGAAGAAGTGTTGTTTAATTACCAAGTATATTGGGAGTGTTCCAACTCTCTTTCTGTTATTGATTTCTAGTTTAATTCCATTGTCATCTGAGAACATACTTTTTATGGTTTCTATTCTTTTTAATTTGTTAAGGTGTGTTTTTACACCCAGGATGTGATTGGTATGTCCTGGTGAAATGTTCTGTTAGCTTGAGAAGAATGTGTATTCTGTTGTTGAATAAAGTGTTCTGTAAATGCCAAATTAGATCCGGTTGATTGATGGTGCTGTTCAGTTCAACTATATTCTTACTGATATTTTGCCAGTCTGCAAGATCTCTGGGTCTTGTCAGTTATTGACAGAGGGGTATTGAAATCTCCAGCTTAAATAGTGGATTCCTCTGTTTCTCTGTACAGTTCTATCAGTTTTTGTATCGTGTATTTTGATGCTCTATTGTTAGACACAAACATGTTGAGGATTATTATGTCTGCTGGGAGAATTGACCCCTTTATCACTGTGTGATGCTCCTTTTTATCCCTTACATTTTTATTTGGTATGAAGTCTGTTTTGTGTGAAATTAATGTAGCTACCCCAGCTTTCTTTTGATTTGTGTTAGCATGGTATATCTCTCTCTATCCATTTACCTTTAATCAATCTGTGTCTTTATATTTAAAGTCGACTTCTTATGGACAACATATACTTGTGTCCTGTTTGTCACTCACTCTTACAGTCTCTGATTTTTATTGGTGTATTCAGACCATGGACATTTAAAGTTATTACTGATATAGTTGGATATCAATATAGTTGGATAATATCTACCATATTTGTTACTGTTTTCTACTCATGGCCCTTGTTTGTTTTCTTTCTTTCTTTCTTTCTTTCTTTCTTTCCTTCTTTCTTTCTTTCCTTCTCTTCTACTCTTTTTTTTGCCTTCTCTGGTTTTAAGTGAGCATGTTATATGATTGCAGTTTTTCTCCTCTCTTAGCATACCAGGTGAACTATTTTTACTTTTTGTAAGTAGCTGCCCTTGAGCTTGCAGTCACACTGATCAATAATCAAAGGCTGTTGTCAAATAGCTCTATACCACTACGTGGGTAGGGCAAGGTCCTTGTAAGAGAGTGTTTCCAATCCCTCCCTCCTGTCCTCTACAACATTGCTGGCATTCATTTCAGTTATTCATACACTGTAATCACTATATATAGTGCTACTACTGTGATTTGAGCAAACTGTTATATGTTAGATCAGTTAATAGTAAGAAAAATAAAATATTTTATCACCATATAATCCTTTTTAAATGCTCTTTCTTTTTTTTTATGTAGACCTTAACTTATAAATTGTATCATTCTCCTCCTTTCTGCAGAAGTTCTTTTAACATTTCTTGCAAGGCAGGTCTACTGGAGACAAATTTCCCCAATTTTTATTTATCTGAGAAAGTTTTTATTTTCCCCCTCATCTTTGAAGGTTAATTTGCCTGAATATACAATTCTAGGTTGGTGGGTTTTTTTCCTTTTAATACTTTAAATATTTCATTCCATTGTCTTCTTGCTTACATGGTTTCTGAAGAGTAGTCCAATATAATTATCTTTTCTTCTCTATAAGTAAGGTTGCTTTTTTTTTAAATTCTGATTTCCTTGAGGATTTTCTGTTTGTCTTTGATTTTCTGCACTTTGAATGTGATATGCATAGGTGTAGATTTATTTGTTATTTTATCCTGCTTGATGTTCTCTGAGCTCCCCTATACCTTTCTCTATAGGTATAGACTTTCTGCACTTTGAATATAATATGCATAGGTATAGATTTTTTAAAATTCTTTTTTAACATTTATTTATTTTTGAGAGACAGAGAGAGACAAGAGCATGAGGGGAAGAGAGAGAGGGAGACACAGAATCCAAAGCAGGCTCCTGGCTCTGAGCACAGAGCCTGACGCAGGGCCTAAACTCGTGAACTACGAGATCATGACCTGAGCCGAAGTCAGACGCTTAACTGACTGAGCCACCCAGGCACCCCGATTTTTTTTTTGTTATTGTTTATTTTATCCTGCTTGATGTTCTCTGAGTTTCCTGGATCTGTGTTTGGTAACTATCATGTTGGAAAATTCTAGGTCATTATTCCTTCAAATATTTCCCCTTTTGTCACCTTTTATAATTGTCCTGCATTTCTTGGATCTTCTCTTCTGTCTTTTTCATTCTTTGTTCTCTTTGTATTTTCTTTTGGGAAGTTTCTATTGGCAGTTCTTTAAGCTCACTGATTCTTTTCTTGGTTGTGACCAGTCTATTATTAATGAGCCCATCAAAGGCATTTGTCATTTCCATTACAGTGTTTTTGATTTCCAGCACTTTTATTCTTTCTTAGGGTTTCCATGTCTGCTTATATTGCCCATCTGTTCCTGCATGTGGTCTACTTTTCCCATCAGACCCTTTAACACTTAACATATCAATCATAATTATTTTAAACTCCCAATCTCATAATTCCAAGATCACTGCCATATTCAAGTCTTGTTCTGAGCTTGCTTAGTCTACTGAAACTGCGCTGTCTTTTCATGTGCTTTCTAATTTTTTGTTGAATACTGGACACGATATAGTAGAAGGAACTGAGGGAATAGTTTTTTAGTGTGAGATATTATGTTTTTCTTGGTAGGAGTTGGGCTGTGTTTACTGTTTTGTGTTATTATAGGTGTCAGAGGCTAAAATTTCCTCTAGTGTCCTGGTTTATGTCTCCCCTGTTATCTTTGGGCTTCCCTTGAGAATTCTTCTTAAATATAGTCTGAGATGTGTAATTTTACTGTATTCCTTTGTTATTTTACAGACCCCCTTTTGATGTGGTGGTTAGATGTGGGAGCAGGGGAGGCATTTTATAGTCGTATGGTTAGGTTTCCATCTTTTAATGAGTCTGTGCCCCTTAGCTTTGACCTTCACAAGTGCTTCTCAGTCATCCTCTCATCTTTTTTTTTTTTTTTTTTTTTCAATTTATATATTTTGAGAGAGAGAGAGAGAGTATGCATGGGGGTAGGGGCAGAGAGAGAGAGGGAGAGAGAATCCCAAGCAGGCTCTGCACTGTCAGCATGGAGCCCGACGTGGGCCTTCAACTCACGAACTATGAGATCATGACATGAGCTGAAATCAAGAGTTACATGCTTAACCAACTGAGCCACCCAAGTGGCCTCACCCTCTCATTTAACGTGCAGTGAGAAGGCATGAGTGAGCTGGAGTTGGGTATTTCCCTTCCCTCAGGTCACGTAGGTTCTGAAAAGCCCTAGCTGTTTAGGTTCTGGTAGAATAGTTTCTCTCGAGGCAGGCCTTTCTAAGAATAGAATGCTTTGGGCATATTTCAAAATAGCTATTTTTCCTCTCCTACTAGAGAAGATTGAGGGGATTTGTCTCTAGTCTTTACTGTAAGAACCTGATAGTGTCCTAAAGATAAAACTCACAAAACTGTGACTGTGTCCTTCTGGGTCCTTTAGACTGGGTCCTTCTGGCATTTTTAACTCTCAAACTTGTCCACCCTGAGCTTCTGGCATTTCACCAATCACACTTGACCTTCCCTTTCCTGGTACTGGTTTCCCTGGAAGTTTCTGCTCAGGTAGGTTGTGATTCTCAGAGACTGGTCTGTCTCTCAAATTTCGTGGATGGAAGTTTTCCCTGTGACCTCAGTTCTCTGACGGATTTCAGAAGAGTGGTTGATTTCTTGGTTTGTTCAGCTTTTCGCTTGTTGTAAAGATGAAAATGATGTCTTCCAAGCTCATTATATGCCAGACCAAAAATTGCAAGTCTGCAATGTTTTTTTAATTATAGCTTTCGAGCTCAGATTTGGTTTTTGGGTTTTTTTCTGAATAAAATAATTGAAATAGAATTTGCATATATTGCTTAATATGTTTTTTTATTATACTGGTAATGAAGATTAAGGTAAATATTGTACCATCAGTGCATTGATTTTTTTTGTTACATTTTTTTCAGAGAGTGAGACGCCACTCAATAGGTATTCTAATTGTTATTTATCTGTAATCATTTGTATTATTCCTCACCAGGCTAAGGAAGCACTCTTAAAGAACTCTCTGCCAAACTATGTCACTCATAATTTCCCTCCATCTGGCTACCAATTCATGGATAACTATTCCAACTTTCCATGCCTTTCTGTCTCAGAGTCCTGTTATCTATTTAATCACTCTATCAGGTTCAACAAGTTATTAGCATTTGAGCATGAATAATAATATATCTTATTTTTCAGCAGTCTACCTTATTCTTAAAAGTCTTTTAGATAAGCCCTTTAATTAAAGCCTTTCTTAAGCCTACAAAAAAATTGTCAGAAATCACACATTTCTGTGATATGGCCATTAGCAGACCCTCTACTGTATTCCCTAGCCTCTTGTTTTGTTTGTTTGTTTGTTAGCTAATGTTTGAGTTGCTTTATTTCTCTAAATATAATAATTCAGAAAATGGATAGAGAGCATAAGTTTTCCATGCTTTATAGCATGTTGGGTCATTTAGTAAACAGCAATTAACAGTGCTTAAAAATGCTTAATGCATTTGCTATTTGTTTCTGCTTTTTACAGGAGGAACTCTCTGGAATGAAAAACAGGGTACAAGTAGTTGTGCTTGAAAATGAAAGTCTCCAACAAGAGCTGAAATCTCAAAGACAAGAGGAAGCAATGAGGGAACAAACACTTCTGGATGCATCTGTGAGCATTGTTTTTAAACCATAAATTATATTTTAGTTTGAACGTTCCTTTCCTACCCTCCCCGACCAGCCTCTGAACTGCTGAAATCCTCCACTTGAAATTTGCCACATGTACTCTGCCGTTGCTCGCTTGGGCCTCAAAAATTAAGATTCGCCGTGGTGGGACGAATCCTCAAATGAAATGATGTAGCAATGCCTCATATCCACACTGGTTTCCTCCCTGAGCGCACCGTTGATGTTTCTTCCATATGGAAACAGCAGGGTAAAGCAGGAAGTGCATTACATAGGAGGGACTCTGTTAAATCCAGAAACTGTATAACTGGAGCTTGGATTTCTGTTGTATTTCCCTAAGGGTTCCAATCGTGCTCTGAATTCTGATCCGTCTGATTGGCAGAATGGAGGAGCAGAAGGAACCCTGGCCCGAGGGTCCAGGGATCAGCATGTTAGTCTTCCCATTGTCCCTAACAAGCGGGTTAGCGAGTGATTTTACAGGGTTTTCCAACATGGCTTAACTTTATGTTCCTCTGTCTATTGGCAAATGGAGAGGATTCAGCTATATTAGCAGTTCTTAATCTTTCACGTGAGTGACAATCACTTGAGATATTTGTTGACCGTGCAGATTCCTGAGTGCCATCCCCTGAGAGTCTGATGCAGTCGGTCTGGGTTGAGACCTTGAGTCACAAATATGAATGTGCCATATTTTGCAGAACAGTGGATTCGAGGATCTCTATAATTCTAGGACACAGAATTCTTGTGATGATACTTAAGTAGTGTTTAAACTCAATATCTCCTTATGACTTTTCAGAGGTACTGTCACCTTAAAATTTGTACTTACGCTTTTGCTGTAGGACACAGTTAATCACAGCTTGTTCTGCTTTTTTGAAACAAAGTCAGGGTTGCATGGGGAAGTTTTAATACTTGCCTGCTGCAGCTTTACTTTACAGTGGATTTTGGCTTAGTCATCATTAGCAAATCCGTCCTGTTAAGAAAAAAACATGCGTGTCTTAATGTTTTATCTAGGTGTCCTCTAATTTTTGGCTTTGAAGTTTTTTAAATTTTCCTGACCTGATGTTTCATTTGTAATCCTTGAGGTCTGTGTTAGGATTTACTGTTTAGAGACAGCTGATTGTGTTAAATCTGAATGACAAAGTGGGCTGATCAGTGTTTCAGGTTATTTTTCTGCAGTACATTTCAGTTTGCGGTCAGCTGTTTTCCCTTCCCTGGAAGACCTTTTCTTAATATTTATATTATTATGTTATATTATTTATTATCAATATTAGTAGTTAAAAGTTCTATCTTAATTGCTTATTCAATGTCAATTTAAGATGATATAGCCATATAAAAAGTGCTTAGAATTCACTCATTTTAAAAAATTAGTACATTCTTCTGGTTTTCTTCCCAATATGCAGTCACTTAGCAAACAGCTACTTGATTATTCATAGTCTTCAGTATTTATACAGTGGCAAGGAAGTGGAAGAAGGGGGAAGTGAAGTGAGAAAGGAAATCAGGCAGACAAGTGAACCAGAGGGCAGAGAAGTGAGTAACACCAAAGGGGAAGGAGACAATGGTAAAAGTGCAACATGCTTTGCTACATGAACAAAGGAAACTAGCTGAAGTTAATTGCAGCCTTAATTATAGAAAAAACACAGCTGTTGAGAGTTATGTTTTAACATTCACATGAACTAAAATATAATGCAGACAATCAAAATTATTGTTGCAGATATGTCAGGAGACCTTGATGTCTGTTTTAACTTTGGTCGTCTGTTACTTTGTAGATATAGAATTACTACCCGTACTGCTTTTTTTTTTTTTTTTTTTTTTAAGAGATAGAGGGCTCAGGCTGGGGAGAGGGGCAAAGGGAGGAGGGGGAGAGAGAGAAAGAGACGGAGAGAGTCCTAAGTAGGCTCCACACTCAGTGCAGACTTCACGTAGGGCTTGATCCCACAACCCTAGGATCAGGATCTGAGCCGAAATCAGGAGTCAGATTTTCAACCAACTGAACCAACCAGGCACCCCTACCCCCACTGCTTACTGCTTTTTGCTTGCGTAGGTGAAATGAGGCATTTCAGCAACATAAGCATGGTGCTATAATTCAGAGGGGTTTTTAAATTTAAATTCAAGTTAGTTAACATGTAGCGTAGCATTGGTTTCAGGAGTAGAATTTAGTGATTGATCATTTACATGTAACACCCAGTCCTCATCCCAGCAAGTGACCTCGTTAATGCCCGTCACCCATTTGTTCCATCCTGCTACCTACCTCCCCTCCAGCAACCCTCAGTTTGTTCTCTGTATTTAACAGTTTCTTATGGTTGGGAGCCTGGGTGACTCAGTCAGTTAAGTGTCCGACTCTTGGTTTCAGCTCAGGTCATGAACTCGTGGTTTGTTCCGGGATCGAGTCCCATGTCAGGCCCATGCTGACAGCACAGAGCCTGCTTGGGATTCTCTCTCTCCCTCTCTCTCTGCCCCTCCCCAACTCATGCTCGCTCGCTCTCTCTCTCTCTCTCTCTCTCTCTCAAAATAAATAAACTTAAAAAAAAAAGATCTTATGGTTTGCCTCCCTCTCTGGTTTTATCTTATTTTACCTTCCCTTCCTTATGTTCATCTGTTGTGTTTCCTAAATCCACTGATGAGTGAAATCATGTGATATTTGTCTTAGTCTGACTTATCTCTCTTAGCATAATACACTCTAGATCCATCCACATTGTTGCAAATAGCAAGATTTCATTCTTTTTGATTGTAGAGTAATATTCCATTGTATATATATACCATATCTTCTTTATCCACTCATGAGTCAATGGGCTTTTGGACTCTCAATAATTTGGCTGTTGTTGTAGTGCTGCTATAAACTTTGGGTTGCATGTGCCCCTTCAAATCAGCATTTTTGTATTCATTGGATAGATATGTAGTAGTGTAATTGCTGGGTCGTAGGATAGTTCTAGTTTTAATTTTTTGAGGCAACTCTGCACTGTTTTCCAGAGTGGCCGCACCAGTTTGCATTCCCACCAGCAGTGCAAAAGAGATTCTCTTTCTCCGCATCCTTGCCAACATCTGTTGTTGCCTGAGTTGTTAATGTTAGCCATTCTGACAGGTGTCAGGTGGTAGCTCATTGTGGTTTTGATCTGTATTTCCCTGATGATGAATGATGTTGAGCATCTTTTCATGTGTCTGTTAGCCATCTAGATGTCTTCTTTGGAGAGGTATCTATTCATGTCTTTGCCCATTTCTTCACTGGATTATTATTAATTTTTTTTTTTTGGGTGTTGAGTTTGATAAGTTCTTTATAGATTTTGGATACCAACCCTTTATATGATATGTCATTTGCAAATATATTGTCCCATTTCACAGGCTGCCTTTTAGTTTTGTTGATTGTTTCCTTTGCTGTATAGAACCTTTCTGTCTTGATGAGGTCCTAATAGTTCATTTTTGTTTTTGTTTCCCTTGCCTCTGGAGATGTGTCTAGTAAGAAGTTGCTGCAGCTGAGGTCAGAGAAGTAGCTGCCTGTTTTCTCCTCTAGGACTTCGATGGCTTCCTGTCTTACATTTAGGTCTTTCATCCATTTTGAATTTATTTTTGCATATCGTATAAGAAAGTGGTCTAGGTTTCATCTGCATGTAACTGTCCAGTTTTCCCATTTGCTGATGAAACTGTCTTTTTTCCATTGGATACTCTTTCCTGCTTTGCCAAAGATTAGGTGGCCATACATCTGTGGGCCCATTTCCGGGTTCTCTATTCTGTTCCATTGACCTAAGTGTCTGTTTTTGTGCCAGTACCATACTTTCTTGATGATTACAGCTTTGTAGTACATCTTGAAGTCTGGAATTAGTTTTCATTTTCAGGATTGCTTTGGCTATTTGGGGTCTTTTCTGGTTCCATACAAATTTTAGAATTGTGTTCTAGCTCTGTGAAGAATGCTGGTGTTATTTTGATATGGATTGCATTGAATGTGTAGAATGCTTTGGGTAATACAGACATTTTTGTTCTCCTAATCCATAAGCATGGAATGTTTTTCCATTTCTTTGTGTCTTCTTCAATTTCTTTAAGAAACGTTCCATAGTTTTCAGCATTCAGATATTCACTTCTTTGGTTAGGTTTATTCCTAAGTATCTAATAGGTTTTGGTGCAATTGTAAATGAGATCAATTCCTTGATTTCTCTTTCTGCTGCTTCATTATTGGTATATAGAAATGCAACAGATTTCTCTAAGTTGATTTTATATCCTGAGACTTTGCTGAATTCATATATCAGTTCTAGTAGATTTTTGGTGGAGTTTTCCAGGTTTTCCATGTAGATTATCATCTGTAAAGTGAAAGTTTGATTACTTCCTTGCCAGTCTGTATGCCTTTTATTTTTTGTTGTTGTTACCTGATTGCTGAGGCTAGGGCTTCCAGTATTATGTTGAAAAACAGTGGTGAGAGTGGACATCCCTGTCTTATTCCTGACCTTAGGGGGAAAGCTCTCAGTTTTTCCCCATTGAAGATGATATTAGCTATAGGTATTTTGTATATGCACTTTATGATATTGAGGTATGCTCCTTCTCTCCCTACTTTCTTGAGGGTTTTTATCAAGAAAGGATGCTGTATTTTGTCAAATGCTTTTTCTGCATGTATTGAGAGGATCATGTGGTTCTTATCCTTTCTTTTATTATTTATTTTTTAAAATGTTTGTTTATATATTTTTGAAAGAGAGAGAGTGAGCAAGTGCATAAACAAGGGAGAGGCAGAGAGAGAGAGGCAGACACAGAATCTGTAGCAGGCTCAAGGCTCTAAGCTGTCAGCACAGAGCCCAACACGAGGCTTGAACCCACAAACTGTGAGATCATGACCTTAGCCTAAGTCAGACGCTTAACAGACTGAGCCACCCTGGTGCCCCTTTATCCTTTCTTTTATTAATGTGGTATATCACATTGATTGATTTGTGGGTATTGAACCAGTCCTGCAGTCCAGGAATAAATCCCACTTGATCATGGCGAATAATTCTTTTAATGTATTGTTGGATTCAATTTGCTTGTATCTGGTTGAGAATTTTTCATCCATGTTCATCAGGGAAATTGGTCTGTCATTCTCCTTTTTAGTGGGGTTGTCTTTTTTGGAATCAAGGTAATGCTGGCCTCATAGAGTGAATTTCATTCTTTCCATTTCTGTTTTTTGGAACAGTTTCAAAAGAATAGGTATTAATTCTTCCTTAAATGTTTGGTAGAATTCCCCTGGGAAGTCATCAGGCCCTGGATTCTTGTTTGTTGGGAGGTTTTGATTACTGATTAAGTTTCTTTACTGGTTATGTGTCTGTTCAAATTTTCTATTTCTTCCTTGTTTCAATTTTGGTAGTTTATATATTTCTGGGAATTTTTCTATGTCTTCTAGATTGCCAATTTGTTGGTATATAATTGCTCATAATATTCTCTTATGACTGTTTGTATTTCTGCAGTGTTGGTTGTGATCTCTCTCATTTGTGATTTTATTTATTTCAGTCTTTTCCTTTTTCTTTTTGATAAGTCTGGCTAGGGGGTATTTAATTTTGTTAATTCTTTCAAAGAACCAACTCCTAGTTTCGTTGATCTGTCCTATGGTTTTTTTGATTTCGATATCATTGATTTCTTTTCTAATCTTTATTATTTCCCTTCTTCTGCTGTTTTTGGGTTTATTTGCTGTTTTTTTTTCTTTTCCCCAGCTCCTTTAGGTATAAGGTTAGGTTCTGTATTTGAGACATTTCTTCCTTCTTTAGGTAGTCCTGGATTACTATATACTTTCCTCTTATGACTGCCTTTGCTGCATCCCAAAAGGTTTGAACTGTAGTGTTTTCATTTTCATTGGCTTCCATGTACTTTTTAATTTTCTCTTTAATTTCTTGGTTAACCCATTCATTCTTTAGTAGGATGTTCTTTTTCTTATTTTTTTTCTTTTATATTTTTATTTTTTTTTTTTTTTTTTCAACGTTTTTTATTTATTTTTGGGACAGAGAGAGACAGAGCATGAACGGGGGAGGGGCAGAGAGAGAGGGAGACACAGAATCGGAAACAGGCTCCAGGCTCCGAGCCATCAGCCCAGAGCCTGACGCGGGGCTCGAACTCACGGACCGCGAGATCGTGACCTGGCTGAAGTCGGACGCTCAACCGACTGCGCCACCCAGGCGCCCCAGTAGGATGTTCTTTAATCTCCAAGTGTTCGTGGTCTCTCCACATTTTTTCTTGTGGTTGACTTAAAATTTCATAGCGTTGTGGTCTGAAAATATGCTTGGCATGATCTCGATCTTTTTGTACTTGCTGAGGCCTGATTTGTGTCCCAGTATGTGATCTATTCTGGAGAATGTTCCATGTGCACTTGAGAAGAATATGAGTTCTGCTTTAGGATGTTCCGAATATTTCTGTTAAGTACATCTGGTCCAGTGTGTCATTCAACGCCATTGTTTCCTTGTTGATTTTTTGCTTAGATGATTTGTCCATTGTTGTAAGTGGGGTGTTAAAAGGCCCTAGTATCATTGTATTATTATCAATGAGTTTCTTTATGTTTGTGAGGAATTGATTTATATATTTGGGTCCTCTCAAGTTGGGGGCATACATATTTACAATTATTAGATCTTCTTGGTAGAGAGACCCCTTAATTATTATTATATAATACCCTTCTTCATCTTTTGTTACAGTCTTTGTTTTAAAATTTAGTTTGTCTGATAATAAGTATGGCTACTCTGGCTTTCTTTTTTAACAAATTATATATTTATTTTTTATTTATTTATTTATTTATTTTTTCAATATATGAAGTTTATTTTCAAATTGGTTTCCATATAACACCCAGTGCTCATCCCAAAAGGTGCCCTCCTCAATACCCATCACCCACCCTCCCCTCCCTCCCACCCCCCATCAACCCTCAGTTTGTTCTCAGTTTTTAACAGTCTCTTATACTTTGGCTCTCTCCCACTCTAACCTCTTTTTTTTTTTTTTCCCTTCCCCTCCCCCATGGGTTTCTGTTAAGTTTCTCAGGATCCACATAAGAGTGAAACCATATGGTATTTGTCTTTCTCTTTATGGCTTATTTCACTTAGCATCACACTCTCCAGTTCCATCCACGTTGCTACAAAAGGCCATATTTCATTCTTTCTCATTGCCACGTAGTATTCCATTGTGTATATAAACCACAATTTCTTTATCCATTCGTCAGTTGATGGACATTTAGGCTCTTTCCATAATTTGGCTATTGTTGAGAGTGCTGCTATAAACATTGGGGTACAAGTGCCCCTATGCATCAGTACTCCTGTATCCCTTGGGTAAATTCCTAGCAGTGCTATTGCTGGGTCATAGGGTAGGTCTATTTTTAATTTTCTGAGGAACCTCCACACTGCTTTCCAGAGCGGCTGCACCAATTTGCATTCCCACCAACAGTGCAAGAGGGTTCCTGTTTCTCCACATCCTCTCCAGCATCTATAGTCTCCTGATTTGTTCATTTTGGCCACTCTGACTGGCGTGAGGTGATATCTGAGTGTGGTTTTGATTTGTATTTCCCTGATAAGGAGCGACGTTGAACATCTTTTCATGTGCCTGTTGGCATCCGGATGTTTTCTTTAGAGAAGTGTCTATTCGTGTTTTCTGCCCATTTCTTCACTGGGTTATTTGTTTTTCGGGTGTGGAGTTTGGTGAGCTCTTTATAGATTTTGGATACTAGCCCTTTGTCCGATATGTCATTTGCAAATATCTTTTCCCATTCCGTTGGTTGCCTTTTAGTTTTGTTGGTTGTTTCCTTTGCTGTGCAGAAGCTTTTTATCTTCATAAGGTCCCAGTAATTCATTTTTGCTTTTAATTCCCTTGCCTTTGGGGATGTGTCGAGTAAGAGATTGCTACGGCTGAGGTCAGAGAGGTCTTTTCCTGCTTTCTCCTCTAGGGTTTGGATGGTTTCCTGTCTCACATTCAGGTCCTTTATCCATTTTGAATTTATTTTTGTGAATGGTGTGAGAAAGTGGTCTAGTTTCAACCTTCTGCATGTTGCTGTCCAGTTCTCCCAGCACCATTTGTTAAAGAGACTGTCTTTTTTCCATCGGATGTTCTTTCCTGCTTTGTCAAAGATTAGTTGGCCATACATTTGTGGGTCTAGTTCTGGGGTTTCTATTCTATTACATTGGTCTATGTGTCTGTTTTTGTGCCAATACCATGCTGTCTTGATGATTACAGCTTTGTAGTAGAGGCTAAAGTCTGGGATTGTGATGCCTCCCGCTTTGGTCTTCTTTTTCAAAATTACTTTGGCTATTCGGGGCCTTTTGTGGTTCCATATGAATTTTAGGATTGCTTGTTCTAGTTTCAAGAAGAATGCTGGTGCAATTTTGATTGGGATTGCATTGAATGTGTAGATAGCTTTGGGTAGTATTGACATTTTGACAATATTTATTCTTCCAATCCATAAGCAGGGAATGTCTTTCCATTTCTTTATATCTTCTTCAATTACCTTCATAAGCTTTCTATAGTTTTCAGCATACAGATCTTTTACATCTTTGGTTAGATTTATTCCTAGGTATTTTATGCTTCTTGGTGCAATTGTGAATGGGATCAGTTTCTTTATTTGTCTTTCTGTTGCTTCATTGTTAGTGTATAAGAATGCAACTGATTTCTGTACATTGATTTTGTATCCTGCAACTTTGCTGAATTCATGTATCAGTTCTAGCAGACTTTTGGTGGAGTCTATCGGATTTTCCATGTATAATATCATGTCATCTGCAAAAAACGAAAGCTTGACTTCATCTTTGCCAATTTTGATGCCTTTGATTTCCTTTTGTTGTCTGATTGCTGATGCTAGCACTTCCAACACTATGTTAAACAACAGCGGTGAGAGTGGGCATCCCTGTCGTGTTCCTGATCTCAGGGAAAAAGCTCTCAGTTTTTCCCCGTTGAGGATGATGTTAGCTGTGGGCTTTTCATAAATGGCTTTTATGATGTGTAAGTATGTTCCTTCTATCCCGACTTTCTCAAGGGTTTTTATTAAGAAAGGGTGCTGGATTTTGTCAAAGGTACTCTGGCTTTCTTTTGATGTCCATTAGCATGAGATGGTTCTCACTCCCCTCAATTTCAATCTGCAGTTGTTTTTAGGTCTAAAATGAGTCTTTTGTGGGGATCATGTAGATGGGTCTTGTTTTTTATTTTTAATCCATTTTGATACACTGTGTCTTTTAATTGGAACATTTAGTCTATTTATACTCAGAGTGATTTTTGAAAGATATGAATTCAGCGCCATCATGTTACCTGTAGAGTTGGTGTTTCTAGTGATGTTTTCTGATCCTTTGTAGTCTTTGTGGATTTGGTCTTCTTTTTTTTTTCTTCTCCACTCAAAGAGTTCCCCTTAAAGTTTCTTGCAGGGCTGGTTTAGTGGTCATGAACTCCTTTAGTTTTTGTTTGTCTGGGAAACTCTTTATCTCTCCTTCCATTCTGAATGACATCCTTGTTGGATAAAGAATTCTTGGCTGCATATTTTTCCCATTCAGCTTGATGAATATATCCTGCCACTCCTTTCTGGCCTGCCAAGTTTCTGTGGACAAATCTTCTGTAAACCTGATCTGTCTTCCCTTGAAGGTTAAGGACTTATTTTTCCCTTGCTGCTTTCATGATTCTTTCTTGACAGTGTATTTTGTGAGTTTTACTATGATATGTTGGTTGGCTTTTATTAAATTTCATGGGAGTTCTTTGTGCTTCCTGGATTTTGGTGTCTTTATCCTTCCCAGATAGCAAAGTTTTCAGCTATAATTTGTTCATATAAACCTTCTTTCCCTTCTTCTCTCTTTTCATCTTCTGGGACTCCTATGATACAAATGTAATTCCTCTTTAATAAGTAGCTGAGTTTCTAAGTCTTGTATTGTGATCTTTTGTCTTTGTTTCCCTTTTTTTTTCAGCTTCGTTATTTTCCATAATTATCTTCTATATCATTGATTCACTGCTCTGCTTCATCCATCCTCACCATCATGGCATCATTCAAAATTCCATCTGAGTATAGCATTTTTAATCTTGGCCTGACTAGGTTTTAGATCTTTTATTCCTACAAAAAGGGATTTTCTGGTGTGCTCTATGCTTTTTTCAACCCCAGCTAGCATTCTTATAATTGTGGTTTTAAATTCTAGTTGAGACATATTACTTATATGTGTGTTGATTAAATCCCTAGCCATCATTTAACCTGTTCCTTCTTTTGGGGTGAATTCCTCCATCTTGTCATTTTGGAGGAAGAGAAAAAAAAAATTTAATTAAACAATTAAAACAAAACAAAAAAAATCAAATAAAGGAAGCTATAATCTAGGTGTGTTTCGTGTGCTTCCTGAGAAAAGTTTGATAGAAAAGAGAAAAAAGAGAAAAGAAAAAAAGTAAAAGAAAAAGAAATTAAAAATAAAAAATTAAATAATAAAATAGAATAGAATAAAATAAAATAAAAAATAAAATAGAATACAAATTTTGCTCTTGAGGTGCCTGGGTAGCTCAGTCATTTAAGCATCCGACTTTGGCTCAGATCATGATTTCACCATTTGTGAGTTCAAGCCCTGTGTTGGGCTCTGTGCTGACAGCTCAGAGCCTGGATCCTGATTCAGATTTTGTGTCTCCATCTCTCTCTGCCCTTCCCCTGTTCGTGCTCTGTCTTTCTCTCTCTCAAAAATAAACATTAAAAATTTTTTTAAATGGTTCTTTCTGTATCTAAGAAAGAAAAAAAACCCCAAACTCCACAAGATAATCAAAAACATAAGCAAAGAAAATGAACAAGCAAATAAGAAACAACCCAAATAGAGGTAGATCCAGTTTCCCCTAGAACTGAAACTTTGCAGTACACTGTGATCTTTAAACTAAGTGGATGGAAAGGGTTTTTGCTGGTCTTCTGGGGGAGGGGCCTACTGCTGTTTCTCAGGCCAACTTGCCCTAGTGGAGATGTGCCTGGAGAGTGCAGGTGGGTAGGGATTGTAACAGCTCCATTCTCCATTTTATGGTACTGCTTAGCTCACTGGGGTTGATCACTGCAGTTCAGCTGGTGGTGAAAATGGCTTCACCCCACTGTCTAGTCTCTATAGTGAGAATTTTGCACCTTCACAGATGTGTGATCAATCACTCCTCTTTCGTCTCAGGCTTCCATCCTCTCCCCACCTTTACTCTCCTATCCAAGCTGCCCTCTTGCCAGGTGGCACCTCCCTCCAGAGTTTTATCTCAGATGGGGCTGCGTTTCAAAACCCTACACTTCAGAGACCCACGTGGCTCAGACCCATGCTGATCCTCTGGGGGAGGGTCTTGCTGAACAATTGCCAGGTATTGATTGTCCCAAAAAAACATTCACAGGAGACCACACAGCAGCAGAGGCTCAAAGTTTATGGTAAATCCCAACACATAGCTATCGCCAGGGTTTGTTGCCCTTAGCTAGTGTCTTTGTTCTGATATCAGTAAACATGGCAGCTCTCTGGGGCCTGCTGAGACTTTTGCCTATGGAGAGGCCATATTGCCTCTACCAAATGCACTCCAAGCAGTGGAACCCTCTCTTCCCTGTGTGGCACATGGACCCCTTAGACCACACTACCTGCTCCTGGGGGATTCACCCTGCTTCCTCACCAGAGCACTACTAGGCACTGAGCTCTGAAACTTCAGATTCTGCACTCCGCTGTGTGTGTGGGTTTTTTTTTTTTTATGTTTATTTATTTTTGAGATATAGTGTGAGCAGAGGAAGGGCAGAGAGAGAGAGACAGAGAGAGAGAGACAGAATCCAAAGCAGGCTCCAGGCTCTGAGCTGTCAGCACAGAGTCCATCATGGGGTTCAAACCCTCAGATTGTGAGATCCTGATCTGAGCTGAAGTCGGATGCTTAACCGACTGAGCCACCCAGGCACCTCTGTACTCCACTATTTATAGACAACTGTTGGTGTTGAAACCCTCTCCTTTTTCCCTGTCAGTGGTTTTGGGAAACAAATTTCTTCTTGTCCAGTTCCCTGTGAGTGTTTTCACTCTCTCTCTCTCTCTCTCTCTCTCTCTCTCTGTCTCTCCCTTTAGCTTTCAGGGGAAATGCTTTTCTTGCATGATTCCAACACACTGCACTGTCTCCCCCTTCTCTCTCTGTCCTCTATCTGTGAAAATGGCTCCCTAATCTCTGTGGCGCCACAGCTTTTCTCTCTCCCAATTCACCTCTCCCCACCATATACCTGCCTAGATCTCTCGCTCAAATTATGCGGATTGTCATGTTCATCCTCAGTTTAATTTCCTAGGTGTCCAAAATGGTTTGGTGTTCATTTAGCAGTTTTTCTGGGATGAGACAAGCTCAAGATCCCCATACTATGCTGCCATCTTAACTCTTTATATTCAGAATTTTAACGTAAAATGAAACTTTTTAGAATATCTTAAATATAAACACACCGAGAGAGATTATCTTTTTTTTCTGAATGCTTTTTACTGAATCTATTACCATATTGATAGTAGATCTTGCCAAAGCTATTGGAAGATTTGAGTATAGATTTTCAGTATTCTTAATACTTTCTTTTGAAAAATAATTAAAATAGATAGTAATGATTGACATTTATTGATCACTACATGGTTATGATGTAGCAGGCACTATATCAAGCACTTTGTTTACATTAAATTATTTCAGGCTTGTAGTAGGCAAAGAAGGCAGGTGTTATATCTATTTTCAGATGAGTAAATTAAGGTATATAGCAGTTAAGTAAATAAAGCAACTCTATCAATGTCACACACACACACAGCTAGAAAATGGCAAAGTGAGGACTCAAATATCAGACTGTCTGACTCCCTAGATCCATCTACCTAGTCTAGTGTTATACTGTAGAACTTCCTGCATAGGTTAAGAATAGCTTGTCAATATTGAACCAAACCATCTTTGTTTGCCATTGCATAGAAGATTCTCCCCAGAAGAGAAGAACGTCCTCTCTATTGTTCCTTAATTTTAGCCTTGGACTTGGATGGTAGCCTACATGACTTTTAGCTTTTAGTCTATTTTATGACCTAGTAGTTGAAGGAACAAACAGTTTATTTTTTAAAAACGAAAACTGTTCAAGGGATATTTCATTTCTATCTTTATTTTTCATCGTTTTTTTCCTATGAAATTTCTTTTCATGGAGAGCTTTTCTCAAGAGTTCCAAAAATTATAATAATATTAAAATATGCTATTTATTAGAAATTTTGGCATGTATACTCATTCAAAGATCTAGGAGATTTGTTTTTAAAGCAGAACATTTCTGAGCCATTTCTTTTTCTGTCTATTTCATTCTCCCCACTACCACCCCTCCCCTCAATTAAGGAATCAAAGGTTTTCAGTGATCTTCAGGGATGTAAATGCTAACTAAATTTTTAAAACTTTAGTCAAATGCCATTCAGGTTTTTAAATGTTATCTGTGAAAGGACAAAGTGTCAATTAAACTAGCACTGCTTTCCAAAGAATGACAGTATTTTATACCGTAAGCCAGCAATCTGTGGTCTATGTGCTTTCTCCAATTTCTCCACAGGAAATTAGATAGTTCTCTAATGCAGCTTTGAACACACTCAGTCAAATATTGAAAGATTTGTCCTTACCTACCAAATCAAATTCAAACTTGTTATACCATACTTCCCAGACCCTTATTTGCCTCTGAGGCTTGACATTTTGAACATCCATTGTTTTGGATTGCTTCAATCTCTAGTCATTTCAGATAGCCTGAATCTCTTGGAGGCACCATACTTATTCACACTTCTGTGATTTTCCCCATGATGTTTTCTTCCTGGCATGCTCTTCCTATCTAGCTCTCTCTTTCTCACCCAAGATATCATGCCAGTGTCAACACCTCCAGAAAACCTTCCTTGAATCTCTGGTTGTTCTTAGTGTCCCTCGTCTGTTTTGGCATAGTCCCCCATGCACACCTCTGGCTTAGCACATACCATATTAAACTGAAATTATCTGCTTAGGGTTTTTGCCTTGAGGATAAGATTGGTCTGGCTCATTTTTACCCTCCAAGCTCCTTAGCACACTGCCTGAACATAGGAGATATCATACACAGGCGTTTGCATTAAACTGAACCTCCAGAAGAATGTGGAGGAGACTCTCGGAATACTATCTCTTTCTAGCATGATACGACACCGCAGTATAGTTCTGGGTTTCGGACCTGTCCTCTTTGTGAGTGCTTCTTTGGCCCTTAGCAAGAGTTCCGTAATTATTCGTTGATTTACATTTGTATTTCCGTCCTTGTGGTACATATAAATTACCCAGATCTTTGGGCTGCATATTTCGTTGAATGTTGAGAGGGTAACAGAGGTGGCATACACAGTGGCAGCAACAAATTCAGTCTGTAGACATGTTTTGTTTGACGAGCTATGAACCAGTGTTTAACAGTGTTTTAGCTGAAAAGCCAGATACCCGGTTTAATCTCTTAAAAACTCAAAAGATTGTTTTTGTAACTCAACTTCGCATTCACACATGGCAGCAATTGCCTGGAACTGAGTAGTGGCTGCATGTTTTAGATGGTTTGTCATGGTCCCTACCAATTCTTGGTGAGTCCCTGGCATGCAGGCTGCATGTCAGTTCTGTTTATCTGCATGCATTGTTTTTTTTGTTGTTGTTGTTGAAGATAAATATTTTTCTGGAAGGGCAGGAGAGCATCGTCATTCAGGGTGTGGGCTAGGGAATTCGATTGCCCGGGTTCAGATCCTAGCTCTGCCGCTTATTAGCCACTTCTACCTTTGTGACTCTTACAAGTTACTCAGTGTCACTCAATTTCCTTTTCTATAAATTGGAGATAACAATAAACTCACCTCCTAGGGTGGATGTGGTGATTAAATGAGTTGATATATGTGAATCACATAAACCGAGTCTGGCACATAGTAAACACTGTAGGTATTAGCACTATTATTAGTCATGGCTTTAGGAAATGTGGAAAATGAAAACAAGAGAGGGCCCTGTGTTGTAAGAATATACATCTTCAGGGGCTCCTGGTTGGCTCAGTCAGTTAAGTGCCTGAATTTGGCTCAGGTCATGGGCTCACGGTTCCTGAATTTGAGCCCCACATCCGGCTGTCTGCTGTTAGCACAGATCCTGCTTCGGATCCTCTGGCCCCCTCCCTTCCCCCCCCCCCCCCCCCACACACACACATACTTTCTCTCTCAAAAATAAATAAATGTAAAAAAGAGAAAGTATGTCTTCAGAGAAATAAGAGAAGTTCATTTGTTGAAGCACTGGCATCCAGCCCTCCTTGCTCATTTATGTTATTGCCTGTGCCTGTAGGAATTTGACCTTGTACCACCTGTGCAGTATGACCCTCATGGGCCCACACTTCAAATTCATTCTTGATTTGCAGTTGAGAAGCATATGCTTTTTTACCCCTTTCATCACAGATGAGAATCAGTATTCCATTTGTAAAGCATGCATGTTGATTTAAAGTTAAAATGCCCATTGTAATTACTGGTACATTTTATTTTAGGGAAACATGCAGAATTCTTGGATTACAACAGGTGAAGATTCTGGGGTGGGTGAAGCTGCCAAGAGAGGATTCTCCCATGGCGATGCGGATGTTGTCGTAGGTGCATCTGCTGGGGAAGCTGAAAAATGGAAACTGGAACTGGTGAGAATTTGAGTGCTTTTCTCTTTTGTACTATATTGTGGTAAATATATATAACATAAGCTTAACACTTTAACCATTTTAAAATTTACCATTTAACAATTTAAGTGTACAACACATTTGCATTAAATACAATGACAATGTTGTACAACCATAAACACTATCCATTTCAAGAATTTTTATCATCCCAAACAAAAACTGTTGGGACACCTCGGGTGGCTCAGTCGGTTAAACATCCGACACTTGGTTTCCGCTCAGGTCATGATCTTGTGGTTTCGTGAATTCGAGTCCTAAGTTGGGCTCTGTGCTGGCATTGAGGAATCTGTTTGGGATCCTTTCTCTCTCTCTCTCTCGCTCTTGCTCTCTCTCTCTGTCTCTCTCTTTCTCTCTCTGTCCCGCCCTGACTCATGCTTTCTCTGTCTCTCTCAGAATAAATACATAAAAAATAAAAAACAAAAAATCAAAAAACTATGTACCCATTAAATAAAACTTCCATTCTCTTCTCTCCTAACCCCTGGCAACCTCTTCTGTCTCTGTCTTTGTCTTCTGTCTCTGTCTTCTTCTCTCTCTGTCTTTATGAATTTGCCTAGTCTAGGTACCTGACATATGCAGAATCAAACAATATTGGTCCTTTTGTTTCTGGCATGTTTCATCGAGCATGTTTTCAGGGTTCATTGGCGGTGTATCATGTAGCAGAATTTCCTTTTTCAGGGTGAGTCATATTCCATTTATGTCTATACCACACTTTGTTTATCCATTCATTTGTTGATTAAAGTTTCGTTTGTTACCACCTTTTGGCTCTTGTGAATGAAGCTGAACATCAGTACACAAGTATCTGTTTTTGCCCCGACTTTCATTTCCCTTGGGTATATAACCAGAAATGGAATTGCTGGATCCTATGGTAATTCTTCACTCTTTTTTCTTTCTGCTCCTCAGACTCCATCATTTCATCTGTCCTGTCTTCAAGTTTTCTGATTCTTTGTTCTGCTGCTCACATGCGCCCTTCCATACCTTTCGTGAATTTTTCATTTTGGTTATCGTACCTTCCAGCTCTGGGACTTTTGTTTGGTTCCTTTTATACTTTGTTTTCTTACTTTTTTAAAAGTTTTATTTTCATTCCAGTTAGTCAGCACGAAGTGCTATATTAGTTTCAGGTGTACAGTGTCTTCCTTACTGCTTGTAGTTCTTTGGACATTGGCCATGTTTCCTTTTAGCTCTTTGGGCACATTTAAGATTATTGTTTTAAATTTTTTTTCTAGTAGGCCTGGTGCCTTTAGATTTTTTTAAGGGTGGTTTCTGTAGATTTATTTGTTTGTTTGTTTGTTTGTTTATTATTTATTTATTCTATGCCTCTGAGTAGGTCATATTTTCCTGCTTCTTTGTATGCTTTTTTTTTTTTTTTTTTTTTGTGGTTGAAAACTGGACATTGGAATGAACTGTTATACTGTGATGACTCTGGAAATCCAATCCCCCATTTTCCCCATGGTTTTCTGCTTCTTTTATTGTTGAAGGTTGTATCGTCTTTTTGTTTCGAGACTTTTCCAATTTATTTTTGTAGACTGTTCCTTGTTGTGTGTGATCGCTGAACTCTGTTTCGTTAGCTCATGTTCCACTAATGCTTGATAGATTTCCGTGAATGCCAGGAGCTAAAACAAGTAAGCCAACAACCACCAAAACCACATACGCCTAGAAAGCCCAGAAAGAAGAGCCACCTCTGCCAGTCTTTGTGGATTGGTTCTGTGCTGGGGCATTTCTTCCTTCAGCGTGTAGCTGGGCTTGCTCTCAGCCTAGAGATCAGCTGGAGTGAAAGCTTAAGGTCTTCTCAGGCCCGAGCGTGTATCTTCCCAGGGAAGGCTTTCTAAATTCCCTCATATACGTAGCTGGTTTTGAATGTCCTCACTTCCCAGAGTCTCAAATAATTTTATTTTCAGATCAAATGATACTTTCAAATCTTTTGATGTTGTAACAGGCCTTTCTTTTTCCTCTTGCTTGAAATCTTATTTGCATTAAATTTGATGTGCAGAATTGATTAATGATGATGAAAATGTAAAAATGACACTGTAAATGGAGGACTCCAGGGGGAGATAGGATGGATTATATAGTCCAGCTCTCGTTATCATCTCTAGGTATTATTGTTAGAGTATTCTGAGGGCTCATATGGCTCTAAACTCCCTCTCCTTTCTCAGCCCCTGACCCAAGCTTTATTCTACTATTTTGGAAAGAGTTTTTTTTTTTTTTTAAACAAAATGAAAGATTACGTAAATTGTATTTTCTTCCCAGCTGAATAATCTATGAAACTATTTAATGCCCACAGGATAAAGACCCATCTCCCAAGCTGTCCACAGTTTGGTTCAAGCTCCCTTTCTGGACTCATTTCTGTCAGTCTCCCAAACATTACTGTAGACATACAGACCCCTCACTACTTCCTACGTCATAAACTTATTACCCACTTCCATTTATTTAAAAAAAATTTTTTTTTTAATATTTATTTAGTTTTGGGGGAGAGAGAGAGAGAGAGAGAGCATGACGGGGGAGGGGGAGAAAGAGAGGGAGACACAGAATCTGAAGCAGGCTCCAGGCTCCGAGCTGTCAGCACAGAGCCCGGCACAGAGTTGTGAGATCATGACCTGAGCTGAAGTCAGACACTTAACTGACTGAGCCACCCAGGTGCCCCTACCCATTTCTGTTTGCACCACTGGCTGTGGTTTATGCAGATATCCTGACCTAAACTTTCCTTCTTAACTTCTGCCCACCGAAATACTTCCTGCCTACAAGGCTGTGTTCAGATGCCCCCTCCCGTTCTACCTTCCTTGATTACACACTTCCACTCCTCCTTCTCCCACATTAGAATTAGTTTCTCTCTTGGGGCACCTAGGTGGCTCAGTCGGTTGTGTGTCTCACTCGATTTCAGCTCAGGTCATGATCTCACGGTTTGTGAGATCAAGTCCCATTGTTGATCTCTGTGCTGACAGTGCGGAGCCTGCTTGGAATTCTCTGTCTCCCTCTCTTTCCGTCCCTCCCCTGCTCATGCACGTGAGCACTTGCACTCTCTCTCTCTCAAAATAAATGAATAAACTTAAAAAAAAGAATTAATGTCTCTCTTACATCTCCTCTTAGTGTCGTGTTTACAATTGCTATAAATTCGTTTCTTATCCAGTCTGTGGCAAACTGCAGTCCCCATGTCTGTGTGCCCTGTGTCCTGATCCTCCTTGCTGTTTTCAAGGGTTTTGCTCTTGTACTGATCTCCTCTTGCTCTTGCATCTTTCCTCCCTCTTTACTGGGTTTTTCTCAGGAGAACATGTGCTCTACTGGCTCCCATCTTGAAGCAAGTACAAAATATACTCTCTGGATCCTGTGCTCCCTTCGAACTATCACTCAACGATTGCTCCCCTGCATACCAACCCTTTCCCAAACAGTTGTCCACATTCATGTCACCACTTCTCCCCTCCCCCTGTCTCTTTAACATACGTCGGTTGAGCCAATACCTCACGTTGGCCTCAACTTGTTCTTTTCAAGGTCATCAGTGACCTGCACCAATCAGTCCTCCTCTTCCTGAACTTTGTGGCAGCATTCTAATTATGATACGTATAATGCTCATGTCATCCCCCTTTACTTGTCTAATGGCCCAATTTAACATACGCTCAGAAAAATGCACAAAACAGGGGCGTCTGGGTGGCTCAGTTGGTTAAACATCTGACTCTCAATTTTGGCTCAGGTCACAATCTCACAGTTTGTGGGACTGAGCCCCGTGTTGGGCTATGTGCTCGCAGCTTGGGATTCTCTCTCTCTCTCTCTATCTCTCTCTCTCTCTGCTCCTCCCCTCCTTGCACACTCTCTCTCTCTCTTTCAAAATAAATAGATAAAAATTTTTAAAAGTGTACAAAACAAAAATGTGCAGCTTCATGATTTTGTTCTAATGAGCACCCTCTCTCTGTGCCCCCTCCTAGTCACTGCCCCATCATTCCCTTAGAGCTAATCACTATCTTGACTTATGAAAATTGCCGAAGCAAGATCTCTGGACACTCTAGTTGATGTCTACCTGACTTTTTAAACACTGTAAAAATTGGGTCACACAGTATATAATTTTTTGTGTCTGACTTATTTTGTTTGACATTATGTTTGTTAGATTCATACACATTGTTGCATGTGGCAGACATTTGTTCATTTTCAGGGTGGGTCTACTGTGTAAATACACTATAATTCATTTATCCATTCCTCAGTTGATGGGTTTTTGTGTTGTTTCCAGTTTGGGGCTATTGTAAATGTTGCTGCTATGGACTAACTCTTTCTTTCTTTCTTTCTTTCTTTTTTTCTTTCTTTCCTTTCCTTTCCTTTCCTTTCTTTCCTTATTTCTATCTATACATCCATCCATCTATTTTATTTTATTTTATTTTTAAATTTTTTTTAACGTTTATTTTTGAGACAGGGAGAGACAGAGCATGAATGGGGGAGGGTCAGAGAGAGAAGGAGACACAGAATCCGAAACAGGCTCCAGGCCCTGAGCTGTTAGCACAAAGCCTGATGCGGGGCTTGAACTCACGGACCGCGAGATCATGACCTGAGCCGAAGTCGGACGCTCAACCGACTGAGCCACCCAGGCGCCTCTCCATCTATCTATTTTAGAGAGAGGGAGAGTGAGAGAGAGAGAGAGTATGAGCAGGGGAGGGACAGAGGGGGAGAGAAAGAGAATCTAACTTATTTAAAATTTTTTATTAGAGAGAGCGCGTGCAAGCAAGAGAGGGGCAGGAGAGAGAGAGAGGGAGAGAGAGAGAGAGAGAGAGAGAGAGAGAGAGAGAATCTTAAGCAGGCTTCACAGTCATCACGGAGCTGGAGGCGGGGCTCGACCCCACAACCATGGCGTCATGACTTGAGCCAAAATCAAAAGTCAGATGTTCAACCGGCTGAGCCACTCAAGGCATCCCTGAACATTCTTTAAGATTGGTCTATTGGCGTACATGGCACACATTTATGTCAGGTGTATATCTTGGAGTGGAATTATTGGTCTTAGGGGTATATAGCTGTTCAAACTGAGTGGTTAAGTTGAGCTTTGGGGTGGTTTTTATCAGTTCACACTTCTACAGCAGCATAGGAGTGATACCTTTGCTCCATATCCCCCCAACACGTTGTATTGTCAGTTTTTCTGGTGGGCTTGTAGTGCTATGTCCTTGTGGTTTTCACCTGCATTTCCCTGATTATGCATGAGATTAAATACTTTTCATGTACTTATTGGTGTGCTCCTCTTGTGAGGTGCATGTTCAATACCTACTCATTATTTTGAGTTATCCGACATTGTTTTTTTAAACTTCTTTATGTATTCTGGATACAAGCCCTTTGTTGGTTCTATCTGTTGTAAATATATTTTCCCACTCTGTGGCTTGCCTTATAATTGTCTTGATAGTTTTATTTCTTTCTCTTGCTTTCTATTTTTTTCATTCCTTCCTTCATGACTAAAATTTCTTAATTTTAATGTCATCCCCTTTATTGTTTAGTGCTTTCTGTGTCCTATTTAAAAGAATGAAATCTTTTCATTTGTAACTATGTGGCTGGAACTAGAGTGTATTATGCTAAGCGAAATTAGAGAAAGACAAATACCATATGACTTCACTCATATGAGGAGTTTAAGACACAAAACAGGTGGACACAAGGGAAGGGAAGGAAAAATAATATAAAAACAGGGAGGAAAACAAAACATAAGAGACTCTTAAATATGCAGAACAAACTGAGGGTTACTGGAGAGGTTATGGGAGGGGGGTGGGCTAAATGGGTAAGGGGCATTAAGGGATCTACTCCTGAAATCCTTGTTGCACTATATGCTAACTAACTTGGATGTAAATTTAAAAATAAAAATAAAAAATAAAGTGAGTTTCTTATAGACAATTAAAAAAAAAAATGTATCCCTGCCCCAGATCATGAAGAACTTCTCTTAGATTTTCTTCTGGAAACTTTATAGTCTTGCTTTTAACATTTAAATCTCAATCTACCTGCAATTTAGTTTTGTATTTGATGTAGTGTGTAGGGGATCACCTTTTGCTCTTTTCCCATAGAGTTGTCTACACACACACACACACACACACACACACACACATTAACCACTTGTTGAAGACAGTCCTTTGTCTGAATCTTTGTCATAAATCAGGTGTACATAGATGTCTGGGCTCTGTTTTTTATTTCCTCGTTCTTTGTGCTACAACCATCCTCTCCTCTCTTGATTGTTACAGCTCTCTATCTGTTAGGGTAGGTATATCTACCTATTAGACTACTTACCACATCTTCCAACGTTGTACTTTGTCCCCAAAAATGTCTTACTTCTGGCCTTTTGTACTTCCAAATACATTTTAGAATTAATTTGTCAAAGTCCAAAAAGCCATTATGAGGTTTTGATTGAGATTGTCTATTTAAAATTTTTTTTTAATGTTTATTTATCTTTGAGAGAGAGACAGACAGAGTGCAAGCTGGGGGTAGGTAAAGAGAGAGAGAGACACAGAATCCAAAGTGGGCTCCAGGCTCTGAGCTGGCAGCACAGAGCCCGACATGGGGCTTGAACTCAGGAATGGCAAGGTCATGACCTGAGCTGAAGTCAGATGCTTGACCGACTGAGCCACCCAGGCATCCCTTGATTGAGATTGTCTTTAAGCTATAAGTCACTTGGGAGAAAAGATATCTTTATGATATTATATCATCTAATCCATTCAACTTATGTATTACTCTATTTATATAGGACATCTTTAATTTTTGTCAATAACCTTTTACAGTTTTTTTTCTTTTTTAAAAAGTTATTTTATTTATTTTGAGAGAGGCAGAGAGTGCAAGTGGGGGAGGGGCAGAGAGAGAGAGAGAGAGAGAGAGGGAGAGAGATTGAGAATCCCAAACAGGCTCCCCACTGTCAGCATGGAGCTCGATGGTTTTGAACTCACAAAACCATGAGATCATGACCTGAGCCAAAACCAAGAGTTGGACACTTAACTGACTGAGCCACCCAGGCTCCCCACCCCCCAGGATCATTTTTAATGTTATTTTTCTCCCCAGTTATCTATTCAGTTATAAAATTCTGTCAATTTCAGTTTTATATAGCTCCGTATTAAATTCTTTCTTTTCTCTTCTTACTGTTTGATTACTCTTGTTTGTGTGTATATCTCTTCCTGATGTAATTGTAATGCACTTCTTCATTGGTCTTTGTTTTCCCACACTTCAGAGTGACTTAAGAATCAAATCTGATAGAGTTTTCAGTGTCCACCCAATGCCTCTACTACATGGAGACTACACGAGTTGTCTGGGTAAAGGTCTTGCATATTTATTCTTCTCGTGGCACATTCTCACCTGTTCCACCCATCTCTATCCATTCTTCCGCCTCGCATTTTATTTGTAGGGATACAGATCTGCTTACCACCCAGATATTCAGCATGTTTTCTCTCTGTGCCTTTTGCTCTGTTGGCAGTTAATCCTTTAAGTGTTAGCACTTCCTCCATGAAGTCTTCTCTACCCCTCTTAAGCTGAATTACAAGTTCCCACCTCTGTGATATCAGTTTACCTTCTATATGCCTCACTGGAGTGAATTATGTATAAATGAAATTGTCCATGTGTTTTTCTTTTTCTTGTTTTTAATTTATATTTTTTAGAGAGTGAGTATGAGCATGCATGAGTGGGGGAAGGGCAGAGGGAGAGAGAGAAAAAAGAAAGAAAGAAAAGAAAAGAAGAAACAAAGAAAGGAAGAATCTTAAGCAGGCTCCATGCTCAGCACGGACCCTAACACGGGGCTCGATCTCCTGATCCTGGGATCATTACCTGAGCCAAAATCAAAAGTCAGATGCTCAACCTACTGAGCCACCCAGGCACCCCCATCCATGTGTTTTCTATCCTGTACTAGATGATTAGCTCCTTAAGGTTAAAGGCATCTTCATGTTAGGTACCCCCAAAAATGTTTGCTGAACGAGAGAATAGTGGGACACCAACAGACCCTTGTAGCCAGTATATTAGTTTGGTCTGTCATTTATTGTGATTCATAACTTTGCTTTTATCATTCATACAACACACATTTATTGTTATGTCTATATGCAGCAATCACAGTGGGGGATTCTAGTAAGATCTGATCCTTGCCCTCACAGACCTTACAGGTTATAATCGGTTTTTCCCAGAGTCACACTTTTGTTTATTTATTTATTCATTCTCAGTCACACTTTTAAAAGTAAGACCTGATGGATGCATTTTTGAAAAAAAAAATTGGGGGGGGTGGCAGTGATACCCATTTTATGACTCGATAGTTCTTTGCAGGTATATAGTCAATAAAATACAAAATTTGGGGTGGACTAGGGAAAATGTTTTTTAATTTTTAAAAATTTTCCTCCTGGGTAAAAGGAAAAAAAATTGAGTTTAATATGAATAATTAAACCTTGTTTGTAAAGCACGGGACATAGAGAAAATGTACATTTTTGTTTTTTAAAGGAGAGGCTGAAACTTACTTATGAAGAAAAGACTGAAGTCCTAGAATCTCAATTGAAATTTTTAAGGTAAAGTATCATTGTCCATTTAAAATAATCATATCAAAAGCATAATGATCTTTCAAATATATTTGAATGTTTGCTGACCTGCCAGTCTTACTCAATATAAGAATTACTTGATGACATTTTATGTGTATATAAGAAATATCCTCAGGTTATTAAAGGATAAGGGGGCATAAAATTGTTAAGGCCTTTTCCAAATCACATGTCAAAGAACTATGAGCTGAATTACAAATTTTATGCCTTCATCGGTTATAAAAATATTTGTGTTTTCTTATACAAATAAGAAACACTAGCTGCTCTGATAGAAACCATGCTTTTAAAATAAAATACTGAAAATAAAGCATTCTTCTAGTTTTAAAATTACATGAAAGTATTTTTTTCTCTATAGGTATTTGTATCTAATTTTTAAAATTGTAACAATAATAGTTTGAGTATTTTTCTATACGTGATGAATAAGAGAACGTCTCCACCCCCTTCTCCATGGGGGATGCGTTCCAAGACCCCCAGTGGATGCCTGAAACTGGTCAGTACTGAACTCTGTACATATTGTTTTTTTTCTGTACGTACATACCTGCGATAAAGTTTAATTTAGTAAGAGATTAGGCACAGTAAGAGATTAACAGCAATAACTCATAATAAAATAGAACAGCCATAACAGTACACTGTAATAACAGTTAAGCGAATGTGGTCTTTCAAAATATCTTATTGTCCTTCTTGTGATGATGTGAGATCTAAAATGCCTGTGTGATGCAATGAAGGGGGTGAAGGATGTAGGTGTTGTGAAACAGCCTAGGCTACTACTGACCTTCTGATGATCTGTCCAGAGGATCATCTGCTCTGGACCTCGGTTGACGGTGGGAAACTAAGCTGTGGAAAGTGAAACTGTGGATAAGAGAGAGACTGGTTTTTTTTTTTTATTATTATTTATTTATTTTTGAGAGGCAGAGAGAGACAGAATGTGAGTCAGGGAGGGGCAGAGAGAGAGGGAGACACAGAATCCAAAGCAGGCTCCAGGCTCTGAGCTGTCAGCACAGAGCGGGGCTCGAGCTCACGGACCGCGAGATCATGACCTGAGCTGAAGTCAGACACTTAACCATCTGAGCCACCCAGGTGCCCTTAGACTTCTTTATATATAATAAGTTTTCATGTAATTTTTGACATGTTTTTTTAAAAAAATCCCAATAAAACTTATATATGATAGATTAACCATCAGTGATTTATTATGTGTTATGTGTAGAAAAAGTAATAGGAATTGATTTTTTTGTGCATTACAGCTTATTTTAAATAGCAGTAATGAAATGTATTTCAATCAAAATTTAAAATACTTTTTATAATTTTAATAAGTCTAATTTTAAATAAAATTTAAGATTTTCAGGCCACGTATTGTTTGGAGATGTAAGTAGAGTGATACTAAGAACCAGAGCTCCTGGCTTTTAAGCACACTATCATTCATTTATTTTAATACGCTTTTATGTGTATTAAACCTTTAAACCTTATCCTGATCTCTATGTATATACCTATTTCTATAGATATTTTTTTTTCATGAAGAAACCTAATATTTTTTAAATGGCCTAATTTTTGCATTCTTGCTTTTTATCTTGCTTTATTATATTTTGATGTCTAGTGTATTGAGTCTTCAGTTTTAAAAAAATTCTTAACATTTATTTATTTATTTTGAGAGAGAGAGAGAGAGAATGTGAGCAGGGGAATGGCAGAGAGAGAGGGGGACAGAGGATCTGAAGCAGGCTCTGTGCTGAGAGCAGAGAGCCCAATGTGGGGCTTGAACCCAAGAACTGCGAGATGATGTCCTGAGCTGAAGTCAAGACACTTAACTGACTGAGCCACCCAGGCACCCCAAGTCTCCCTCCAGTGTTTAAATTAATATACTTCTAGGTTACTATACTATGGAAATGTGACTTCTGTTGTTTCATTCAGAAGTCAAATATGCCATAGTTAATTACATTAAAATACTACTTTGTAATGACTTTATTCCCTGCATCTTTGTTTTTTTTTTGTCTTTTCCTTTAGTGTAACTTAAGAGTACTTAAAGAGGCATTTTCTTTCAGAAAGAGATAAAACCACCACTCTCAGAAACTCTACCTTTTTGGTACCTATTTCTTTTTCTTTTTTGGCATTTCAAGTAATCAAATCTACCTGAGTGTTTTGAATCTGAAACTGACAGAAAGAGTAATGCAGACCCTTTGACTTTGGAATGTGCTTCCAAAGTTATTTTTATAAAGCCTTTTGAAAGTCAGACTTTTTCTACATGGAACTTAAACAGAAAACTACGTGTGTTGGAAAGAGTATCTTGGGCATGGGACAAAATCAGCTCCCCCCCCCCCCCCCCATCCAGAGATGAGGTAGCATGTGACAGCCAGGTGTCTTGATTATTGGCTTCCCCTCTGTGACAGCAAGTTAAGGCAGCTACAGCTCCCTGAATTTAATAGAAACTGACAACAGAGAGTTGACACAGACAGAGATCACGTGCCTGCTTTCAGGAGTCCAAGTACTTAAGGGCTATTTTCTCCTTTGTAACCTAGGAAGTGGGGTTTTTTTGTTTTGTTTCGTGTTTTGTTTTGTTTTTTATACAGTGGGAAAGTCAGTTCTCCAAGTTGATTTTGCCAAAGCTTTATGAGAAGGGGTGGGGGTAGGAATACAACCCATACATTTTATTCTTAAAACAGTCAGCTTGGAGCAAAACCTTTTCCAGGAACTATCTCATATATTAAAACAAACAAAGTAACCATACACACACACACACACACACACACACACACACACACACATTTCCTCTGTCCTTTCTTTATCGGGCTGCATATTTCCAGTTAATAGCTTCTACTTACAAGTCTTATGACTGGTAAATTCTATATAACTTCTTTCTGAAAGACGAGAGGAGCCCACTTTCTTTTGAAATAGCTCTTTATAGAACTTTGTGGTTAGATAATTGTTTTTAAGTTCTTTTTTTTCCTCCTAAGGAAGAACGGGCAATAATAAATTACTCATGGACAAAATCCATGAGCTTTATGTAATCTTTTGAGGTACTCTACAAATTTCAAGGGTTAACACTTGGAATAGGGTATTTCTCTCAATACAAGGATGTTTTGTTATATTGCCTTGCCTCTTTATTAATAAAGAGAAACTGTTGAGGATTTGTATTCGCAGTTTTACTTTTGGTTTGTGGGTAATATAATGCCATGGAGATGGGATCCTTTGAAATGAGAGCCAGTATCAAGAGGTAGACTAATCTGTATTAAAATCTTAAAAGAACTTTGGTTAATTACTTAATATATTCAAGCCTCATTTTATCCGAAGTGTCAATTAGGATAATCACGCTTACGTTCAGGGTTGTGGTAAGAATTAATGCATTATATACAGAGCACCTCATAAGGTAAACACCCATCAGCAATAGTAGGAGTTACCACTGTGATGTTCCAGGTGAAAGTAATGTTCCTGGTCATTTTGCTAGAACTTTCTCTCCCTTATTTTCAGGAAAGACTTAGCTGAATATCAGAAAAATTGTGAAGATCTTAAAGAGCGACTGAAGCATAAAGAGTCTCTCCTCGCTGCGAATACTTCTAACTGGGTTGGTGGCCTGTGTTTGAAATGTGCTCAGCACGAAGCTGTTCTTTCCCAAACCCATAATAACGTTCACGTGCAGACCATTGAAAGACTGACTAAGTAAGTGTGCTTCTCCACATGGAGAATTGCATCTTTAAAGGAGTGCTGTGTCCCTTTATCCCTGTGCTGTCTCATATGCGATTGACCCTGAGCTTCGAGTGAAATGGACTGGAAACGGTCCCTTCATCAGAGCTTTCTGGAAGACAGAATAGCTGGGTTCTGCCAGGGTTGTGCGATCAGGTCATTTCGGATGAGTGGTCTTACCTCTCTAGGCTTCAGCCTCATCTCGAAGTAAGAGAATGGACGTAAGGAATCTTTACAATTCCCTGCGTGTCTCTGAGTCTATAACTGCAAATCCAGCACTACTTTTAACAAAACTGAGTTTGGAGGCTCTCTTTTGATGTTGTCAAGTCCTGGACTTCCGTGCTGTAGTGTAGGTAGAGTGAGTTCTTATCACGTCTTTGTCTCGTGCCTGCAGTGAAGAGTATTACCAGTGCATTGGAAGAAGGACTCCCTATGTCCCAGTATCAATATTTGAAGATCAACTAAGGACAAGTTACAAATGACCTTTCATGTAGTCCATCTAGGCTGAAATATGACAGTTCTCTGTGCATATCCTTTTTGTCCTATTTTCACTATTCCAGGGAGGTGTTTTCCTGTGGAAAGGTTATCCTGTGCAGTTGAGAATTTTTATCTACAATACTGTCCAGTGGTGTTGGTTCTTATTCCCTGTGCTCAAGGTCACCCCTGTCTGTTTGGACTCATTTAAATAGCTCAAACAGCACCACCTCTGAGAAGTATTCTCTGGCCAACCTCATCCCACCTGGTCTTCAATTGATTTAGGCTCCTGTCTTCCATGATTTTATAATATGTTGGCGGCAGCACGTGTGATCTGTTTTTGTCTGTATGCCTGGCGTCTAGCAGAGGACCTGGCCTGTGGTAGACGCTCCATGAGTGTTTGCTGCTCGCAGGACCAGGCATTTTGGCCTTTACTGCTTAACAGTCAGAGATCCTACTGTTGGAACTGGTGTGGAGAATGGAAAGACTTGTTCATTAAAGTCAGACCAGTTTTACTCTATGTTTTGACCTTTGGACAAATTACTTCTCTGCATCTGGTTTGGGGGTTTTACGGGGACGCTTAGCCTTGGGGCCAGAGCACTAGCTTTTGAGTCAGACTGGCTGCTGAGACTTAGACTCTATTCTACCACTAACTACCTGTGTAACCTCACGAAAATTACTGAACCTCTCATGCCTCAATTTCCCCATTTTTAAAATGGAGATAAAAGTACCTAATAGAGTTATTTTGAGGTTTCATTAAAAGAATACCATACACTGCTTAAGACAGTTCCTACCAGTGATGTGAATAATTCAGAAAACAACAAAAACACACAAAAACCCAGTTTTTTTATTATTTGGCAGGCCAGATAATAAATGCTCCATAAATTTTAAAACTCCTCTGTACCTCTCCTGTTCCAAAAGAATCAAAATGCCATGGTTTCCACATGTGATTAACCTGTTGGTTTTTGTATAAAAACTGAATTTCTCCAGTATGGACTGACTGATACGTTTTACAATCTCAGCTGATGGTTCTGCTTTTTGTTATATTATATTATTAAATATATTGTTAAGTTATTCTTATAGATTTCACATAACTATGAAATTTATTAAATATATATTAAATATATTTTCAGATACAACTACCATGTGGTACACATTTATATATGTCAAGGACTCTGCCAGGCTGTTTAAAAACATAATCTTTTTTAATCTTAGTAAAGCATTCGTGAGGTAAATATTATTAGCTCCATTTTGTGGCTAGGGAAACTGAGACTCAGATAAGTTAAAATTTTTCCTGTTTACTTTTGAAAAAAAGAGACTTCTTTCACAAAAACAAATTCAAGATGGTTTAAAGACCCAGATCTAATTCAGACTATAAAAATATTAAAAGAAAATGTAGAAAATTATTTTCATGGCATTCAGCTAAAGCCCTGTGCATGGTATGGAAAATGAATGGCATAAAGGAAAAAGGTTATACATTTAACTTCATTTAAAAAAAGCGTTTTCCTTTTAAACGTTTATTTATTTTTGAGAGAGAGTGTGTGCATGCGTGTGATCATGTGGGGGAGGGGAAGAGAGAGAGGAGGACAGAGGATCTGAAATAGGCTCCGTGCTGACAGCAAAGAACCCAACACGAGCCATGAGATCATGACCTGAGCCAAAGTCAGATGCTTAACCGACTGAGCCACCCAGGCGCCCCCAAAAGAAACTTTTTATGATACAATAATACAAATTAAAAGACTGGGGAAAATATTTGCATGTTACATAACAAACAGTTGGTATAATGTGTAAAGAACATCCTTTGAAACAAACACAGAGGACAAACTACCCAGTGGCAAAGCACATAAAGAATAGGAATTGGTGAGCAATGAAAGAGGAAACTGTCAACGTAGGAGAAGGTATTCACTCTGCTTTCATTCAGGGAAAGACAGAGTCTTTTTCAAAACCAACCCATCAAATTGGTGAAAATTAAGGAGATTGATAGTGACAGGTACTGGTGAGGCTATGAGTGAGTAATATTTAAGTTGTGTCTTATGTATTTCAACATCACCCCCAAGGAATATGGATATGCAAAATGGAGTAGTTTCAGGGAATGCTTTTACAGCGTTATTTGTAACAGTGTTGTGATATTGTGATATGATCAGAAATACATATTTTGGTCTTCATCTCTAGTTCCTGGCATATAGCTCCCAAAATCCTTATAATTTCTTGGGGTGCCTGGTTGGCTCAGTCGGTTGAGCGTCCGACTTCAGCTCAGGTCATGATCTCGCCGTCCGTGGGTTTGAGCCCCACATCAGGCTCTGTGCTGACAGCTCAGAGCCTAAAGCCTGCTTTGGATTCTGTGTTTCCCCCTCTTTCTACCCCCTCCCTGGCTCATGCTCTGTATCTCTCTCTCTGTCTCAAAAATAAATAAACACTAAAAAAAAATTAAAAAAAAAAAATCCTTGTAATTTCCTAAAATGGTAAGAACAGAAGGAACATCCTTTGTTTGGATTTTGTCCCTTGCTCCTGAAATAGCTGTGGAACATAAAGGTGAAAGGAACATCTTTTGTTTTTCTTAATAAGCTTCTTTCAACCACACCTGGGTTTATGTTAATAAGATGACTTCTGGAACCCCAGTACAGACAGGTGTGCCGCTTGCCAGGGGAAGCATCCTGGTGAGTAGAGATTACTCCCCAATCTCTGGGAAATGGGCAGGGACTAGAGATTGAGTTCAATCACCAATGAGTAATGTTTTTATCAATCCTATAGAACCCCCTATAGAACCTATAGAACCCCATGAAAACCCTAAACCATGGGATTTGGAGGGCTTCCGGGTTGGGGACCAAGGTGCTGGGAGGGTGGCATGCCCAGAGCGAGCACGGCAGCCCCACGCCCCTTCCCACATATCTTGCCCTGTGCATCCCTTCTATTTATTTACCTGTTAGTGAATTGTATCCTTTATAATGAATGGGAAAGAGTAAGTAAAGCACTTTCCTGAGTTCTGTGAGCTGTCATAGCAAATTATCAAAGCTGAGGAAGGGGTCAGGAGAACGCGTGATTTACGGCCAGTTGTTCAGAAGTACAGGTGACAAGACGGGACTTGAAAGTGGCACCCAAAGCCAGCAGACAGTCTTGTGGGGCTGAGCCTTGCCCTGTGGGGTCTGTGCTGACTCCAGGAAATTAATGTCCCCACTGAGCATCAGGGTCAGTGTCAGTATCTGACACCCCCACACGAGGTGTCAGAAGTGTTGTGAGTATAGAAACTACAGAAGAAACCAAAAGTGTTTCTTTTGGATGTGAACAACTAAATATCCTTCAGAGGTTTGCATCTATTATGTTATGCACAGTAAAAGAAAAAAAGAATGAAATAGATCTAGATGTACTAATGTGGGACTAAGCTCCACAATAGATTTTTTTTTAAATTTTTTTTTAACATTTATTTTTATTTTTGAGACAGAGAGAGACAGAGCATGAACGGGGGAGGGTCAGAGAGAGGGAGACACAGCATCTGAAACAGGCTCCAGGCTCTGAGCTGTCAGCACAGAGCCCGACGCGGGGCTCGAACTCACAGACCGCGAGATCATGACCTGAGCGGAAGTCGGCCGCTCAACCGACTGAGCCACCCAGGCGCCCCCACAATAGATTTTTGAAGGAAAAACATAACACACATGTGATACACATGTGATACATGAAAAAGACACATGTGATACAAAACTATTTGTATTTTTATTTTTGTAAAAGTCCATACACAACCATACAGTATATTTTCTCCAGGTTCATACATACACATAGAAAAAGGCTTAAAAGGATAAACACTCAGTACTTAACAGTGATGACCACTGGAGAGGTGGAAGAAGGCACTGAAATTGAAAGTATGTGTCGAATGGGTCTTTAACCACATTGGTAATGAATTTTTCAGGGAGAATGTAATGAAAAAATTAACTTAAAAAGGGCAAAAAGCATATTCAAAGTCACACGGATGAAGAGAGGCAGAGTTTAAGTAATCAAGCACAACCAAACCAAAAATTAAAGGCAGGGTTTCTTTCCCTATTGCCTTTCATATTACCCTTGTAGGTCATGAGAAAAGTATTTTAAGAGGAAGCTACAATGTTTACATTGATTTCAAGACTGGCAGTCATTTAGAAATTAGATTCTTAGTTCTGTATTCCTTTGTCTCTATCCTAAATTTCAGCTCTTAGCCTTTTAAAATAAATGTCAGCCTTCTCCGTTCAATTTTCTGCTTTGTCAGCACATCATTGGCTCCTGTTCTACTTTAATAACAGAGTGCAGTGGAAGGCCCCTGCTTTTATTGTCAATGAAACCTTTGTCTAGAGGAGTCCTTTGGCCGAAGCTGGTGTTCCACTTCTTTCAATGTGTTAATGCAGAATGCTGAATATTGAGTGTTATGCTCACTTGGAGGAGGGACCAGCCCTCTTTAGGTCTGGATTTCTACTTTCACGCATAATTAGAAGGTTGAACCCTCAGTGAGCTGCATCATAGAATTCCCTGCATGACTCTAGGATGGAATTAAAAAACAAAAAAAAAAACCAACAAAACTTGTATCCCCAAATATGACAAATCAAGACTTCCCTCCTGGCCTCTACTTGAAATGTGGCATTGTGACACCAGCTGTCAGTTCCTTTGTTGATCTGTGAGCACGGAGTGTATTGGGTATATGACACAGGACTGACTTGAGCCCAGGAAATGAACAGGATCAGCCATGACTTGGAGGCCAGACCACCAGTTTGTTTGTGGCGTTTTGTTAGGGCCGTGAGGACTTTTGTGGAGAGTATACTTAACAACCGTTGATGACACTGGATACACTTAAAAGTTGATTTGAAGTCTTTGTAGTGTTTCTGAACTTCTGCCTTTCACTCAGGCCTCATTATGCCTTGAGGTCAGTAAGAGGGAAAGTAACCCCTCCTTTTCGCTTAATGATCAAAACGGCTTCGAATGATAATCAAGATGGAATTGCTTTATATTAAATTCTTTCCTGTAGTTGATAGTGCCTTGGAGAAGTTTCAGCGTACTGCTCAGAAAGGAGAAGTAATTACTACTGTACTATCCTGGGACTTTAGTCCAGCTTGTGATTTTTCGAGTGGGTCTTGGCACAGTCGTGTATAGTTGGCTTTGAGAGACCGTGGCAGGAACTTCCCAGAAATGAGGAACAAGGAGATGTTGTAGTCAGCCTTCTAGACCTTCTTTTAAAAAACAGGGATAATACTGACTAATGATGCTTAATGATGCTTGAAACTGGTACTCACTGTGGAATAACTGAGGAACTAAAGGCATTTTGTAGGCACTTTATATTTCAAGAGGAAGCTCATGCCTATATAGCAGACTGTCTCTTTACCTTATTTTAAGGTTTTTTTTTTTTTTAATTTTTTTTTCAACGTTTTTTATTTATTTTTGGGACAGAGAGAGACAGAGCATGAACGGGGGAGGGGCAGAGAGAGAGGGAGACACAGAATCGGAAACAGGCTCCAGGCTCCGAGCCATCAGCCCAGAGCCTGACGCGGGGCTCGAACTCACCGACCGCGAGATCGTGACCTGGCTGAAGTCGGACGCTTAACCGACTGCGCCACCCAGGCGCCCCGTTTTTTTTTTTTTTTTTTTTTAATGCTTATTTATTTTTGAGAGAGAGAGTGAGCGTGCACAAGTTGGGGGAGGGGCAGAGAGGGGGGAGACACAGAATCCGAAGCAGGCTCCAGGCTCCAAGCTGTCAGCACAGAGCCCATCGCAGGGCTCGAACTCACAGACCGCGAGATCGTGACCTGAGCTGAAGTCGGACGCTTAACCCACTGAGCCACCCAGGCGCCCCTCTTTTCCTTATTTTAAACATTTGACCATGATTATTCAGGGACTCCCTCGGTTCTCATTGCTCTCACTGTTGCTCTGCATTCCTTAAACACCCCATGCACATCTTGTTAGTTGGTTTGTCTGAGAACCCACACCCAGGCTCCTTGCCTCATCTTCTGCTTTAGTTGCTCTCTCAGCAGCATTGAGGCCGCACTGCTTGCTTTGCTTCAGAAAACTCCTTGATAACGTACATGGTGTTGGTTAAGCACTCACAGAACTCTGGCCTTGGGAGACGGTGATATGGAGAGCTGCCATCGCACGTTCACACTCATAGGCCACGTGTGTTTATACAGCTTCCCACTGGGAGAGACGCACTCAGGCCTGGCTCTGGGCTGGGCCTGCGGACTGGGAGCTCTGGACAGGCCTGCAGCTGCCTGTGTAGTTATCCTGGGTGCTGGGATTAGCTGCTCCCGAGGGCCAGGTCAGGAGGAGTGGAGTGGGGCTGATAAAGGGGAGCTAAATCAAGAAGGTGACATAGGAACGGGACCGGAAGCAAGGCATGGTGTCGAAGACAGGGCTGACATGCCCAGAGCTGGGTTCATTCCGAGTGCTTGCTGTTGAGATGTGGGCTGGCTGAGTTGAGACGAGGCAAAACAGAAAATGCAGCGACTGAGTGGATAATTGCAGATTACCCAAGTGGCTTCCTGTACTGGTGCAGTTTAGGCATCTCTCTCTCCTGATGAAGCTCAGCTTCCCAGTGGTCTGAAGGCCACCTGAAAGCATGTGGTACATTTCTCTGACAGAACATTGGAGTGTGCCCGTCCGGTGGCCCCACAGGTTTTCAGTACAATCATTTTATGGGCTCACTGTTGAATGATGAGCTTAATAAGACATCAGTGTTTGGGGCTGTTTCTCTTTGATGATTGTCTGTGGTCTGAAGTTGGTGAGCTGATAGTCTGAAAAATTTTTTGATCCAGAGCAACAAAACTCCTTAGTTTCCAATTCTAAGTAGCCTAGTGACTTTTTAAATTTAGATCATGCAATACTGGAACTGGGAGGAGTTTTACTTTACCTCTTTGATGCCCTCCTGTGGCAGGATCACTACTCACCCACTTGGTCTTTGTCCTCTGTTACACTGAATATCTACTATCTGGCAGACTCCTCTTAACAAGAGGACACACACTGAAAAGAGATTAAACATATTAAGCATTAAGTCTCCTGTAAGAAGCAAATTTGTTGGATTTTGATCCTGTTGTGATCTGTCAGTATACTATAAACACTGAGCTTTTCTGTTAATTCTTTTTAGTTGGAACTTTGGCTTCAATGATGCCACGGTGCCAGGAACAGATCAGAGCATCACTGAATAGTAACTTGGGTCTCTTAGTCGGTCGTACAACCTTAAGAAAGGTGACTATATGATGCCCGTTTTGACTTGCTGCCCTTAAAGAGTAAATTTTTATCTTATTCTAGAATCGTAGGTTCTAGTTGGATTGCATACTTTTTCTTTTTCTTTTTTTTTTCTTTTTCTTTTTCTTTCTTAAGTAGGCTTTACACCCAGCACAGAGCCCAACGTGGGGCTTGAACTCACAACCTTGAGATCAAGGGTTGGACGCCCCACTGACTGAACCACCCCTAGACCGTATATTCTTTTTTTTTTTTTTATTATTTAACTTTTTTTTAAAGTTTATTTATTTATTTTGAGAAGTGGGGAGGGGCAGGGAGGAACAGGGAAGAGAGAGAATCCCAAGCATGCTCTGCACTGTCAGTGCAGAGCCCGATGTGGTACTTGATCTCGGAACCATGAGATCATGACCCAAGCAGAAATCAAGAGTCAGGAGGCTTAACCCACTGAGCCACCCAGGCACCCTGACTGCATATTTTTTTTAATGCTTATTTATTTTTGAGAGAGACAGAGTGAGAGCAAGGGAGGGGCAGAGAGAGAGAGAGACAAAGGATCCGAAGCAGGCTCCAGGCTCTGAGCTGTCCGCGCAGAGCCCAATGAGGGGCTCAAACCCACAAACCGGGAGATTACGACCTGAACTCAAATCAAGTGTTAGAAGCTTAACCAACTGAGCCACCCAGGAACTCTGACTGCATAGTCTTAATGAACCTAGTCCGCTTTCATGTTAGAGCTTTTTTGGTATGCAAATAGGCATACATTCACTTTTGCCTTCATATAATCTATTTTTTCCTTAACCAGAACAATTTAACCATGCTTTGACTCTTCTACTTTTTCACATAATCATTGTGTTGGTTAGATTTGACCAAAATAATGAACTCCATTTTCTTTTTCCCTTTAGAACAAAAGAATTAAAGACAAATTATTTTTCTCAATTTAAAACAAACCAGGAAATTCTAAGTTGAAGATCGCTATGCTCCCATGAATTTTATATTTGCAGCAGTCCTTTTTTTAAACAAAAAGATCATTTATGAAACTGCTAATAATTATAACTTTGTTCAGTATTACATATTTCTTAAAATATGACTGCTTTCCAAATACCACAAATAGTTTAAATTATTTTGTCTTAAGAGATTTTTTTTTTTTACATGGAGTCATTGGTTAATTCTGAAAGCCACTCAAACTCAAAGACTATAATCTTTGAAATCATTGCTCCTTAAATGTTGCTATATTAAAAGAAAAAAAAATCAGAATTGGCTCTCTCCCAGTAGTTTGGAACTTGGCCCAAAAAAAAAAAAAAAAAAAAAAAAGGAAACTTCAAGCAGTTACTTTCACTGAATTTGAAACCATGGTTTAAACTTGAGCTCTCAAACAAAGCATGGAATAGCATACATAGCAGCCCAACTTAGAGTTCTTTGCTTTGTGTGTATAGAAATTTGCCCACCTCATTTTCTCTTTGGTCAGCTGGTCATTTTTATCCAGTGGATAAATTCCAAATATCCTAAAGTCTTATATGGGATTTATTTAACCCATGGGACTGGGCCTTTCCTATGTTACATGCCAAAGTGTTTTGGCATCTGGTTCCATCTGTCCCCAAGGACAGAGGGCTTCTGAGAATTGCTGACAAGGGTGTGGGACCAGGCAGCGGTCCAACCCAGCAGGATGGGATTTTGTTAAATCGTGAGCATTCTCTGTGGAACCAGACCATTTGAGGGATTCAGCAGTACCACCCTTTGAAAGAAGAAATGGGTTCATAAGTAAGTGAAAGAATTTAATTGAAAGAGTAGGGCAGGGGCACCTGGTGGCTTAGTCAGTCAAGCGTCCGACTCTTGATTTCAGCTCAGGTCATCTCACAGTCATGAGATCGAGCCCTGTGTTGGGCTCTGCACTGAACGTGAAGCCTGCTTGAGATTCTCTCTCCCTCTCCTCCTGCCTCTCCTGCTCGTGGTCTCTCTGTTTCTCTCTCTCTCTCTCTCTCTCTCTCTCTCAAAGTAAAAAGAGAGAGAGAGAGAGAAAGGTCAAAAAGAGGATGGTGGAGAAAGACAAAAAGGAAAGGACCTATTTGTTCAGATAAATGTGTGGGGAGTCAGCAGTGTAGACAAGGCCTTAGCAGCCCCTGAACCTGTGTACAGCCCCCACCTTCTCTGTCTTATTCCTTTTTTTCCTCCCAGCCCCCAACCTTTTAATTTGTAGACTAACTTCCTCTTTTCTGGGCTTGAATCTGCAGCCCGCAGTGCGGTCATCCTCTCCACAACAGGTGGTTGTCCCTCCAGACGCAGTCCTGCCATGAAGGCTCAGCCTTTCTGGCCCCACTGCATGCACCTCGCCAGGGGAGGACAGAGGGCCTTTCTCCAGGGTGTGCTTTAGGATGTGCTAAGCCGGCCCACCCTGGCTCTTCTTCTACTGTGTGTTAATGCCTTTTTCTTCCTGACTCACGAATACATGATCGTGTGACCATTTCTTGTTTTGAATGTTCTTTTTGTGCTGACAGGGAAAGAGATGACTTAATGTCCGCACTAGTTTCCGTCAGGAGCATCTTGACAGACGTGCAGGAAAGAGAAGCCGGCGCTTATGAGCAGGTGAAGCAAGCCGTGCAAGTGGCCGAGGAAGCCAATTTCGAGAAGACCAAGGCAAGTCTCAGAAGATCAAAATTAAGGCAGCCTGTCACTGCTCTTTTTTCTCCTCCAAGTATTCCTGTGGCTGTTCATCCTTAACTAAACTCTCTTTTTCGAAACATGCAAAGCAAAGACCAGTGTTTTAGTGTTGGCTTTGCTGAATTAAACAGATTTCCTGTTGGTAGAATTCTTAGTCCTCTGCAAATCCTCTTGTTATATCGCTGTTCAGAGAATAGAGTGCGACATGGCAAGGTACTTGGAGAGACTTGCATGCCTCACCTTTTCGTTTGCTGGTGATTTCACGTGCTGTGAAGATCTTAACTACGTTTGTACACGTTCAGGTATGACTGCAGACAAATGTTTCTCCTCCATGCATGGGAGATTTTGAGAACATCCAAATATGCCACAGATAATGGGTAATATATGTGTATGGAATAGCATCTTTAGCTATGAATGAGTCCGGACGCCTGGATGCTAAATCAAACACATTGAGTGATCGTGATAATGACAGTAATAGTTACCACTTCATGATCAGGCAGTGTCATAAGCACTTTGAATTATGGGAGGTTATCGTGGATTCCTTGCTCCGTCTGAGTCCACCGAAGTTGCCATGTATTCTCCCTAGCCATACCAGCCACACTTCGAGTAGCTAGTGATTACTGTATTGGACGGTGTGGATATAGAACATTTCTGTGAAGCGTTCTGTTGGATAGCTTTGGTCTAAGCCATAGAGCAGCAGCAGTATTTTATTAAGGTATGGGCTCTTCAACTCTCTCTTTAGCTCCTCAGTCACTGCCTTATCCATTTGTCTCCATCCAGTTCATCCGTGACTCTTCCCAGACCACTGGCCCTCACTGCTTTCATTACTAATGCCCCTGTGCCTCTGAAAGTTCTATTCATTCAGACCAAGCTCCCTTATATGCTTTGTCTTCTCAAACACTCCTAGTTCTTCACTTGTACTGAACTCTAGCTGTCCCTCGATGACACCGTGACCCTCCAACCCTCCGGTGAAGGCCCTTTGCCACTCCCATCGCCTCATCTGGCTGTGATGGAGGGATCAGCATCCTCTCCCTCCTTACTGCCGTTTCCAGGCCTTTGTTTTATCATCTACGTTAGTGGCCATTCCTCTTTGAAATCATTGTTGTCTCTCCTCTCCCTGATTTTAATCAATATAAACTCTCAATTTTAGATGTCACTATTTGAGACTTATTTTAAAGAAAATCATCCATTTTATTACTTGGGCTTATAAAATAGTTGTTGGCTATTTGATACTTTTTAAGAGCGTTAGCATCTGACCCTTTTCTCCCTTGTCTTTGTCTGTTCAGGCTGCTGTAACAGAACTTAAACAGCAAATATTTCTTTCTCACAGTTCTGGGGGCTGGTGAGCCCAAGATCAAGGCACCAGCAGATCTGGTATCTGGTGAGGGCTTGCTTCCTGGCTCATATGTGGCTGTCTTCTTATTGTGTCCTCATATGGCCAAGGGGGTGAGGGAGCTCTCTGGGGCCTCTTCTATAAGGGCACTAATCCTATTCATGAGGGATCCCTCCTAAGGATCTAATAACCTCCCGAAGGCCAAACATCCTTATACCATCGCGTTGGGGGTTAGGTTTCAACACATAAATTTTGGAGGGGCACACACTTGGAGTCCATAGCATGCTCCACTGACCTCCTCGGATCATCCTGAAAGGTCTCTACATCCCTGTTGTTAATACACACAACACTGTAATCCCAGCACACTTTGGCTTGCTTACCTCTAGCGCCTTCCCTGTTCTGCAGTGACTGCCGTGAGAACTGGTGTGTCCATGGGATCTCAAACTCTGCAGTGCTCTCTCTGACCAGAGCCTCTCTCTGCCTCGTCATCCCCATTAAACCTACTCACTGTCCTCATTCCTGCTTCTCCTTCAGCTTCATCTCACATCTTGTTTTAACTGTTGTCTCCAGGCTGGTCTTCTTCTCTTTCCATTTAAATATGAATTTTATGTCCCCAACTGAACTCATTACATTTGCTCCCCCCAAACTGCTGTGTTCTCTGTCCATTGAATGGCACTTTCATCCACTACCGTGCCCTGACCGGAAAGCTGGTTGGTCATCCCCCGCTTCTCGCCTGACTTCCAGTCACTAAGTACACGTCTTAGTTTCTGAACTTCTCTTGAATTCCTTCCTCACTGTCCCCTCTCTTGTTCAGCACACCATCCTCTCTGGACTTATGAATTACGACATCCTCTTCCTTTGCCCTGTTCCCTGCACTGCGGCTACAAGTGATCTTTCTTTAAGCGAGATTTGACCCTGGGACTCTTTGACTTAAAATCTGTCCAGGATTGCCCACTGCCTCAGGACAGTCTCCACACCCTTTCACAGACTTCCCGAGGTCTGTCATGTGCTTCCTTCCAGCCCTTCCATGTCACTTATTACTCTCCTCCAGCAGACGTGGCCACTGTTAGCTTGCAAAGGCAGCTGAGTGTAGGGGTTGGACAAGGTCTTATTAGAGTTAGCAGACCTAGATTCAACTTTGGAGCCCCGCCATTCACCAGCTGCGTGACCTAGGACAACTTACTTAATTCCCCAGGCCACGGTTTTTCCTCATGTGTAACATGGAGATGATGTCTGACTTTGAGGATTGTTCATGAGGACTGCATGTAATTGACTGATCGAGTTTAAAACTTAAGTTTTATTTATTTATTTTGAGAAAGAGAGAGAGAACCTGTGGGGAAGGGGCAGAGAGAGAGGGAGACAGGATCTAAAGCAGACTCTGTGCTGACAGCAGTGAGCCTGATGTGGGGCTCGAACTCACAAGCCGTGAGATCATGACCTGAGCCGAAGTCGGACGCTTAACCCGCTGAGCTGCCCAGGCACCCCCATTGAGGACTACATCTTAAAGTGGAAATCTGTTATCTTGTAGAAACTTGGACACACAGTATTTCCTCAGTAACTAGGTGATGGTGATGCCTCCTGATCCCCCTGTTTATGCCCTGCTTTTTAGCCCCTGGGCCTTTGCACATGTTGTACAAATTCTTCTTCACTTCCTACCTGGATATTTTCTCCCATCTTTCAGGTCTGCTACTCCAGAATATCTCTGGGGGCACCTGGGTGGCTCAGTTGGTTAAGCATCCGACTTCGGCTCAGGTCATGATCTCACAATTCGTGAGTTTGAGCCCCACCTTTGGTGAGCTAAAGCCCCGCTTCTGGTGAGCCCCACTTCTCTCTCTCTCTCTCTCTCTCTCTCTCTGCCCCTCACTCACTTGCACCCTCTCTCTTTAAGAAAAAAAAGAAAAGAAAATCTCTGTTCTCCCGTGCCTAGATTTGATGTACCTCTTATGTGTCTGTAGAGCAGGGTTTCTCCACCTTGGCATTATTGACATTGTGGACTTTAACATAATTCTTTGTTGTACAGGCTATCCTGCCCGTATGCCATAGGATATCTAGCAGCAACCCTTGCCTCTGTTCACTGGATGCCAACAGCATACCTCCTGTTCCCCAAGTTCTGACAACCAAGGATATCTCCATACATTGCTACAGCTTCCCAGAGTGTGTGTGCGTGTGTGTATGCATGCGGAATCGCCTCCAGCTAAGAACAACTCTCATTACAGCATTTATCAAAGCATATTATTATTCCTTGTTTGTCTTTATCTTTCATTAAGCTTTAAAATTTCTGCCAGGAATGAACTTACCCATCTCGATCACTATGAAATCTTTAGTACCTTGCATAGTGCTTGGCCCCTGATGGTACCCAGCATCCACTCACTAAGGAAATTGCAACCTGTTTTCACTAACAGTCTAGAATTCTCTTATTCTTATCTTTCCGGTTTACCCACTTTGCCGGTGCCAAGCGAAAGCCCGATAGCACTTTTTTTTTTTTTTTTTTTTATTGCTACTTTCAGCCTGTCAAGCATTGCTGAAGAAAGCCACAGAATGAATTCCACGGGAGAGTGGTACCGGTCACCTTTGGTTGTTTAGAAGTACTGTTTAGCAATTCTTTCCTTTGTAGTTGACCGCCTTCACCACTCAAGGCAGGAATTTTACTTCCCACGCTTCCCCAGCTCCGCTGTTAGCTCATCACTCCATGGCCAACCTATGTCACTGACATCACAACCAACTGACAAGAGCCCCTTCACCACCTTTTCATCCCTCAAACGTGTCTTCTGCTCATTTTTTCTTGCTCATCTGGCCCTCTTCCCAAGATGGATCTCTTTCTCTAAGTTCTTGAAGCCTCCTGCTTGGAGGATTTCAGGGAGTCTGAGCCATTAGTCACCACATCTTGTATCTTCTGTCCCTCCCTCTCCTCTGTTTCCCCTGTCATCCTGTCTACAGCTGTTATTCTTGTTTAAACAAACAAGAGGCAGCCTTCCCTTGATTAGCTTCCACGTAATTGCCTACCTTCCCACCGCCATTTTACTGGCGGACCTTTCAAAACAGGCGTTCACCTTCGAAGCTCTCTGTTCCCTTCTGAACACACTGCAGTCAGGCGTTCAACAAAATGTAGTCTGATTTCATGCTACTGAATTGCTCACTCAGTGGTCACCACTCATTTCCTGATTACTAAACCCGGTGACCTCATCTCTGCCTTCATTCGACTCCAGCTCTGCCGTCTAGGAAGCCATTGGCTGGCCTGTTATAAACACGTCCTCTTTTCCCCTTGATTTATCTGATATTTACTCCTGTGGGAGTCATCCTCTTTGTATGCTTTTTCTTCTCCTCTCCATCTCTTTTCTCTTATTTTCCACAAGCCTTCAACACCGACATTCCTCAGTCAGGAGTTCCTTCCACCCGTGTCGTCCTAATTGCCAAGAATTTGTCTCTCCAAAATCCTCCCTTCATTGGAACACCCCCACCCTGTGCCTTTAGCTGTACCAGCCCTCCTGAGCACCACACCCCCGTTTCTTGCTGCTCCTAGACCCCTGTATATGGGTGATATTCCATTAGCATCTGAAAATCTGCACAAATTATTGTTCCTCTCTATTTTCCTGTCCACCACTCCTTTTCCTTCTACCATTTTCTGTATTCTCCTTGGATACTGGCTCCCTCATCTTACCAACAGCCCTGGCTCACAGCCTCTAAAATATCTTGGCTTCTCCCCATCCCTCGCTCTCAACATCCAATCAGTTGCCAAGCTCTCGGTTTTTTGAGTCTTTTCCTAAGCTATGCCCACCCTTTCCTTCCTGGCTCAAGTCCTAACATACTGTTACGCAACCTATGTAGATGATTGCATTAGCTTTCTACTGGTCTTGCTCAGGCCTCTTCCAGTTCCAGTATATCTTTCCCACTGTTGCCAAAGTCCTCCTCAGTTGTAACGCTCCCTGTTCTGGGAGCTCCCTTCTTGCAGTACAATAAAAGCATGACCTGCCAGATCTTTTACAATATGTCCCCCCACCCCCTGCTATTTTTCACTACACTCTTTCATATGACCTGTGCTGTTTCCTGAATGTGACCTACAGTTTTCCTGAATGTGACTTACAAGGTCAGGAATGTGACCTTCCTGAATGTGACCATGAATTTGCTTATGCTACACTTTACAGCACTGTATTGATCTATCTATTCAACCTGTGAGGCTCAACTCAGGTGGCAGTCTTCCCCAAAGTTTTCCCCAGCCCCTTCTTGTTTGAATTAATCTCTTCCTCCTCCATATTTGACTGAGCTGTATAGAATTTTGGTAGCTGTTTACATAGCTCTCACCACCAAAAGACCTTAAAAGTCAGGTCTGTGACATCTATCACTATATCCTTCACATGTTCATTGCACAATGTTTGTTGAATTGAATTAAAGTCAATTGTTAGCTTTAACTATGAATATGAATTTTGTAATTAGTGCTTTTAAAAATTTAACAGTTAAGAACAAAAGAAGCTATTGTGTATTGGGAATCCAAGGCATTTTTCATTCAATTAGTAAGTAGTGCAGAACCGATTTCTAAGCATCATTGAATTAGTAATAATGCAGGGACTGATTTCCAAGCAGTTTACAAAATACAATGCAGATCTACTAGTTTTTATCTCTCAGGGATGTTACAACATATTAGGGATTTTGCTTCGTGAGAGTAAAGAGTAAAATGGCATACATATTTTAATTTTAAAAACAACTACTTGATTGTTGAGCCCCTCTTCTATCTAGTTCCTTGACTGTTGTTGCCATCTAGTGTTCCATTTTGCATATTGCATTCTAAGTAAGTACATGGAATTATTTTATGTTATATACTTACATTGACAATGGCAGTGAAAACCTAAGGATTTTATAAGAAAATAAATCTATAACACGAGAAAGTTGTAATGCCATGCATAGATTCAGCTGTGGAATCGCTCTATTCTACCACTTTTTTTTTTTAATTTTTTTTTACGTTTATTTATTTTTGGGACAGAGAGAGACAGAGCATGAACGGGGGAGGGGCAGAGAGAGAGGGAGACACAGAATCGGAAGCAGGCTCCAGGCTCTGAGCCATCAGCCCAGAGCCCGACGCGGGGCTCGAACTCACGGACCGCGAGATCGTGACCTGAGCTGAAGTCAGACGCTCAACCGACTGAGCCCCACCCAGGCGCCCCATCTATTCTACCACTTTTAAAAAAAAAAAATTTTTTTTTAAAGTTTTTTATTTATTTTTGAGACAGAGAGAGACAGAGCATGAACAGGGCAGGGGCAGAGAGAGAGGGAGACACAGAACTGGAAGCAGGCTCCAGGCTCTGAGCCATCAGCCCAGAGCCCGATGCGGGGCTTGAACTCACGGACCCTGAGATCGTGACCTGAGCCAAAGTCGGATGCTCAACCGACTGAGCCACCCTAGGCGCCCCTCTACCACTTTTTTTTTTTTTTTTTAACGTTTATTTATTTTTGAGACAGAGAGAGACAGAGCATGAACAGGGGAGGGTCAGAGAGAGAGGGAGACACAGAATCTGAAACGGGCTCTGGGCTCTGAGCTGTCAGCACAGAGCCCGATGCAGGGCTCGAACTCACAGACCGTGAGATCATGACCTGAGCCGAAGTCAGCTGCTTAACCAACTGAGCCACCCAGGCGCCCCTACCACTTTTTAAGTCTGTGATCTTGGGCAAGTTACTTAATGTCTCAAAGCTGCTCAGTTTCTTCAGCTGAGTGATAACAGCTATTTAAAATTCGGGGCACCTGGGGAGGCCCAGTCATTGAAGCCTCCAACTTCTGCTCAGGTCATCGTCTTGCGGTTCATGGGTTCGAGCCCCGCGTTGAGCTCTGTGCTGACAGCTCAGAGCCTGGAGCCTGCTTCAGATTCTCTGTCTTCCTTTCTCTGTGCCCCTCCCCTGCTCATACTCTGTCTCTTTGTCTCAAAATAAATAAACATTTAAAAAAAGAACTATTTAAAATTTAGCAAGAGTGTTAAATAAATTGACCCATCTAAGCTATTTAGCAAAGTATTTGGCACATAGTAAGTGACTAATAAATATTTTTGGTTTTCTTTGAAATTGCAAGTCTTTACAACCAGGGATAATTTTAAAATAGAGGAAAAAAAATAACCTCAAAAAATGAGGGTGGAAAAGCAGAAGTTTTGTAGTGATGCCTTGGTAAAGCTTCAAGATGAAGAGGTTAACCAGGCCTCAGACCTGCTTGCTTCTATTTGAAGAGAAATTGTTGCCTTTGGCATGAAGTTATCATGACCATCTCTATAAGGAGATAACCCTCCAAGGGAAGATTAAAAAAAAACAACAAAAATCCCAGGAGGTTGAATCAATGTCCCCCAACTTTTTTCCTTTCCAAATTATTATTTTTCTTACACTATAGTAGAGTCAGAAAGGTGAAAATTATAAACCTAAAGTAAAAAGATCAGAAAGCAATCGGCCATTTGATCACAAGCACAGGCAGAGAACATATGCTTCTTGATACGTAGATTATCTTCCACAAAACAAAAATCATAAACATCTTGAAAATGGGAGATAGAGACTGATAAGTTTCTAGTAGCAAGTTTATAAATTGAAAATCAATACTTTTCATTATTCATGAGTTAAATGCTTAAAACATGTTGACAATCATTTTTATTTTGTGGGTTGTAGTTCATCAAAATGAAAACATTGTCACAAGTTTTCACGTGAATTTTAAATTTAATTTTTTAAGTATGAATTCTATTATTTCTCATAAGATCTTGAATTCTTGAATCATGAATTTTTTGATCATGAAGGTTTCTAGGAACCCAACTCTAACACTTGGGAAGGACTTTCATGTGTCCTAAAATAGATTTCCTATTTTGAAAAATTTAGTTGACGAGATATAAATTTGTTTTGGAAAATGTTTTGACCCCATTAAGACCCCATTTGGAAAATTTTTTGACCCCAAAAAACTTGTTGGTTTAATAAAACTAGAACTGGGCATATCAAGTCCAATAAATTATGTCTTAAAAAGGGTGTTAATGTGGCCAGCACAGAATAACCACAAATGAAATAAATGTCCCAGAAGAGAAAAGGTTCCTTGAGGATTGAGTCTACCGGGTGGGGGAATAGTATAATTCAGCTCCTCAAGAGCCACAGCCATTTCCACTGAAAAGGGGCCGTGCTCAGGGACTTGAAGAATCCACCCTCTTGGGAGCAATAGCAGCTACAGGTCCCAAATCATCCTGGTCCCCTCTGGACATCTCTCAGTTAGTTGTCACTGACCATTTACTGACCTCACTTGTGAGAATTCAGTTATTATGCCTTTACCAGATGGTTAGACAAGCAGAATCAGGGAGGGATTCCGGAAACTAGGAGAGGGAGCCCTGGAACAAAACAGGGAAGCTTTAATGGAAAGAGTGTATAAATACTTGTTTAGTTCTCTGTGATCTATCTAGTGTGTGAGGTCCGTGGTAAGAGAGATACCTCTAGAAAGATTAAATCACTTTTCTAAGTACAAGTGTTACTGATCCTTAATTTCTTCATTGTGACCAGGCATAGATATGAAAATCAAGACAAATAAAAGTATGCCTTCACACTTCCTCATCATCACCTCTCCGTGGTGGCCAGTCCTAACCAGGAGAAGGCCATCCACAGAAACCGAGGCTTCAGCATTGCTTTTAAGTGATTTACAACTTCTTGCTTTGGACTTTGTGTTTATAACGTCTTACCTTGGCTTAGGCCTCTTATCCTGTCAGGATCATTTACTGTTCCTTGTTCCCGAATGGACTGAACTTCTTGGAAGTGATTCTTTGGTTGCTGTTCATGTTAACCTGATGTTTAGACCTTCAGCAGTCGTGTTCTGCTGTTCCTGTGCTTAATAATGTTGACTCCTGAGTTGTTGTTCAATGAAAAAGCTTTATATACAACAGTCATTTTATTCTTTCATGCCAGTTGTATTCTATCTGCAAAAGTTATGAACATTTTTATTAGGTTCATAGAAAATCTTTTTCACAACAGCAATTGTGTTCTGAAGCACAGAAATCTCAAATTCATAATCTATCAAGCTCTAAGGGCTTAAATTATAGAAAAACTATGCTTTTTCACTTCTTTTAAAATCTAATGTAAAATTTTATTTTACAGGCATCCTCAACTAGAATTGGACTTGGGACCAAGTCCCTGGGAGAATCATTTTTCAGTTACTGTATATGCTTGTCAGTTAATCTGAGACAATTAAGTTTTACCCTCATATTTTATAACTAGGAGTACAGCAACTTTCCAGAAGAGTTTGAAGGAAATTAGGATTTAATGCTTTCCAGATGAAGAGAAGAAAATTCACCTGTCATACCCTAGATTATTTATTGTTTATATTTATTGTAGCTTTCTCCAGAGGGAAGCAGAGCTACGCATAAAGCCTGTGGTGCTTACTGAGACAACAAATGTGACCCTATCCCACTTGTAACTTGATACATACTTACACAGTTTGTAGGTCATATGAGACTTGGGTTTCTTGGCTTCCCAATTTAGGGGAATGTAGCTGTTGAATGAGGTGGATATTGGATATTAGATAAGAGCCACTGGAATAAGACACCATAGAATGACTCAGATTTCCTGTCAAGCACCTTAGCTGTATAGGGGTTTTTTAAAATTGGGATTTTGAAGCTAGTTTATTATTGGGTGTTACACATAAAGACACTGTGAATGTAGTCAAAAGGAAGTTAGAAAGTTTTTACTTCTAGAAATCCAGAGTGGGAAATTGAGACTAAGAACAATTATGGACTCGTAAAATACCAGCGGTGAAAGATGGTACTTCTTAGTTCATAAAACTAGGTAGTAAATGCTCTTTTGAGTCTTTCCTTGTCTAAACTTTTTATTATTACCTAATTTTTACTTTAGTTAATCAAGTTTCAGGAACCTCGATTATTTGATAATGTTAAGAATAGATGCCTGTATGTAATAACCGACTCATCTCATTTTCAGTTTTGATCTGTTTAACCAGGAGCAAATGAAAAATCAGTTAAACTGGAGACTCACATATTTCATTCAGTATAAACATGATATATAATTGAAATATAATATGAGAATGCTTGAGTTTTCTGATGCCCTTTTCCAAATTTGGACTCATCTGTGGCCTTCATCGGGGTCCATTAATCTGAATTCTTTTAGTTGCTTAGTTAATACAGCGTTAATTATGAAAATTGAAATACGTGAATAAATGTACCATTTGAATAGTATTTTAGATGTGTAATTGGTATTGACAAACGAGTATAAAATTGTTCTAATGGGCTTTACAGCGAGTTGTGATGATTTTAAGTAAAATCAAGGCTTAATTATCTCATTTTCCCCTCACATTTTCCAAACTCTAAGACCCCATTTCCCTCCATCTTACTTTGGCAGGCTTTAATCCAATGTGAACAGTTGAAGAACGAACTGGAGAGGCAGAAAGAGCGACTTGAAAAAGAACTCGCATCGCAGCAAGAAAAAAGGGCCTTTGAGAAAGAGATGATGAAAAAGGACCTAACAAAAGAAAAGGAGGACCTGGGATCAAAGGTACCTGTGGATTCAGTTTGTTCCCTGCCCTGCAGCAGAAATGTTTGTGGTGATGTCACTGATGGTGCTATAGGCTACAATTTTTGAGTGAACTCTAAATTTTAAAAATCTTGTAAGTAGCCAATTGCTTATAATTTAGAGTTCAGAAACATTTTCCATTTTTCCAATGTATTTCTCGAGAAAAGTATATTCTCGGACCTCTCCAAATAAAACAGTCAATTGGATTCCATGCTGTGAAATTGTAAAATTTGCTTTGATCCCTCCATTCTGTTTGAGTCCCTGTCTCCTGTTTCTCAGAGGAAAGGAGGTGCTCTGTGGATATATCCAGATTTTATTTCAACCTGGGTGAAGTCAAGGAGCAGTGACTCCCCCACCTTATCCCCCACTCTCAAATTAGACTTGCAGAAGATAAAACACATGTAAGAAACCAAGTGGCCAAGGAAAAGTGATTATGTACACGGTACAAAGCAGGTACCCGATGAATAATGAACATAACCGGATGGATGAATAGAAGGGAGAAGTGAAGGGCCAAAAGAACAGCTGGCCTGAAATGGGCAGTGTTTGGGAAACAGTAAGAAACTGGAAGAGAGAGGGGAACCTGGTTAAGGGTCTGACTCCTGATTTTGGCACAGGTCATGATCTCATGGTTTGTGAGGTCGAGCCCCACGTCCGGCTCTGCACTGACAACGCGGAGCCTGCCTGGTATCCTCTCTCTCCCTCTTTTCTGTCCCTCTCCTGTTCACTCACTCTCTCTCTCAAAATACATAAATAAACTTAAAAAAAAAAAAAAAGGAACTGGAATACAGAGATAAGTGAAACCTAGCTTTCAAGTTGCTCTAACAGTAAAATTGAGCAAGATGTGGTCCATGAAATGACCAAAACAGCAGTTACATGTTGTTGTTGTGTTTACGGCAACTCGCAGCTTGTACCCTGAATGCTGTGCTATAACATTCTAGTGTGTGATAATGACCTTATTCAGCACGTGTCTCTCCTGAGTATCTGCTATGTGCAAGGCAACGTAATCCTGAGGATGCGTAAAGAGAAAAATCACCAACTCTGTCCAGTGAATTTGAAGTCTTACGGGTGCCTGAGGCATTTACTGTAAACTCCCTTGTCTTATCCTTTAAAAAAGCAAAAGTGTGCCTGTGGAAAGCCCACTATGTGTCAATCAAACTTTACCTTCTCTGGCCAGAATTGGTGATCTGAGCCTTGCGGATGGCACCAAGGTGTATCATGGCCTGAGTGTCCACGGTGCTCTTGCTGCTTTCCAGCAGTCCTGCCATGCACTCTTCTCTCCCATTCACTCAGCATGGGGCAACAGATAGTAACTGGAGGGCTTGGGGGTGTGGGTGTCCCAGGACCAGTGCAGTGCTGCTTACAGAGGAGGGAAGAGGAAGACACTAAACACACACTTCCATAAATGAGTTTTTAATTACCACTGTGATAAAGGCAAAAAAGTACAGTATAGGGTACCGTGAGAAAATCTGACCTAGTCTAGGCAGCCATGGAAGACTTTCCTAAGAAAGAGATTTTCAAAATGAGACTCGACAGCGATGAGTAGTAGTCAGGTGAAGAGTTGAGGGGAAGAGTTTCAGACCCAGGGAAACAGCACCCCCCCAGACTCTGAAGCTAGCAAGCATATACTTTTTAGGAATTTAGAGAAGGCCCAGGTGACTGGGGCATAGGACGTGGGGACAGTAGTGGGAGATGAGTTTGGAGCAGTATGCAGGGACCAAAGCAGGAATGACCTTAAAATCCATGTGAAAGATTTTAAGTTTTATCCCAAACCAAGTGGAAAACCATTGAACACCTTGAAATTGGGCAGCGTCATGCTGCCATTTCTATTTGAGAACTTCCATCTGTCAGTAAATTGGAAGAAGACTTGGAATAAATGCCTGGAGATCAGGTGGGAGGTAATTATCATAGTCCCAGTGGAAATGATGGTATCTTGGGCCCATTTTCAAAGACTATTTTTTTTTTTTTGTTTATTTATTTTTGAGGGGGGGGCAGGGGCAGAGAGAGAGAGAGAGGGAGGCACAGAATCTGAAGCAGGCTGCGGGTTCCGAGGTGTCAGCACAGAGCCCGACACGGGGCTCGAACTCACAGATCGCGAGATCATGACCTGAGCCGAAGTCGGACGCTCAACCGACTGAGCCACCTAGGCACCCCCAAAGACTCTTGTAAATCACTTTTATTCTCCTCAAATTCTCTACTATATCACACTCCCCTCATTCTCAGCAGAGTCTTACTTACCTAACAAAGAAAACTGAAGCCAGTGAGTGGTAACCACTTCAATATTTATCTTCCCCTCACCTGTGCCTTAAAGTACGATTTCACCAGCATCCCAACACAACGTTGTCAGAATGGGAGAGGCCTTGCGCTCATTCTTTCCCCTTGCTCTCGGTCCCTTTCTCTCCCTCTACCTCAGGGAGCTTCCTCCTTCTCAGGAAAGTCCCCTCGAGTTTCTCTCACCCATTGAAAGAAACAATCTTTCTTCTAATCCAATGGTTCTCAATCTTGGAGCCACAGAAGTTCCAAAATCTCATTGTCCCAAACCAATATGTGAAAATAACCGTGGGTAGGATTCAGGAGACTGGATCCAGGTGACTCCAGTGTGCATCCCAGGTTGGAAACCACCTCAGTAATTCCATGTGCCTCCTTACCCTTGCCCTTTATGGTCCAGTTTCTTGAGAGGTCTGTCTGTACATGCTGTCTTTGTGCTCTCTCCTCTGATTACCTCTTCAGCCCCTGCATTTCAGCTTCTGTGCCCACAGCCAGTGGAATTACCATTGCTATGTCCTCCTTGTGCTAATTTTAGGGAATATTTGTTCTTATTCTCTTTATTTTTTTTATTTAAAAAATTTTTTTCAGTGTTTGTTTATTTTTTAGAGAGAGAGAGAGACCACAAGAAGGGGAAGGGCAGAGAGAGAGGGAGACACAGAAACTGAAGCAGGCTCCAGGCTCCGAGCCATCAGCACAGAGCCTGATGCAGGGCTCGAACTCACGAACTGTGACATCATGACCTGAGCTGAAGTTGGACGCCCAACCGACTGAGCCACCCAGGTGCCCCAGTTCTTATTCTCTTTAAAAGATTCTCTTTCCAGGGCACCTGGGTGGCCCAGTTGGTTAAGCCTCTGACTGCTGATCTCAGCTCAGGTCTTGATCTCAGAGTGGTGAGTTCAAGCCCCAAGTTGGGCTCTGTGCTGGGCATGAAGCTTACTTTTAGAAAATAAATAAATGGAAGGTTCTCTTTCCTTGATTTCTCTGGATTTCTTGATTTGGGAGGATGATAATGTGTGCCTTTCAGTTTGCTCAGAGTTTAAAGTGCCTTTGAGACAATGAAGGAAACGCATCCAGAAAGCAACTTGATGGAAAGTTCTAGAGTTTAGCAGAGAGCATTATATTCTGATGTCTTTGGCATTAGAGTGGCTCCCGGTTTCATGTATGTGACATCGATTCCTAGATCCTCAGCTCTCTAGTGATCTCCTAAACCAGCTTCTCTTGCCACGCTCCCTCTCCTACGGGAGATTGCCCAACTCTGCAATCTCGCTGGCATTTTTGTCTCCATCCTCTCCGTTACCCTACTCATCACGAAGTCACCAAATTCTAGAGATTCAGACACCTAGGAGTTTCCCATTGCCCTGTCTCCCTGCCATGCATATTGTCACCCCTGGATGACTTCTACAGCCCCGAGCACTCTCCTTGCTTCCCGTGTCACCCCTAAGCCACAGCCAGGATGGTCTTTCTAAAACAAACCAGGCAATATGTCAGTCTCTTGCTTTGACATCCTTTCCTGTCTCCCTGCCTCTCCTTGGATAAGATTTTGGATCCTTAAGCATTGCACACAGATTCTGCATTTCTCTGGCTGTCTTTGGTTTCCCAGTCTCAACTCCCTTCACCTTTTTCCTTGCATCACCACCATCCTGCTCTACTATTTTTCTTTCAGGAGTTTCCATGTGCTTTGCCCCTTGCTTAGAGGAATCTTCTGCTCTGTGTCCTTCCTAACTGATCCTTCAGAGTTCTTCTTGAGACCACCTACTTTCAGAGATGAATTCGGAGTCTCTCCTATGGTCTCCTGTGACTCAGTTAATTGCAAATTCTTGTTGAATTGTTTGTCTCCCCCAATTTACCACGAGTCCCCTGAATGTGTGGTCGCTTAACATCGTCATTGCTTGGCACATCCCACTCACATAAAATGTGCTCCATGTGTATTTGTTGAATGAATGAATGTAACACAGGGGAAGAAGAGAGGCCCTGTGCCATTGGAAACATGTGACTAAGAGGTTGTGAATTCAGAGGATCAGAACGGTCTGTGTCTGCCTGAGCTCATGGAAGATCTGGGGAGGAAGGTGGCATATGGACCTGTACGTAGGATTCGGAAATACAGAGCATGAGGGAAGGGATGCTGGCTGGAACCAACAAGGATAAGGCGTGGAGGGAGGGGACTTTGTGAAGTGAGTGTTGTGCGTGTGACAAAGAACAGGACCAATAGCAAAGACCAGCTATTATTCATGCCTGGGAGACTCTTAATTTGGGGGCTGTTCAGTGGAAACCTTTAGCCCTGCTGAGCGGTTCCACTTGAAAAAAATATGGTGGTGAGAATTCCTGATAAGGAAGGACAAAGGAAGGCTGAGAGTGCCAGGCAGCATTCCAGGTGCTCTTGTATAACAGCCTCTTTCTTAACACTAATAATTATTCCAGGAGCAAAAGTGGCAACAAAAGTACAATGTATGGCTGAGACCCAGTCATGTGTCTTGCCCTCAGTGAGCCTTGGCTGGCATTTCATCTCGAGGTCCTGCCCTAAGTAAAGTGTCTGAATGAAGAGCTGAAAGTGCTTCTCACATTCTGGCAAGTGCTGTCACCAGGAAATGGCAGAAAGTGGCTTTGGAGTCAAAGGATTCAGAGTTGAATCCAGTCTGACCTTTGTGTGACCTTGAACAATTCTTTTAACCTCGCCAGGTTTCAGAGGAGTAAATACTGGAGTTGATCTACTCAAGGAACTGATGGGCTTAAATAAGAATGTCTCGGAAGTACCTGATGTACCTCGCTTAGAGCGGACATTTAATGGCTTTCAGCTTGAGGCTAGTATCATTCTTACTGCACAGAAGGAGGAGTAGGCTGAGTGGATGGAGTTCTTGCACCTGCGTATTAGCAAAGCAGGCAGATTTGAATATAAAGCCCGGCTCTCCTTTTTATTCATTAGCTTGAATGCACGTAGGCAAATTTCTGAATTTTCAGAGTCTCCTGGTTTTTTTTTCAACTGAAAAATTAATCCCATATAATTCCTTCTCCAAGGGGATTAAAAGAGAGAACGTGTATCCCACTGCCTAGCACAGGAAGTGTATCCAGGAGGGAGACAGAACAGTTCATCCTAACGCTGGGAGAGCTCTGTAGTTTGTGTTAAAGAGCCCCCTCTCGCCACCCCCCATTTCCTAGCAGTAAGGAACGCTTGTAAGACTTTTAGGCTTTCCTTCTCTCTTTTTGTTCTTTTTTTCTTTTCTTTCTTCTTACTCATTCTCATTAAATTTCGTGTGTGTGGGAAGCTCTCGGAGAGCAGATGTCTTCTACCTAGACAGATTTCGAATCATTCCCCCATGAGCAGGACTTGCTGTGAGTTTGTTTGCTGTCTTCTGTTATGGTCCTTGGCTGCACTGAGCCCCTGGGTTTGTTAGTTCAGTGGGCCATTGATCATATTTATTGAGCGCCCCCTATGGTCTACCCATTTTTTTCAGTTGGTTCCCTTGATAATAGTCCATCACTAGAATTCTTAACTCTTGCACCCGTTGTATAGTGAGTACCACTTTCTACCGTGTTCAGTACACTAGGGACCACCTTTGTATAGAGATTTCCATCAAGCTGTCCCAGCCTGGGTGTCCTTGTCTCTTGCTTGCCCCTGTCAAAGTTTAAAGGACTTGCCTGATGTCAACGCCCCGGACATCCAGCAGTGTTGCAGCTGTCCGTGTTACTTGTGTCTCCGCAACAGATGTGGATGGAGACGCTCCTGCGGTGTAATGTTGACTTCCAGATGGTGGGCGTGGGGAAAAAGGAGGTGTGACAACAGGAGCGGAGGCCTCAGGAAGTGGGTGACAGGAGGGAGCAGACAGGTAGTGGGCAGAGGGAAGAAGTGATGGGTGGCAGAGGGAGGGAGTCAGATGGAAGGAATGTGATTTGTTACACGCTTATTATAGAAACTGACTCAATTTACAGTTAGCAGGTAAATGTCTGCATATTTACTGCAAAAACCACCAATGTTAATATGTTTACCATAAGATACATCTTCACACAAATATGATTTTTAGTAGCTGGTAATTAAAGTTTGCTGCTGTGGTATGGTTCCAGAGAAGCTAGAATTACATTCATAATATGGATACTCATGAACCTGAATTTTCAAATTAAGGATATAAATTAATCTTGTTATTTGCTGCATTTAACTTCTTTTGAATTTCAATTTCAAGTTCAGATTATAATGTGAATTAGAATCATTTGTAGCTGGGTATTAGTAAAAGTAGCTTTATGTGCAAATTGGACTTTTAGCCAATCTTTCAACCATAAGAAGGACATGTAAACAAACCATAAGTCAAATACACAATTCCCCACAATCGCCAGAAAAGTTAATGAATGTATCTACCATTTAATTAGAAAGTAGCTACCAGGGCTGATTATTTCATATGTGTCAACTTTAGTTCGTTATGTAATTCAAAGGCAATCTTGATCTGTGTCACAAAATCCGAGTTATTGATTTCAGTTGTGAAAACTGAGTTCACACCCATGTCAGTGTGCAACGGTAGATTTAAAATGTTATTTCAATTTTGTTATGAGTTCTTGTTTACCAGATTAAAAACTGATAGATATCTCTGCGTGTTTCACTCTCGAGGAAGGTAGCATTTCTTCTTCACGTCAAAGCTGCTAATACAAATAAGAAATTAAGAGTCTAGGAAATTTTGACTTACTGGAGCAGAGTAAAATGTAACCGCAAACAAAAAAAAAACTGTAAAATGGGTTAAATCTAAGACCTAGAAAGCATTTCTCACCCTGAGAAGAAAAACTAAGAACCTGAGATCCGTAGAGTGGAGTGCTCCTCAGAAGAGCTGTTCATTCCAGTGATCCATTCTGCAAACATTTGGTGAGGAATACGCCCTTGAGCAACTTGCAGTCTAACGTGGAAACAGACAACTAAACAGAGTGAGATAAGTACATCATTGGAAGCGTGCAGACCTTGCGGTGTGATGGAGATATATAGAAGCTGTTGTGGGAGCCATACACCAGAGTGAGAGTCGAGATATGAAACCACATGACTGCATGAGCAGCAAATCCGTGAGAGTGGATGTCAGCTGCAAACAGCAGACATGGCCCCCCCAGGACACAATAGCTGAATAGCAACCCTGAGTGCATCAAGGGCTCCTATTCTGTGCTGGGAACAAGGGGTCAAAGAAACTTCCTGGAGGAGAGGGGATAATGGCTGAGAGGGGAAATAACAGGAGCGCTGGTGGTTTTGTGTAGCAAAGTGAAGTGCATAGAGCCTCCTCTGTTGGTGTTGGGGGGAAGGAGAGTAGGATCCATTGAATCTCCGTTGCTCTCTTTAAAGAGATCTGCCTCTCCAGCTCTCCCGACCAGTCCTTTTATCCTTCCATGTGAGAGAAGAGTTCAAGACTTCTCTGATTGCTTGACATCGCCCCTGAAATTTATTTGTATCAGCCTCTTCCACAACTTTTCACCTTGAAGTCTCAACCCAAACTTTGATTTTATCATCTTGTTATGTATTTCCCCAAATGAGGGTAGAGACCCAGGAATAAATGGGAAGGAAGTACATATTTGAGTCATGGGGGACGGGTGAGTGGAGGAGGTGGAAAAATGGACATACCCGATCCACAGAGAAATGATCTAAGAGTGAACCCAGTGGCCACGTGAAGACTATTAATTCAAGATTTTTTTTTTTACATAGTGTCTTATTAGTCTGAGGTGCACCATACAATGATTCAGCAGTTCTATACATTGCTCTGTGCTCATCAAGATAAGTGCACTCTTAATCCCCTTCACCTGTTTCACCCATCACCCCTCCCCCCCCATCTACCTCCTCTCTGGTAACCACCTGTTTGTTCTCTGTATTAAGGAGTCTGTGGTTTTTTTGTCTCTTTTCTCCCTTTCTTTTGTTTCTTAAGTTCTACAAGTGAGTGAGATCATACGGTATTTGTCTTTCTCTGACTTACCGTCTCTAGGTCGATTCACGTTGCACGTGGCAAGATCTCATTCTTTCTTATGGCTGGGTCATCAGTGTTCTCAATATTTATTTTGTCAAATGCCATTATCATTTAGGACTTTCATTTCCTCCTATAGATATTGTCCCTGTCTCAAAATATTGCCCAACTGGAGGTCCAGGTTGAAAAGGTTACAAGAGAGAAGATTTCAGCTATTAATCAACTAGAGGAAATTCAAAACCAGCTTGCTTCCAAGGAAATGGATGTCACAAAGGTACAAAGTGAGATTCTAGTTTATAATTTTTTCTAATGCACAAAACTCAGAAAGAAGCATGGAATAGAAAGGTTTTGTTATTTAAGACAGAAAAGGTCCACCTAATGGTCATTAAGCAAACATTTACTTATTACTGGCAGGCCCTTTGATGAGTGCTGAAAATACAAAGATGAATTAGACACAAATAATGTCCTTGAAGAACTCAAAGTGGCTGAGACAGACTTGTCATTAAGCAAGTTTCACTACTTTAGTCATTGAATGTGTGATAATCCCAGCATTTCTAAATTAGACAGTTAGGAAAAATGTTTGCCAGAGATAGCATTGGTTTGCTCCCCACAAAAATAGTAAAAGACATATATATATACAACACCAAGAGTGTGCTTAAAATAAAAAATTTTCTACTTCCCATTCCTTTTCATACCTGGTCCTTAATATCAAGGTTCTCACACTAAGTGTCTTATTTTATTGGCCCTTAAATTTATACTTCAAAACATCACAGTGTCTGCACTTCGGGCATCACAAACTTGTGAACGAAGAACTAAAATGTTTAATAGTCTCAACTGGCCCACTGTAAGGTACATATTTATGAAACACGAGAAGTCCATGTAGATATCAGTAAGCAGTTGCCTTAAAACTAAGAAACTACGTGTGAGCACGCATGATGTAATAAATTAAATGGATATATTTTTTACCAGAATGTACACGGATAATTTTGTTTGCAATGTATACCCTTTTCATATCGCATTTTAGCTATCAACATATTTTCCTAAATGTTGACACATTTGTAATGCCAATGTTGCTTTATAATTTAGTAATTGCAATTGCCTTTAATATATAGAAGAAACAAAGCCCATTTTTTTCTTTTTTTCCCTTGAATTTCTTTAATTCTCCATTTGCTTTCTAAAATTCAAGTTAGCCAATATAGAGGTTTAAAGCTATCATATTTGCCAATATCATCAGCGTGTTTGTGTGGAGGCTAAGGGTAAATGTAAGGGAGTTGGGATAGAGGGGTGACAGTGGTTAATCCAGATTTAGGGAGAAAGCTGTGGTGAGTGTTCAGTCCATTGTAGGGAGAGAACTTTCTGTTGAAACATGTACAGTCGAGATGCCTCTTCTATCTTTAGAACTGTCCAAAAAAACACTCCAGCATCAGAAGGGTGCCTTGAGGTGGCTCCAACCCTGAGATGAAATCATTCTACTTCAGTTTAATTCGTTAGTTTATTTTAGATGAAATTCAAGTGTCATGGATAAACTTAGCAGATGCTAACGTGGAAGCAGTAAGGCAAGGGAACTTTAAAAAAATAAAATTAAGGGATAAAATAATTTTAAATAAAACTTAATGCCTAGGCATTTATTATTACACAATAATTATATGTTGGTATTAGGTTTGAAACACCATGGCTGTGTAATTATTATTTCCTGGCATCAATTTGTTTTTTTTTCATTTCTTTCATGTATATACATCGAATAGGTTGGAATAGTGAAGAACCAAGAAAGAAAGGGAATTAGGGCCCCTCTAATTTTTTTCTGTCATTCTTTATTTTAAACTTTATTTAGCTTTAAAATTAATAACTTTTTATAAATTACTAGTGTTTTTGAAATGGGAGGGATCACCTCTGACACATTCAAGGCATTTGAATTTGAACTTCAAGTAGAATTTTCAGTAATTGTATTCTTTTCCTAGTATTTTGAGGGCCACTGGGGAGAAACTTACTGACTTTTTCCTCTGTCAGATTGGTTTATTTTTAAAAGTGTTTTTTTGTTTGTTTGTTTGAGCATAGGAGATAGATGGAGGTTTTATAAGATTCTAATACCTCAGTAATGATAAAACTAATTTCTAAAGTTCTGATTGTATTTTTGGATAAATACCAAAATTGAAAGGTTTCAAGCACCTATAACCATTGGATGATACATAATTTTTAAAAACTTGTATTTGTAAATCAGAGACTGAATTAACAGACGTGTGTGTTAATCTCTTCAGGTTCTCAGTTATCTCAAAGGCTCAGAATTTCTTTAGATTTATCTGCTGAATTGCATTTACCAAATATATTTACCTGTGTGTAGAGCCCTAGTATAAAAAAAAATTTATACAAAAAAATTGTGTAAGGGATGATACACAACACTTTTAGGATGCTGTGTGTGTCCATTATTTAATGACATGTTAAAATCATTTCACTTAAATGTATGTTTTCCGTTTATGTTGAATGCTACAGTTATAAATGCAGAGTGTGCATGGTTCCAGTCTACGACTCTTACGAGACAGTGTTTCTTAATTTAAGTGCATAGCACTGTGCATAAGATTGACATTATCTGAGAGATTGTAGTGAATACTAAGGACCACTGCACACCTAAATATCGATCATATAGCCTATTAGCAGAGAGAAAAATTCCTTTATAAATTTCTTAAATAAAAGCCTAATTGATCAAATCTTTAAGGGAAACCTTTATTTTATAGAATGTCTGTTTAACTGTACTAATTTGAATGAGTATTGATATAGCTTAATATTTTAGTTAATGATTTCACCTAGTTAAGATTGAGGTGATAATGCATTTTGGATAATAGCGTGCAGTTGAAACGATTTTTCCCACAAAAAAATCTTGGGCACATTACTTAAATTTCTCAATACATTTCTTTATCTGTAATCTGAAGTTGTTAAACTCAGTAGTACCTGATACTGCCTTCGCATCTTAACAGATTACATTGAATATTCTAAACAGAAAATGCCATTCTTAGAAGAGTTCTATTGTATTTTATTTATATGACCTCTAGGGGGCACCAAAAGATCTAATTGCAGGCATTGCCTGGTAGATTCCAGCAGCTATTGATGTAGTTTTTACAATCTAACAGGTGTGTGGGGAAATGCGCTATCAGTTGAATAAAACCAAAATGGAGAAGGATGAGGCAGAGAAGGAGCACAGAGAGTACAGAGCAAAAACTAAAAGGGATCTTGAAATGAAAGATCAGGTAAGAGATGACAAGGGTAACTGCAGCAATTAAAGACCTAATTAAAGACGTAAGTTATTTATTTCTATTATATTGCTTCTAACTAATGGAACAATCCAGTTTATACTATTAAAAGAATTTCATTTCTAGTTGCCTAAAATTATCACCTTTCACATGAAATGGTGAGAATACAGCCGCATGCATATAAAATCCCAATCTGACAGGTCATAAATAATACATTTGGATATGTGTATCTATTACTTACAAAAGTAAAAAAAAAAAAAAAATGTTCTAATGCACAGTTTGAACCTAAAATATACGTACATAAAGTTCTTGAAAGATGCCAACTTGAATCCAATTTTAAGTGAAAAAGTTTAAAATTTGTAAGATGAGATGAGTTGATATGTAAATATGTCAATCAAATTGATTGTTGGCAGAGTGAAACCAGTTTTAACTAAGATAACCATGAATACGTTTGCCTAAATACAGGGAAATTAGAAATGTTAGGGGAAAATGCTGCTTACTTCAGTCTCAGCTGAACAGATGTTTTATGTTATATCTTTGTTGAGATCGTGTAGATACTCCCAATTTTAATTGTTGACATGGGTAAAGTTTTTAGAGAGGCAATTCTAATAGACTCACTTTGGATTTTCTATTTTTATGTTACAGTACAGAACATTGGAGGCTCTCATTCTTTATATTCAGCAAAAGCAGATTGATAAATCTATTCCATTAAAATGAGTTCTCAGTGTCAATATTTTTTTTAAAAAAAACACCACAATTTAAAAGTAGGTAGCTCTTGGTAAATTTTTTCAAAACATATTTCTAGTTCAAAGCATTGTATTATACTTTCCAGCATATTTTCCCTTTCAACCCTGTCAACTTTCTATGCAGATGACACAGAGACAGTTGGGAAAAGTATTAAAAATGAAAGTGATAATGAAATTTAGTACAAAAAGTTTTTCAAGGCATAGCTGAAATCTCTGGCATTAAGTTAACATCTGAACAACCAAAATCAGATTCTGCTTTTGTGCCGCTATATTCAGACTTTAATTTTCAGAATTTTCATTACTAACATGTAGGGATAATGAAACTATTTCATGGCATCCAGTTGGGGGCGTGCCTGATAGTAGAATTGAAAATCCTCTCTGTCCTCGACTGAAGGACTAAGACTACCACACCAAACGGAACTTTCCTTTCCTTTCCTTTCCTTTCCTTTCCTTTCCTTTCCTTTCCTGATGTATTTTGACTTTTTTTTTTTTAAGGGTATCATCTTGGTTTGCTCACTAGCATTATTATATACTTTTGTAATAGTATTTTATAGCATCTGCCCAATATAACATCTTGGACTAACTGGAAAAACAAATAGGAAGAGTGTCTGAGTTATTTAAAATTACAGGATAATGTTCCAGAGAGAAAAAACACTATAGGAATAATAAGATTAGCATATCACTTGTAAATGAATAACGTGTAGAAGCGTTTGTAGTATTTGTCTTTCAGAGCTTATAGCTCTTGGCAATTAACCAGCAATGATGTGGAGGCTAAGGTTGCAGGATTTTAAAAGGAGCCGTTTCCATTTGTAAACCATTTCCTGCTACATAGTGAAACATTAGCAGTTTTCATAATGATTTCCAGTGTTTTTAGATAAAGATGTGCCTTCTCAGGAGGTCAGAGGGTTAGGAATAAAACCTTGGAACGGTTACAAGATGCTTGTGATGTGATGTGCTCGTTACCATTTTCTCTTGGACAGAATGTGAGGAAATCTTATAGGTACTCTTTGTAACTATTTTGTATCAAACAGACAGTTTCTGAAAAGAAAGGAGTGGTGTCTCATTCCGAGGATGATCTGGACGAGCAAAGCAGCAATTGTTCTTTGGTCTTTCAGCCATGACCTGACCTTCTGTCCGCAAGACCAAAGAGCTCCTTTGCTGGCCCACCATCTGCACTCAAGAGAGAAATTTACATTCAACTTTTAAAAGCTGGGCATGTCGAGCATTTATCTGAAATACTTATAATAATATAAAGTGTATTTAACTTTTAGAGTGTTACACATCACGCAATTGAGCATGACAAGAAGGCCATCTCTAGCTTCACAAACAAAGTGTTCCTTGTAATATAGTCATTTTATTCATATTTTTGTTAATCTGGACTCTTGATACATTTTTAAAGTAGGTGGGAAACTGTGAGATTGGAATGTGGTAAGAACAAGAGCTTTTTTGATGTCTACAAAATAGGGCAAATGGTTGAGCACCAAAATCATTTTCTTTGTGACCCGAGCCTTGACTCTGGCATAATTAGAAGGAAGGGTTAGGGGACTAACAATAGCGATCTCTTCCTCCCACTTTCTCCTTTTCTTCTTTATATTGTGTCAGGAACCCATGGGCGGATTATCCTTCCCATCAACTCCTTTGTATCACATCAGCATAGAGCGGCCCTGCCAGCCCGAGAGGACGCTTCTTGAACTAAAAAAAAAAAAAAAAAAAAAAAAAAAAAGACATTTGGTTTGGAGGAGAATGAAAAATCTGTACCCTGATTTTTATTACAAATTTTTTGTAAGCAACAGGTACACACACACACACACACACTCCATTACTGGAATTTAAAAACATACAAAGAGAATGTTAATATGAACTCCCACATCTCCATCACCTAGGCTCACCATTTTGCCAATTCTTTTCCATCGATCTCGTGGGTTTTTTTCCTCTCTTCCTCCTTCGTCTTTTTTGTCGCCTTTGTCATCTGTTTCTTCCTCTTCTCTCCCGAATTCTGTCTTCTTCCCCCATTGCTCCTTTTGCTGAAGTATTTGAGGCAGATCTCAGACATGATGTTATTTCACTCATGAACCCCTCAGTGTGCATCTATGAAGGATATTTTTTTTCATAACCACCAGGTCGTCATCACACATGACAATACCAACAATAATTCTTTAATATCTGATAATGCCAAGCCCATATTCACACTCCTCTGACCATCTTAACAATGTCTGTTTTATGGCTGTTTTTTTAGAACCAGACAGACAGGAGCATTTTTGTGTGTCAGAATGTTATGGTTTGATCTTCTTTCACAGGAGATAAAGGGATATCTCAGCAAAATTTCAACTTTCTTTATCTGTTGTTGTCTCATTAAATTTCACACATATATTTTGATTGTGCTCTGAATTTATAAGGTGCGTCAGCATCATTCTAAAGATTATGAATTAATCCTAGAGCCAACTGTCTGAAGGAAAATGGCTACCATGTCGCAACCCCAATAGTCATATCCTGAAGTGAGCCCTGTAGAGTCTGAAAGACAAGTTTTGTAATTAATTCAGTCTTACATTTAAGATTCGGGAGTGTGACTGGAAGCCCATTACAAAGGTTATGGCCGATGAAGAAGTGAAAGTTTCTTTGTCACCTTCCATTCTGGTAGATGAATCTCCGAAGGTGATTCTTCAGAGCTAAAAGGTTTGATCAGGGCATAATATAAACAGAAAATGCAGTAATTTCAAATGCAGGGGAAAAGTGATGTTTTAAAGGTATTAAAATATAAAAATTTTCCTTTTTTATGGCCTTTCTCTCTCCCCCTGTCCCTTTGTCCCTTTCTCTCTCTCTCTCTCTCTCTCTCTCTCTCTCTCTCTCGCCCAGTTATGGTGTTTTCTATTTGCTGTTTAACTTCGGATGATCTCCAGCACAGGGCTCCCCGGGGTGGGGGGTGGGGTGAGCAGTGGGGAGACCTACGTGGTAGCTGGATCAGGGTAAGCAGAGGCTGTATATTGAGGCCACGGGGTGTTGTCAGAGGCAGGGATGTAGCCACCTCTGTGTCCTGCCCTGTGATGTCAGGGGCACACACCCTCAACCCCATCTTCCCCAGGTTCACATCTGGGCTCCTGTCAGAGGCAGAGCATGACAGCAGTACACAACCCCACCCCCACACCACTCCCATGACCTGATTCCACCCGAGACACAGGGCAGGATCACAACACAGCTCGGGCCAGACGAGGGAACTGCAGGGGAACAGGTGTCTGAGGACCGTCTCGGGGCTGCTGTGAGGCAGGGAAGGGACAAGACCGCGGACCCGAGCAGCAGCGCCACTGCCTCCTCAGACTTTCCTGACAAAACACAAGTGCCAATATATAGTCATGAAGAAGTTTGAGAGGTCGACCACAGAGCGCTAAACGGCAGGCTTCTCAACACGGGGCCCCATCTGCCTGCACCCATCACACGCCCGTGATGGTGCCAAGGCAGTGGGAAGAGGCAGGCAGAGGTGTGGTGTGCTGCCGCACGTACGTGCACTCCCACTGACACACGCAGACGTGGAGGAGTGTGTAACACGCCCGCGGGCCCCGTACCCGTAACCGACGGCTCATGGGCCGAATCGACCGACTGTCTGTTTTGACAAATAGTTGTGTTAGAACACGGCCACATCCATTCGTTCTCTATTGTCGACGGCTGCTTTCCTGCTACACAGAGTTGAGTTGTGGCGGAGACACTCGAGCCCACGGAGACTGAAACATTTACGCTCTGAGCCCTTATGGACCAAGTCGGCCAGCCCCGGCCCTGGGTATAGAAATAGAACTGTATGTCTTTGGGTTCTCATTGCCTTACTAAACGGTGGAGCTTGGGTTCAAAGACTCCTCAATCTTCGATGATAACTTAATGGTTTTAGAGTATTTCTCAGTGCAGCACGTGGCCTCTTCCATGGCCTCTTCGTCATCTCATGGCCTTGCCAAATGAGTGTGTGACTGCTTATGGCGTCATCATCTTAGTGGTGGCACGTGGTGTAATAATGGCTTAGGTGAGAGTATAAATATAAAAGTTGCTTTGCAGCACAATTTCTTTTAGGTTGGTACAGTTTTTTTCAGATAAGACTTTTTTTTTTTTCCCCACCAGTATTGCATAAGTTATAACTTTGGAGTTGTAGCTACAACTGAGCAGGAGGCATTGAAGTTCAAAATTACTTGAGTCGGGTAATGAAAACAAATATTTTAGGGTAGGGCACATATAAAAAAGAAATAGATCAGAAAATTTTGGCTAGAAAAATTGGGCCAAACAAGAATTTGAACTCCTATCTACAGCAGTATGATTCAGCACTTTAGTACTGACGTCATACGTGGACTGTTTCAATGGAGGAATTATTTCTGAAGTACAGTTGACTTATTTAAATTGTTGCAAGACGTGCATCTGTTCTGTATGGCTTTGGGTAAAGATGAGAAGAAGGCTTCAAAGTCCTAAAAGGAGGTCCTACTGAAGGGCAGAGAAATAAAGACAATGAAGAAAAGTTGAAGAATTACACCTTTTTATTTCGAGAAGTCTAAATCTTCGCTACCTTCACGGGCTAGACAGATTCTTTCAGGGAGGAAGCTTAACACCTGTTTAAACGCCTTGATCCTCAATATGGAAAGAATAAGAAGAAAGCTATTTAATCACAGCAACTGGAAATCACAATAGCCTGAAATAAGAACTTTCTGAGAGTAAGATGATTGCAGTAGATTGCAGCAACAGGCAATGGAACTTTCTTCCCTGAAACTGCCAGTTTCAAACAATAAGAACAATATGCTGAAAACCCAGCAAATGGACCTCCGAGGTCCACTGTCTTCTACTGGATTGTGGGAGCATCCTCAGAATATTTCACTCCGATCTGTTCAAGTGGCTAGTAGTGGTATTTGTCTTTTCTGCTTGTAATTTAGCACCTACAGATTAAAGCGAAATCCTCCTCAGCTCTGTTCTCTGCTTTGTGTCTGTAATGCCATGTGATCTCGTCGGAAGGCTTTGGGGGAGTATACTGAGATAATGGATAGCTTCTGGAGAGCTAGACTGGAGAGACTTTCCAACTACCACCTGCAGTCTCACTTCTGCCTCTGAAAGCTGACTGGGAGAGGGGCCACTTGGGCATGCCGTTAGCACATGTAATCACTCGGCCCTGGTGATGACAGAGCTGCTCTCCAGTGTTCTTCACACCCTCTTCCAGCGCTGGAGGCTTAGCGCGTCCCTCTCCCTGCTCCTCACTCAGGCAGCAGCCGCGTGCGAGGGCTTGGCCTACCCAGGCCGGTGCAGGAGGCACCGAGGGGGTGATAGCTGGAAGACCCAGGTCCTGCCCTGAGGGAGTGTATATTCTAGTTGAGGAGATGGGGTACACATTTGAACATGCCTACAAAAACCTTGCAAAGCAGCATATCGACAAGTGCAAATTAATGTAGTGTGAACTTCATGCTGGCTACAGCCCATGCGAGGCAGAATCTGGTTCCATGTGTGTGATGCAATAAAGCTTTTTTTTCTAGCATCTTCCCTAAGTACGCCCTAAAGCATTGTTCAGATAAATTTGTGTTCTTATCACAGCCTAACCAAGAATTGTGAGAAAATTCTTCAGCCCGGCGTATGTCTAATAAATCAGCCTCTTTTGTTCTTGTGCCGCGCGCTGCTTGAATGGGACAAATGGGATCATGTAAATAAAAATAAAATTCATTTAATAAAAGATTATTGAACTTCTGTTTTTTCTAAAACACCATGCAAAGTTAATTTCTTCATTTTGAACCGTAATTGTGTCGGTAAAATTACAAAATTAGCAGTTAAAAAGTAAGTTTTTTTTTGTTTTGTTTTGTTTTTTTTTTTTTTTTTTGCACAGAACAGTTTCCAAATCAATCCAGTGAGTAATACCAAGTTGTAGATTATTGGGACATTCATCATTTGGTAACTCTGTTAATGTTTTGGGCAGTACGTGTTTACCCCATTCATGAAAACCCAGTGGAAATTTATACGCTCAAAAAAGAGTCCTTTGATTCTCCAAGAGACATGGTAATGCTATTCACCATAATGATGTATTTTTTAAAGATCAAATGTGTAAGCAGAAACAATATATCTGAAGATAGCAACTTAGGGCTGTTCAGAGATAAGGGTACAAAGAGGATAGAAAACAAGCCAGTTTAGAAAGCATATGCCTTGTGGGGTAAACATTTAGAAATAAATGTCTTTGGATAGGAATATAAAACTGTAAAGTGAACTCAAGGAATTTTTGCTGTATTTTCAGTTTCACTGGATATACGTATTTTGGTCCTTAAAAAACTTTCTGCATGCTTCTTTTGACTTTAAAGGTTGGACCCACAGACCAACCTGCCACTCTTGGAGACCATCGTCTTGGGTACCAAGTCCGCAATAGGGGTAGCTACCAGATGGCCAGCAGCGTTTTGTGTGGCCACACTGGCCAGCAAGCTGGGAAGCGTTAGACATAGGGCAGCTATGTGTGCTTTTCCTTTTTTTACAGTCCAGAAATATTAGTACTGATACCCAGTGTAAATATTACTCATTACTACAGATGTACAACTTTTAAAACAATATTATATAAACATAAGCACATTCACAGAAGCCAATAATTCCATCACCCGGTAGAGCAAATTGTTTTCATTTTTCTGTTTTACCTTTTACTTTTGTCCATATGCATATATGGTATTTGCAAATCGCAAACATGCTACTTGGTAGAATTCTGGTTTTTGCTTATTTCACTTAACTATATCTCCAGCATTTTTATGTGTTACTTCCTATTCTTCGTAGTGATCACTTCAATATGGCCATGTACCTGTACTTTTAAAGGAAAGAATAAGAAGTCAGGTTTGGGGGCGCCTGGGTGGCTCAGTCTGTTAACTGTCCAGCTTCAGCTCAGGTCATGATCTTCCGGTCGGTGAGTTCAAGCGCCGCATCGGGCTCTCTGCTGACAGCTCAGACCATGGAGCCTGTTTCAGATTCTGTTTCTCTCCCTCTCTCCCTCTCTCTGTCTCTTTCCCCTTCCCCCGCTAATACTCTGTCTCTGTCTCTCTCTCTCAAAAATAAACAAACATAAAAAAAAGTCAGATTTGGAATAGAACAGTCACTGTTACAAATTTAGAATTTTTTGCCCTAAACTTCACTTGTTGCTTTAATTCAGCAACCATATATTGCATGCACTGTGCCGGGCTGGAGCGCACTTCTGTTTTTTGGTTCTTAGAGAAGGGAAGATGTAAGGCAGGTATGCAAATAACTATATGTCAGAGAGGTCCTAGTAACTATAATTAGCAAACTACACAGGGGGATGGGGATTTAGAAGAGGGAGAGATGGCATCCTTAAAGAACGTTGCCCATTAGAGATGAGAGAGGAAGGCATTTTGGTTGGAAGATCCAGTGTGGCAGCTTGAGCAAAGGAATGGGAACGGTGGGGTGGGCTGTGGAAAAGGAAGATGCATTCAAGGAACATATGTGTCTTTTGATTCCATAGCATGCTTGCATAACTGACCCCAACATCTCCAGTGCCATAGAAAATAGGCTTCTTTCTGTAAGGTTCAGAATCCCAGTGCAGGGGCGCCTGGGTGGCTCAGTCGGTTAAGCGTCCGACTTCGGCTCAGGTCATGATCTCACGGTCCGTGAGTTCGAGCCCCGCGTCGGGCTCTGTGCTGACAGCTCAGAGCCTGGAGCCCATTTCCGATTCTGTGTCTCCCTCTCTCTCTGACCCTCCCCCATTCATGCTCTGTCTCTCTCTGTCTCAAAAATAAATAAACGTTAAAAAAAAAAAAAAAAAAAGAATCCCAGTGCAGTTCCCTATTATATAACATACTGCACGCCCTGCAGTCAGGCACAGAAGTCATGTTATATTTGGGGAATATTTGCATTGGTTTTTCATTTCCTTTGTAGTGCTTTCTACGTAATAAAATAATTTCAAGATTTTCAAATTTCGGATAGCATACAATAAAATGTCATTTTATAAATAATGTTAGAATCAAGTAGGATTAGTTTTTTTAAAAAAATAAAGAATTCACAGTTCCTTTAATGATTTGTAGAAGGTATCTTCAAATGATGGAAGATATCTTCAAATGACGGGGTCCTACTCGACCTTCGGACTGTTAGTCCAAAGACTTGACCTCTTGATTTGGCTTTTCGGCTAACTTCCTGAGCAAACCTCTCAGAGCCTCACCTTCTTTCCCAGTGAAGTGAGAAGCTTGGGGAAGTGATAGCTAAGGTTTTCTCTAACTCAAAATTCCTCCGTTTCCAGAAACACAGGAGATATTTCTCTGCCTCTCTTAATTATGAACTAAGTATTAATAAAATCAATATAAATCGCATGGAGTTTCAAGTGTCATTTCAAATATTCCAGTTATTCAGCTGATCTGATAAAAATGAAGTTTTACTGTCACCAATTTTAGATCATATTTTTTCATTATGATTAATAATAGGACAATAAAATGTCTAGCCTTTTAAACAGTTGAATTTGATTACAAGACAGACTTTAATTTGCTATAAGGATTAAAGCCCTACTCTGAATTAAGAATGAAATTCTATTGGATACATTTCAGGCAAGAGCACACTGTCCAAGGAAGTATTTTAGAGGAGTAGCCAGCTTTCCTGAAACCCGTGGAATGAAATATCCTCAGCTGGAGTTCCCGTGTGAACTCTCGATCCCCAGGATGACAAGGGTGTATTCCTGTTGGAGAATTATGATCCTAATAGCTTCCACTTGGTGCTCTAACAAAGTGCAGTCCAGGAATGAAATGTGTAGCAGTTCTGTACCTAGGTGACCTAGAATATGATCATGTTCAATTTCTGTATTTTGATTTTTTTGTTAATCATCTGAATGAAAACAAAAAAAATACTTTTTTAAATTCTCTTAGAGATTTCATGTATCCCTGGAATGTTTCCTGGGCCCTCATTGGAGTCCGGTGTAAGAGACGCCCCAGGCAGAGGTTATAGATATAACTCTGCAGATTCTAGATGTAACTGACTGTTAGTAAGTTGCAACATGTCTAGATTCTCCCATTATTCTTGTTAACAGACTGTCAAAGTAATCTAACCCTTTTTTGGTGTTAACATCTGTAGTTAGGTGGATCAGTTGTAGTCACATTTAGTTTTTAGGGAAAAGACAAGAGAGCAGCAGTGTCCTTATTTCTTGCCTGCCTACAGCCTTCCTCACGAGGAATGGGAAATTGTTCTTTGTATCACATCTCTCTACTTACAACCGAAGTTCTGATGATCATTCCATCTCTGCTCTGCCTCTCTCCATGGTAATAAGTCATGCACCTGATAGCATCAGCCTGGCTTTGGAAATCATGAATCAAGCTGTGGTTGAAAGTTCCCACTGAAGTGCAGGAGAGTGCTCCTGTTTTCTTAGAGTGGCAGCTAGGGGAAAAAGAGAGAAGTAAATGCTTCTGAGGACACCTTAAGAAGATGGACTGAGGGGCGCCTGGGTGGCTCAGTTGGTTCAGCATCCGACTTCGGCTCAGGTCATGATCTCGCGGTTTGTGAGTTCAAGCCCCGCGTCAGGCTCTGTGCTGACGGCTCAGAGCCTGGAGCCTGTTTCAGATTCTGTGTCTCCCTCTCTCTCTGACCCTCCCCCGTTCATGCTCTGTCTCTCTCTGTTTCAAAAATAAATAAACGTTAAAAAAAATTAAAAAAAAAAAAAAAGAAGATGGACTGAAAAGAACTGTTCCACTTGAAAGTTTGTCTCTTCATGGCGAGTACCGCCTTTTCTTTTGGATCCTTCTTTCACTTGCTCAGAATTTTACATAGAAACCTGAATTCACTCATAGTGAGAGATAACTTTCATATCCTAATTTGAATTAGAAACTTTAGGGTATCATGTTCAAGTTGCCTCTCCACTGAAATTTATCATAGAATTATAGGACCGGGTCAGTGTTCCTTTCCTAAGTTACTAAAGGTCCACTCTCTGTATAGTGATTGAAGCCATACAAGGGTTCGTATAGCAAGAACCAGATATGTTTTAATCGAAAGGTGGAGTTAAGATAATGGATCAAATATCTATTTATGTCTATATTTTATTTAAAAAAAATTTTTTTTAACGTTTATTTATTTTTGAGACAAAGAGAGACAGAGCATGAATGGGGGAGGGGCAGAGAGAGAGGGAGACACAGAATCGGAAGCAGGCTCCAGGCTCTGAGCCATTAGCCCAGAGCCCGATGCGGGGCTCGAACTCACGGGCTGCGAGATCGTGACCTGAGCTGAAGTCGGACGCCCAACCGACTGAGCCACCCAGGCGCCCCTGTCTATATTTTAAAATCTATGAGTGGATATTGATCTTTGTATGTATCTTGCTAACATGTCATACAAGAAGTATGACTAGCTGATGATGACAACCAGTCTTAAGTCTCTAAATGCTGAATTTAGGATACTTTAGACTTACCTCATCAGCTGGAAGAGAAGGGAGGACCCTAGAGTTGTCTCAGTTATAAAAACAATAAGAGAGGGGCTCCTGGGGGCTCAGCTGGTTAAGCATCTGACTTCAGGATGTGACTTCAGGTCATATCTCACCGTTCCTGAGTTCGAGCCCCACGTAGGGCTCTGTTGACAGCTTAGACCCTGGACCCTGTTTTGGATTCTGTGTCTCCCTCTCTCTCTGCCCTTCCCCCACTCATACTCTGTCTCTCTCTCTCTATCAAAAATAAATCAACATTTAAAAAACAATTAAGAAAAAGAGAAAAGAAGAGTAGAGGAAAAGGGAGGAAAAAGGAAGAGAAAATGAGAAAGATTTTAGAAAGCGTTCTATAGACATTTACACTAAGAATAACTGGGCTTTCCATTAGACTCTAACTCAGGAAAGGCAAACATGACCACAGATCCATCCATTATGTTCCATCAGCAGTTTCAGGAGGGATCCATAATAATAGATTTTTTAAAACTAGAATTGCTATTATAACCACCTTCTCCCCACTTCCTCTCCCCTAAATCATTACTGGTTGTTGAGAGTAATTCCATATAGCTTGGCATTTTTCAGAAGATGCTTTTTAATCACATAGCAATAAAATTGATGGAGGTGATTTTTTTCATTACCTCCCTCATTTCATTGGCCACATATGAAAAACCAGAGTTGGAGGGCCTCAGGTCATAAGGAGCAATGGCTTCATGGGCACTGAGAGCCAGAAAGTGTTTAATGACTTAAGCTGTCCCCTTCACGTTGTAGAGGTTTAGACTGCAGGGGAGCACAGAATGATTATCTCACTTTTATGCACTACTTTGTTTAATATTACTGATAAACTATTATATGTCACTCACAAATAGTCACTGGGGTTGCAGTAGGATATATTTAAATAAACTATGTGTATTGCTCATACAACTCTTCTAGTCTGGTGAGGAGGTGAAATGTGACAAGGTGGGGGCTCAGTGCAAGGGGTGGCATCCTGTGGTGGGAGAGAGTTTGAAAAGATTCTACTCAACAGCCAATTCTCCACATGGATGATAAGAAAAATCAATGGGGGAAAGAGTAGTTTTTCAACAAATGGTGCTGGGCAACCTGGATATCCACATGTCAAAGAATGAACTTGGGCTGCTACCTTGCGCCATATTCCAAAATTAACTCAAAGTGAAGACGTAAATGTGAGAGCTAAACTTCTAAAACTTTTGGAAGGAAACATAGGCCTAAATCTCTGTGACCTTGGACTAGACAGTGGTTTCTTCATTATGACACCAAAGGCACAGGCAACAAAAGAAAAAGAATAAATCAAGCATCATCCAAATTGGAAATGTTTGTGCTTCAAAGGTCTGTCATCCAGAAGGTGGAAAGGCAATCCCCACAAAGAGAGAACGTGTTTACAAATCACCCAGCTGGTAGGAGACTTGTAACTAGGACTTATAAAGCATGCGTACAATCTAATAAAAAGACAACCCAATTTAAAAATGGGCGAAGAACCTTAGTAGATACTTCTCCAAAGAAGACAGGCAAATGGCAGAAGAAGTTTGTCCACAGTCGCTCATCATCATTAGCTGTGAGAGAAATGCAAATCCAAATCAAGATAAGAACTACTTCCCACCTACTAGAACGACTGTAACCAAAAAGACAGATAATAATAGGTGTTGGCGAAGATGTGGAGAAATCAGAGCCTCGTGCGTTGCCACTAAGATTGTAAAGTGGTTCATCTGCTTTGGGGAAAAGTCTGGCAGTTTCTCCAAAGGTTCAACATGGAGTTACCGTACAACCCAGCATTTCTACTACTACGTGTATACCTGAGAGAAAGGACACACGTCTCCACAAAACTGTGTTCCTGAATGTTCACTGCAGCATTATTCATAATAGCCCCAAATGGCAACAACTTCAGTGTTCATCAACTAGTGATGTGATTATATCTATTTCTATATACTGGCGGTAAAAATGAAAGGAGTATTGATGCATTCTATAACATGGTCAAACCTTGAAAGAAGTATGCTAAGTGAAACAAGCCTGTCACAAAACACAACTTATTGTATGACTCCATTTATGGGAAATATCCAGAATAAGCTAATCTTTAGAGACAGAAAGATTAGTGGTTGCTTGGGGCTGAGGAGGTTAGGGGCAAATGGGGACTCCTGCTAATGAGTATGGGGTTTCTTTTGGGGGCAATACAGTGTTCTAAAATCAACTGATGTGATGGTTGCACAACTCTGTGAATATGCTAAGACATGTTCAGTTGCACACTTGAATGAGAGAATTATATGTGAATTATGTCAACAGAGCTGTTGCTTAAAAAAATATTCCTACCACAGGGGCACCTGGGTGGCTCAGTCAGTTAAGCTTCTGACTCTTGGTTTCAGTTCAGGTCACGATCTCAACTTCGAGGTCACAACTCAAGTTCGAGCCCCACATTGGGCTCCGCACTGGCAGTGTGGAACCTGCTTGGGCCTCTCTTTTTCTCCCTGTCTGTGCCCCATCCTCACTCACTCTCTCTGTCTCTGTCTCTCTCTCAAAAATAAATAAATAAACATTAAAAAAAGAATCCTACCCTAGATGTCGTATTTCAGCCTAGTCTGGAGGGGAACAAGAGTAGGAAGGAAAGGCCATTCAGGTAAAAGGGACAGAATAAGTAGAGACACTGATCCGTATATATCTGGAGGACAAAAGGAGGCTCCAGAGGTGAGGATGGAAGACTGAGCCCCAGAAAACTGTAGTCTCTTGCCAGAAATATCTGTGAATCACTTGACGTCAGAGTCTGTATCTTGTTCTGCATCCCCAGTATCCAGCACAGAGAAGGCTTACCAAAAGTTTTATCTGTCAGTTGCACAAGTGAGTAAATGAATGCACAGGTTAACTGAAGAATGAACTTACAGTTTGTGAGTTCAAGCCCCACGTTGGGCTCTGTGCTGACAGCTCAGAGCCTGGAGCCTGCTTGGGATTCTGTGTTTCCCTCCCTGTCTCTTCCCCTCCCCCGCTCATGCTCTGTCTCTCTCTGTCTCTCAAAAATAAGAAAAACATTTAAAAGAAAATACTCAGTAATAGTGCCTCAACTAAACGACACCTCCTCTAACTCCTAGTACATGTTTGTTGTGCTATAGCAGACAAAAAGTGTTAGAGTCAAGAGGAAAGGAACTTGCTTTATAGTCACATTTCCATTTTAGCAGTTCATTAACTTGTTTAAAACATTTGATCAGTCTTTTTGTATTTTGCTACTCTCGTAAGAGCGACATGGTATCTCATTGTGGTTTTAATTTGCATTTCCCTAATGATTGATGATATTGACCATCTTTTTGGGTGCTTGCTTGTCATCCATATACTTTCATCAGTTGCAACGATCCCTGCAGGTTCAAGATACCATTGTCTTCACTGGTGTTACTGCAATCATGTCCTGACTGATTTCTCTTCCCCAGTTTCTCCCCATCTAGTCCCTTTGCAACCAGAGGGACCCTGTGAAAACTGTGTCAGGTCTTGTCACTCTTCTGATTACAACCATCCATTGGTTCCCATCTCAGTCATGGTGAAAGGCAGAGTCCTTACAGTGATCTACAAGGGGAAGGTGCTGCACAGTCTGGCTCTCCTGTTACCTCTCCATATTCATCTCCTCCTCCATGTTCCCTGCCCCCCTCCCCCCCCCCCCCCCCCCCGCCCCCATCTCTTTGCTCTAGCTATGCTGGCTTCTTTGATGTTCCTCAAACACATCAGATCCTACTCCCCCCGCCACCCCGCCCCCCACCTCTCTGCTGTAGCTACACTGGCTTCCTTGATGTTCCTCAAACACATCAGATACACTCCCACTTTGGGGCCTTGGTACTCGCTGTTCCCTTTGTCTGAACACTGTTCCTCAGGATAGCCTTATGGATCACCAGCCTTCAAGTCATTGCTCTCCTATCTCCTCTGTGAGCCCTTCTCTGACCACCTTATTTTAAATTTTACCCTGCTACCCCAGGACTCCCTCTTGCCCTTTCTGCTTTATTTTACTCCCTATCTTTCTCACTTATTTTATTATCTGCCCTCCCCCACCCCACCACAACAATATTGGTTCCATGAAGTCATGTCCCCCTCAGTCCATACTCAACATTTAGTGAAGCACATTGTGAGTTGAATTGCATCATTGAGATATCTTCTCATTTGCATTTAGAAACACAAATCCAAACTCCTAGCTTCCAAGGCCCCGTGTAATCTGATCACTACCTGTCTTTCTACCCCTTCACCTGCTCTTCCTGTCTCCATTCTCTCAAGCCTCAGTGGGTTTCCTTTAGCTTCTCAAACATGTCAGCTCCACCTTATCTGTTCTTCTGCACTCTTCCTGTGCTTAACCAGCTGTTTCTCTTTCTAAGTCCCACTTGCCTGTCTCCACCCCATTAGTCTCTCATGGCATCTGGTTTACTTCCTCCATGGAACTTATTGTAATTTTTAATTATTTCATTATTCATTTTTTTTTTTTTTTACTAAAAAATCTGTCTCTTTTATTGGAATGTACGTTATTTGAGGTCAGAGACTCTTACTGTCTTATTCCCTCTGGGGTTCCTGTGCTCCAGTGTCTAACATGAGGTGAAGGCCCCAGTAACTGGATGGATGAGTGGGTAGAGAGGTAGCCAAGCGGTTAGGCCCTGAGAGTACATGCCTATAGTCAAATTCTCCCTTCACTACCTACTACCTGGTGAACCTGCGCAAGTTCCTTAAGATGTCCGAGCCCCAGTTTTCTGATCTGTAAAATGAGGACAGATAAAATTAGCACTTTACAGGGTTTTATAAAAATTGGAGATAATCTATGTTAACCCCATAGCACAGTACGTGACATACAACTGATCTGTACATGTTAACATATTAGTATATATTGGTATATGTTAGTATATTTTTACTAATGTCTTGATGAGTCTTATTCACATTCTCTGCCCACATCTCTTTCTCCTGACTGTGTTCTGTTTTATCTAGTTGCTCTCCAGAGTCATGGTAACTACATATGATATTTTTGGTATGACCTGACCAGTCATGTGAGCTTACATTAATCTAGCTTTGGAACCAGGTACCGTTTTTGCATTATGTGTTTATCAAATATTTCTCACTGTGAACTCTTCTTGAGCTCGAGTTCAGTTAAAACCCCAAACAGCACGTGTCTGCTTCCCTACACCGGGCAGTAAATACAGCTATTTGCATTTGTCTCTCTGAAAGTTGATCATTTTAGTTTGGACCTATTGTGTCAGCTGGCCTGAACCTCTTTGGATTCTGTTTTTGACATCTCAGCGTAATAAATTAGTCCTCTCAGATTTATGTCCCAGGCAGGTTTGACCAGCAACATCATTGGTGTGCTCCGTAAAGTCAGTGCTTTACGCAGTTTAGCAGGAATCGCAGAGCAGAACCCTGTGACCTGTGGCTGGAGACCTCCCTAGAGCTGGATACTTTCATTGTCTTCCATATGGTTTCTTAAGCTGATGTGTTTTTTTTCTTCTTTTGAGAACCAGGCCATTTTCCTTCTTCAAGATAATTTTAGTCAAATCAAAACACATTGACTTTTGTACCTACTATGTACAAGTAGTGTGTGTGGGCCCCACTGAGCCATATGACAGATTAGATTGATGGCAAATAATGAAGAAATTAGGCATAGATGGCTAAGAAATCAAACAAAGTGCCTTTGTAAATAGGGAGCAGATTTGTAGTTGGCAGGATTTAAACCCGTGTTGGGAAGCTCCCAGTGGAAGGGGATGGGCCTGCCTGAAATTCCAATTTCTTCATCTAAGTAATCTGGATAAATACACTAAATTGGAAATTTGAGGAATTAGACTGTAGCATTCTGTTCTGAGATTTCTTCTATTCATTCTATCGGCCTACTCTCCTTTTAAAAGTATGTATGTATACATATACCAAATCATTATGCTGTGTACCTAAAAGTACAGTTTTTTAAAAAAATTAATGTTTATTTATTTTTGGGAGAGAGAGAGACAGAGACAGAGCATGAGTGGGGGAGGGGCAGAGAGAGAGGGAGACACAGAATCTGAAGCAGGCTCCAGGCTCTGAGCTGTCAGCCCAGAGCCCGACGCGGGGCTCAAACTCACAAACCGCAAGATCACGACCCGAGCCAAAGTCAGATGCTTAACTGACTGAGCCACCCAGGAGCCCCTAAAAGTACAACTGACCCTCGAACATCATGGGTTTGAACTGCTAGGGCCCCCTTATGCATGGGTATTTTATGATAAATACAGTACAGTACTATAAATGTATTTTATTTTCCTTATGATTTTCTTAATAGCATTTTCTTTTCTCTAGCTTACCTTATTGTAAGGGTACCATACATAATACGTAGAACTTACATGTTAATCAACTATTTACGTTATTGGTAAGACTTCTTGTTAACAGTAGACTTTCAGTAGTGAAGTTTTGGGAGAGTCAGTTCTGTGTGGATTTTCAAGTTTGTCAGGGACCAGCACCCCTAACTCCAACATTGTTCAGGGTCAACAGTAATACAATGTTATATGTCAATTTTATCTCAGTGGCAAAAAGCATTACATCCTCATCATTACCCTTTTTTTTTCTCTTCTATGCCAACTTCATTTTTCTTTATGAAAATGAGTGAAAGCAAGAATTATGTTACTTTTCTAATCGTCACAACATGTAAATTCTGTACTTTATATGAAAGTGTCTTCTAAACTGTGAAAAGCTGTATATATAGAGAGAGCTGTTATGATTGAATAGGTGTTCAGTAAATTGAATAGATGAATTTACTCCTTTGTATGTGGATGGTATTAATGTAAAAGAATCATACCCAAAATATTTATTAACTAAAGCATCTATTTTACATTGGAAGCTTCTTGCCAAAATTAGTTAGAAAATACAGGTTATTTTTGAGTTGAAGTGAAGTACAATAAATTCTTAAGTTCCCCAAATAGAACTTTACAGAAATATTTATATAACTCACAGCTAAAGTGAATTTTCTAAAAACTCCCCATAAGGTGAGATCACGTACGCCATGTCTCAGTACAGAAGGATTTTTTTTTCAATCAGTTATGTCTCTAAAAATAAACCCAGTTTTGTTGTTAAAATTTGCTGTTTCCTCTTCACATAAGAACGTCTCATTAATTTGGGTGAAAACCGTCCAACAAGATAAGGTTAAATTGTCCAGTTTTCCAGTGGAAGAGAACCCATTTTGTGTCACGAGCAGAGTAGCAGCTAAGAGGTGAGTTGAAGACAGACATGCTGGTTCAGTGGTCAGAGGATTTTGAATCCAAGCATAGGTGTTCAGGGAAGAGGTTTGGATGCTCTACGTGTGCTTTTAGTAATACCCTACCTCTCTTACTCTCTTTAGAGTTTTCTAGCCAGAGCACTGATATTGATGTTCTCTGTCATCAGGTACACCAAGGAGTAACAGAGAGGGGGTGGGTAGAAAAAAGGGGTGACCTCTTGGAGGTCCAGTATATTTGCATGGGGCAGAAGAGGGGCCGTATTCCATCATCTGTACTGTTAAGTGGTCTAGACTCCTTAGATGGGGATTTACTTTTCTTGGTCATTTGAAACTGATTTTTCTGAAAAATTAAAATATGATTTCCTATAAAGTAAAATCATTCAGTTTCAAGTGAAAGGCTGGGAGATCTTGAATAGGTCTAAATGTTTGAGCTTTTCTTGGTTTAAGAGAAAAGGAATGTTTTATTTTGCCCCCAGCACCTATACTAAAGAGTAATATTGATAAAAAATAAAATCCAGTAAAATATATTTTTTAATTAAGGAATGATATATATGGTCTTATGAAACTAATTTTAAAAAGAGGAGATCTGAGTCTAAAATTTGTTCTGATTGTCAGAGATTGACAGAATTTAACTAATAGGAGAATACACAGAGCACAAAGAAAAACTTCTTGTTGAATAACAGTTGTCAGAGAAGAAACAGATGATGTGTTTTCTTTACTGCATTTAAAAAATTAATTATTGCCAGTAGAAGCTTGTTTATGCTTGTTAACTGACTTAGCCTTGTGGTTTGGCATTTTTCCACGTTTAAATAGAAATGGGTTTCGACAGGGAGTCCGAAGACTGGGTTCTAGTCCAGCTGAGTGAACTTCAGTGGGTTCTCTACCGTGGACCCCAGTGTTCCCATTTGTAAAGAGAGAGAATAGATAAAGAGGATAACTGGGCATCTTCTGTTTCGCACTGTACCTTTTTTTTTTATTTAAAGGCCTTTATTTAATTTTTATTAAACAAAGTCTTGAAGTAAACAGGGAAGTTAACACTCAAAATGTTTCAGGAGGCTCCTAAATGATTTAGGGTCATTTTGGTAGAAGCACATTTTAGGAGAAATCTAAGCAGCACAATATTTAAGGAAGAATTCTATCAATTAAAGAATCCACATCGAGGTCTTGAAAGTTAGGTACAAAATAATCCAAAAGCTTTCTTGCATTTTCCTTTTGGGAATCAGAATATTTCACTGATATTTTTCTGACAACTCGTGAAACAGTAAAATTGAGTATATAAGAGTTTTAATTTGTTCCAGTTGAAAAATAATAAAAATGTATGTGTTATCTAAGAGACACAATAGTTTTGCCATCATTGCCTGTTTTCCTACCACAAATGAATGGGCCAGTGTATTTTTATGTAATTCTTAATAGCTGACACAGTAACTAAAAAGCCATGCTTACTGCTGGAATAGTAGCAGATTTATTAACTTGTTTTCTTCGGAAATTGTGGTTTGCTAGTTGTCAATACTTTTATGTCTACTCAAAAAAAATTTTTGGCTTTGAAAAGCATACTTGGATATTGGTATTCCTGTAATTATAGTATTTGAAAAAAATCACATTTGAAGCATAAATAGAAGATATAGGAATTCCGCGTTGCTATACCTTTACGCTGCAACTCATTTAAGGTTATGGTGTCGATTTTGAAAAACTTTCGGAAATTAACTATTTAATTTAGGGTGATAAATTATATCCTTGGTGTCTTTTAAGTAGTTTTAATCTCATAATGAGAACCTGAAGGCATTGTAAATACATTTGATAATAAAAAGATGTTTTCTAAACCATAAATACATAATAATACACATTGAAATTAACTTATACTTTTTCCTGTAGCATACTCAGATAAAACTTAAAGAATAGCAGTATTTTCAGTTCATGTAAATTTATTTATCTTTATAGGTAGTGAAAGCATCTTTATGTTACTTGAAAATGTCTTTCATTCTCTTGTTTATTAAGATGGTTTTAGTGTGGCTTTATATTTAGTCTTATTTTTTATTTGTGCTTAATTCTGTTTCTATCCATGGGGAATGCCAGAGTAGCAACAACTCTATAATTAGTAATTAGTGGACAATAGGACCAAAGTGATTTTAATCTTATATTTAAGTATATTTTCAAGTGAATTATGTTATTGGAAAATATTAATATCTTTAATATTCAGAGATAGAAGGAACAATATATCCCAAAATGTAGTAATGTAATGTGAAAATTAGGCTTCGACTACATATACCATGAATCCTAGAGCCCTAAGATTAAGACCTGAAAGACATTTCTACTATAAATTTTGACAAGAACTAAACAAGAGTGTTGCTGCAATTTCTATTATTTACTATAGCCCAGATGCTTGTAAATTTGAGGAGGTAATGATATGAAAAAATTAGATATATCGTTGAGTTTGCTTTTTGTATCACAATGGTAGGGAATTAGTCCATATTTTAATAGTTATAAAGGACGAGAAAGAGTAAGATGGACAGTACCTAGTAGACACTGAAAAATATTTATTGTATTGAATAGAGGGCTAGGGGGAAGGAATTACTGACAAGAGTTAACAGTTTGTTTTCCTAAATTGGAATTCTTTTATTTTAGTTTTGCTTTGGCTGATTTTCTCAAATGGTGATAAACAATTTTCAAATGGTAATAAAAGTCAACAATTGTCATGAACATGTGAGTTTAGAGTAGCTATTTATAGATATTTTCTTTAGCAATTCTTTTATCTCCCAGCATTTGTACTTGTTGAGTAGTCCTCTTTCCTAAGAGAGAAAAACATGTGAAATAGTTTTTTGGCCTTAGAAAAGACCAATCTTTTTATAAACTTAATTTTTTTTTATTGTTTCTTTATATTTGAGCAAGCGAATGAGAGTGAGAGACACAGACAGACAGAGCATGAGCAGGGGAGGGGCAGAGAGAGACGGAGACAGAATCTGAAGCAGGCTCCGGGCTCTGAGCTGTCAGCACAGACCCCCACGCAGAGCTTGAACTCACAAACCGTGAGATCATGACCTGAGCTGAAGTCGGTGTTGAACTGAGTGAGCCACCCAGGCATCCTGAAAAGACCAATCTTTTTATGCGAGGATGTCCCACCAGAAAAAAGATCCGGGTGCCTGGGTGGCTCAGTCGGTTAAGTGTCAGGTCATGATCTCACAGTTTGTGAGTTCCATACCTGTGTGGGGGCCCTGCTTTGGATTCTGTGTCTCTCTCTCTGCCCCCCCACCCCCAACCTCAAGCTCTGTCTCTTTCTCTCTCAAAAAATGAATAAATACTAAAAAAAAAAAAAAAAAAAAGACTCAGAGCCTGATGCCTGCTTCAGATTCTGTCTCCCTCTCTCTCTCTTCCGTTTGCACTCTGTCTCTCTCTCTCTCTCAAAAATAAATAAACATTGGGGTGCCTGGGTGGCTCAGTCGGTTGAGCGTCTGAGTTCGGCTCTGGTCATGATCTCACAGTTTGTGGGTTCGAGCCCTGCGTCGGGCTCTGAGCTGACAGCTTAGAGCCTGGAACCTGCTTCAGATTCTGTGTCTCCCTCTCCCTCTGCCCCTTCCCCGCTCATGCTCTGTCTCTCTCTCCTTTAAAAATAAATAAAAGCATTTTAAAAAATTTACAAACATAAACATTAAAAAAATTAAAAGAAAAAAGGAAAGCCAAAAAAAAAAAAAAAATCAACAACAACAGAAGAAAAGAAAAGGGATTTTCCTGTTTTTATTGCAGCTCAGTTTGTGAGAAACAACCCAGAGTTTATTTTTCTTTTGAAGTGCCTTAAAAAGCACTGGGTTACAGTTAGTCAAGCATTTTTTAGTATGGATTCTGTACAGAGCTACTATAAAAAAGAATTGTATTAACTTGTTGGGAAGTACAGGTCAAAGACTCCTTTGTGCGGGTCGCCCTCACCTCAGAAACTGGGCTTGTCTTCACTAGCCAAACTCTCCTGCCTCTTGGCCAAAAGACCATGGCCCCACTTCCGGGAAGAATGGAAGGAGTCACGGTTTCTTCTTGGCCTTTTTAAAAAAAAAAAAAAAAACTAATATCCCCTGTTATTTTACTAAATTCACGTTAAAACCTAATTTGGATATATTACACATATTTAAAACATGCAGACATATATAATAGATTATAAGGTATAATATATGCATATTTAATATATGTGTGTTCTTAAATATATATGAATATATTTAAATGTATTTCCCCAGTTTTATTGAGATACAGTTAACATATAACATTGTATTGGTTTTAGGTATACACTCTGATGAGTTGATGTATGTGTGTGTTGTGAAATGATGACCACAGTAAGTTAACATCCATCACTTCACATAGTTACACACTTTTTCTTGTGATGATCCTAAGACCTTTTCTCTTAGTAGCTTCCAAATATACAATGTGGTAATGTTAACTTCAGTCACTGTAGTCTACACTGCATCCCCAGAACTTACTTATCTTTTAACTGGAAGTTGGTTCCTTTGGACACTTTGGCCCACCCTGCACTTGTCTGTTGTCTGTATCTATAAGTTCAGTTTTTTTTTTTTTTTAGATTCCACATGTAAGTGACATCGTGTGATTCTTGTCTTTCTGTCTGACTTGCTTTATGTACCATAATGCCCTCAGTGTCTATCCGTTTTGCCACAAATGTCAGGATTTCCATCCTTTTTTATGACTGAGTATGTAAAATCACGTTTTCTTGATCTGTTCATTCATCCACAGACACATAGGTTGTGTCCATATCTCCTTCTTTTTAAATGTTTGTTTATTTTTAGAGAGAGAGAAAGAGGGCACACGAGCATGGGAGGGGCAGAAAGAGAGAGAGGCAGATGATCTGGAGATGTGGGGCTTGAACCCACGAACCATGAAACCGTGACCTGAGCCAAAGTTGGACGCTTAACCGTTGGAGCCACCCAGGCGCCCCAGTTGTGTCCATATCTTGATTATTGTGAATAAGGCTGCGATGAACATGAAGGTTCAGATATCTTTTTGAGATAGTGATTTTGTTTCCTTCCGATAAATACCCAGAAGTGGAGTTGCTGGATCATTTGTTAGTTGTACTTTTAATTTTTTGAGGGCTTTCCACACTGTTTTCCATAGTGGTTGTACCAATTTACATCACCATAAAGTTAATTGTATATATTCACATTTTAAATGTAAAATGGTTTCTGCTTTTATTAAATTAGAATGTTAAGTACATTGCCAACATAAATTTCCTTCTAGAAAACAAGAAGCCAAACTGTTACCTTTTTAAAGCCTTCCTTTTTTTTTTTTTTTTTTTTAAGTTATAATCTGGGGTGGTTCCAAGATATTAAAGGATGTCCTTTTTATGTACCCAGGAATATATAGACCTTTACTAGTCTTTTTAGTTCTATTTTCTCCACAAACAACATTACAAGACCTTTCATATTTAACTGTCCTAATGTAGCATTTTATGGTAAATGTGCAGCAGAGGTGATGCCATAGGATTACCGGCTTTGTGAAGCAGAGGACTGCCAATGATCTGAAGTGTTTTGAATTTATTAAAATAACTCCAGTAACATAGCTCTCAGCTATGAACGAAACACAAATATCCTCTTGAATGATAGTTCAGTTAGGTGGGTTTGTCAGAGATGAAGCAACCATTCCTAGGAAGTTTTTACTTATTGATACATTTAAACCTATTAGTTCTCCAGCGATTTAGTGAAGTCACAGTTGCGGGGGGGGGGGGGGGGGTGTGTGGCATAAGGGGTGGTGTTAGGAAGCTGTTTTCCAATCTTTGAGGTTACAGCAGTTTCTTGATTATTTGTTGGGACAAATTCCCAAGTCTTCAGTGACAGCAAAAGCAATTAATTCCTCCAATTAAATATAATAAAATATAAGTGACCCCTTCAACTTCTAGAATATTTATGAATATAGAACTGAAATTATTTGTGAAGCTATTGAAATAAATTCTACTAAAATAAACTCAGTATATTTCATATACTATATTTCATTATAGCGAAGTGACATTTCAGCAGAGGGTTATGTTCTAAATTCACTTTGAAAGGGAAATATTGTATGTGGTCAAAATTACTTTTGAAAATCTTACAAATTGCTCATAATTTACACAGTCCACAGGGATTGGAATGTATTGGTTTTATATGTGTTTAGAGCATTCTATTTCTACCACATTGGATACATTCATATCCTTTCTTAAAAATTCTAATTTGCATTTTTTCACTTCCATTATTGGATTAGATTGCCATTTATTTAGACAGGGACCAGGGATAAACAAGTTGGCTTGTGTGTGGGACTCATTTGTATGAAGAATCCATCTGTTTCTTAGATGAACTTGCACTTAATGTACCGGGATGCTCATATGGTGAGAGGTGCACACGTACTGTACCTGACCGGAGGCTCGGTAGGTCCATGTCTCACTCTTCATATTCATTCCAGGACGTTCAGTCACTGAGATAAATGGTGGACAGAGTTATGTCCACTTCTTTCGTTTCTCTCTTGCTGTTGCACATTGCAACTCTACTGTGTGCTCGCGTTGCAGTTAACATTAGCTCCGAACCCTCTGATTGTGTGATCATGATGAATGAAGGCAAAGATGAAATGTACCACACAGATGAAATGTGAGATTGCACACAACGGGGGCTCTTGGCATCAAACTATAGCATAGAAGAAACAGGGGACCTTCAAAGGAGAAATGTCTCCTGCAGGTGACAAGTGTGCCTCTGAAGTGGTAGGTTCTTTTTGTAACATCGCGATTGATGGCTATCTTTTTTTAGTGCAACTCTTGATACATTTGCTGGTATTGAACCAATGCAAAATTTATTGTCAGCTAACGTTAAAACTTCACATCATGGATACATCTATCAATAACTGGTATGGTCAACGATTAGCAGACTTACATATTTACATTTCATTAATTTAAGAACCTAACATTTATTTTAACATTGTGTCCTTTAAGTCCACCTTTTTACTCACAGTGTGAAGTCTTCTTTATCCATTGCTATCTGAGACCCGCACCTAGTTCACCCAGTCGTTCTTAGCCAATGATACTTTTGCGAAGTATCACTAGAAAAAAATTATCGCCTCTCTTTTTATGGCTTTCCAACAAGCACATCTTATTTCAAATTTTACCTCATCTGGGATCATCTTAAATTTTTTTTTTAAGTTTTATTTATTTTTGAGACAGAGAGAGACAGAGCATGAGCAGGGGAGAGGCAGAGAGAGAGGGGGACACAGAATCCAAAGCAGGCTCCAGGCCCTGAGCTGTCAGCACAGAGCCTGACATGGGGCTCAAACTCACAAACCGCGAGATCATGACCTGAGCCGAAGTCAGATGCCCAACCAACTGAGCCACCCAGGCGCCCCTTTTTAAAAAAATTTTTTTTAATGCTGGGTCATCTTAATGCTCCTTAATATTTCCACAATATGCTACACTTATAATATCATCAGACTCCAAAGGTCAAGATCTTTCTTCCCTTTTTCTTTATAATGTGAATGTGCAAGCACATAAGTATTGGAACACTGTTAACATTTTACCCTTTTAGAACACTGAAAGAGCATGAGAGAATTAGGGCACTTCAGCGTTTTAAAGAAAAAACATTACAGATTCTGAATGGCTTAATACTTTGTCTCTGATGAACGGAAATTCGCATTCATGAGAAGACAAAGAAAGCCATTTCTCTACCTCTAGCAAGCATAAAGCATTTACTAAACCAGCCCAAAAAGTAGAGCTATCACCTGGGCTCTTTTTTGTAAACTGACTATAGAGCTGAAATGATTCTTATTTTTTCCCTTGAATCTCCTGGCGTCACAGAGCAGTGGTTTAAGTTTGGCTTAACCAAAGAGTCCGCTGTATTGTCACAGTGCAGCAGAATCAATTTTATTTTAGATGACTTCAATTTTCCTTTTCTCTGGATACATACTTTTAGAAAGGCACTTCTTTTCTTCCACAGTCCCTTCTCATCTGTTTTGAACACTTGTTTTGTCTGAGAGTTACTTTAGCTTCTGAATATAAGTGATCAGTTGATACAACTTCCCTTAATATTAAGGAAAGGAAAAAAAAAACCCTCTTGTTAAAATTCTTTAAAGAACATTTTCTTAGAATAAGGATAGATTCAGTAGTCCCATTAGAAACAATTAGAAAACTGAAAAGTTTCACCAAGATGTTACATATTGTACCTGAAAGACTGAAAGGTCAAGGCCATATTGATTCTTAGGCTGGCGTGGAGTCACTCTGTTGTAGAAGATAGAAACTGTGACCCTCGGCAAAGCAAATCCACACTCTACTTCAGATCACCACTGCTAACGTCTCATGGAGAAATGCTTCTTCAAAATTAATCTTGGCCAGGGCTTTGCAAATTGAGATCCTTGTGTTTGCCGGTGTGATATTTGATCTAAGCCATCTGAGTTATGTCCTCTTTCAGTGTCTTTGTTATCCATGCCAAATTGTGGGCCAAGAGGTTGTAGAGAGCACATTGCATCATTTCCTCCCACCTCCTGTAAACATCTACATTTGCTTAGGGAGACAATACACAGGAGAGTGGAAAGACTAGAGAGCTTGAGATCAGACGAACCCAGTTTTGAATCCCAGCTCTGCCACTATATAATCTTATGTAAGTTACTAAACGTCTGTAAGCTTCAGTTTTTTCATCTGTAAAACCGGAATAGGATGCTTATTTTTACAAGGTTGTCATGAACACAAAACGAGATTAAAAATACAAAATTTAAAAATATAAAATGCTAACTAAGACAGTGCCTGGCACGTGGTAAGCACTCAAAGATGACGACTGGTATCAGTGTTACTATCTGGTCTGCCATAAAAACATTAAATCAATGTCGTGGGCCCTTAACAATGATAACCACGAATAGAACTTCCAGAATGGTATCAGCAACTTCCACATCTACACTAAAAAGGGCAACCATTTTTGTCCATTTCCAAAATGACGGTTTAATCTCCTACAATATCCTTTTATTCCAATAGGCTGTTTTTCTAATTGTCTAGGGTGGAGAGTGAGTCTCAGAAACACATTTTGCTATATTCTAGAGCCGTGCTATGGTAGAATTTTCTGTGATGATGAAAACATTTTATACCTGCACTGTCTAGTATGGCAGACACAATCCATATTGAGCACTTATCCTGTGATTAATGCAAACGAGGAACTAAACTTTGTATTTTGATTAAGTTAAATTTTAACAGCCACAGGTAGCTAGTGTAGCTCCAGACGCAACCTTATTAGTGATTTGGTAAAATCACTCTTAGCATCTGCAAGTTAATACAAGTGTCAACTGACAAATACTAAATTTCCAATGAGTATATTCTTTCTACCTATACAGAACTTGACAGAAACTATTATTTCTCTTCCAAGTTATAGGTTACTGTGTCTCATTTTTCAGTATCGTATACAACTTTACTTTCTAAACTTATCCTATGAATTTATCCATTGGTTTCTGAGTGATAAATTCACACTGTCAAGTTTTTTCAGCTGCAAAACCACAAGTTCTTTCTCACTTAACAAGAACTTGGGTTCCGGTCTTCTTACTGTTCCATTTTTCGCTTTTGTCCCCATTCTCTTCCTCAGTACATGAATCAGTTACCCTGTATTAAAAATTATTACATGATTTTTAAGTCACATTCTGTTTATTAGCAGGGATAAATCACTGCCACTGGATTAAAATAGTTTATGTGTGCTACTTTATCTTTCCAGGTAAAGTTATCCTTCCAGATTAAGCTGACATATTTTTCAGAGGGGTTTTACATTCATTTCTTTGGATATTTTTTTCCTTAGGAAATCAAGAAAAAATATATACTAGAGCTTCTCCTAATGAAACTCTTTATTTGATTCTCCTTAATTTATGTAAAAAAATGTTTTTTAATTCTCAGAAACCCACAATGCTTTTCAAATTGCAGGATTGTGAAATCGATATTATAGGTTGCAACCAAAAGTTTTTTTTTTTTTAAAGAAGTGGATAGAATCAGAAGGAATTGGACATATCTGAGTGCTTCACACATAATATTGTTTTATGAAATGCTAGTTACATTTAAACATGTGTGTGAAAGTGTGCATGTTTCTGAATTGTGATGTAAAATGGATTTCTTAGTATGGTCTTATTTGAAGAAAAGAAACAAAAAAGATTGAAAGCCATTGTTTAACATGGTATGGTGTGGGGGCAGTAATGTCAGAAGATCTGGTTCAGGGCTTAGATTTACTCTTTTGAACCGTCATTCAATGTCTCTGACCCCAGTTTCTTTTTGAATAAATAGGGATACCTGCCCTATATGCTTTATGCAGTTGTTTTAAGGATCAAATAACATTTAAAGGTAATAGATAGTTGTAGCACTCCATATTCCTTTCAAGTGGTTTGTCAATCATTTCTACTGAAAAAACTCATGGCTTAAAATAGCAATCATTTGTGTTCATTTTATGAATCTTCAGGCCAACTGAGATTCGGCTGATCTAGGCTGCATTTGACTCAGTGGCTCTGCTTCAGGTTATGAGTTGTGGGTTGTCTGGGCTGTGGTTTGGGTTTGGTTCTGCTCCACATGTATTTATTCTTCAGTCCAGGCAAAAGGGGTAGCAACTGTCCAGGGCATACTTTTCTAATGGAGAATCACTAGAATATGGAAGTGAAGTATTTATGGCTTTTGCTTACGTTATAGCCACAAAATTTTTATTGGCTAAGTGAAATCACATGGCCAAGCCCAAAGTCATTAGGAAGGGATAGTATATTCCATTCCTAGTGGAAGGGAGATAGAAGTGAAATTTTTCTGAACAATAATCTAAACTGGCACATTACCCAAAAACCATTTTTGCTCACTACTTCATTCTGAATGTGAAATGACAGCCAGGTATCACCATGCATTTGAAGAAAGCCTCTAACACAGGGGATTGGCTAAAAATGGATGAACAGAGGAAAAGGAAATTGAAACGATATGTAATGAGCAGAGGAGAATATTTAAAATACTCTAATATTCTAATAGAGAGATGAGATATATCCATAAGGTAAAAATTGCATGCTATGTAAAACAGTGAAAACAAGAAATATCTCGTGGAAATGAAAAATGTGGTAGAAATCTTTTCAGAAATTCAGTAGAAGCTTTGGAAGATGAAGTCAACACAGTCTTCCAGAAGTTAGAATCAAAAGGTGAGATAGAAAGCATAAGGAAATTAGATGATAAATCCAACAGAGTGAAAAACCAATGTCTGAGAGTTCCAAGAAGAGGAAATACTAAAATGTATGACATCAAAATATTTTTAAATAATAATACAAGAAAAATTCCCCAGACTAAGGAGAACAGCCTCCAGATTGAAAGGTCTACTGAAAAACAAGCACAAAACATGAAAAAAAGGCCATTCCAAGGTCCACACTGTAAAATTGCAAAATGCCAGGGAAAAAGAAATTAATATAAAAGCTTTCAGAAACAAACAAACAAAAAAAATCACAGACTAAGTATTAAGAATCAGAATGGCATAGACTTTTCAATTGCGTGCTAGAATCTTTAAGACAATGGAGTAACCCCTTAAAAATCCTGAGTAAAAATTGATTTCAACATAGATTTTTATACCTAGCCAAACTGTCAAATGTATAGCTAGAAAAATGGCATTTTCGGGCATACAAATACTTTTTAAAAAGGTATTATTCAGATATTCTTTCTTATGAAAGTTGCCTGAAGAATGTACTTTAACTAAAAAAGGATGTAAACTGAAAAACAGGATGACTTATAACCCAGAAAACATGAAACTCTAATAGGAGCATGTCTAAGGCTTGACTCAAGACAGAGATCAACCAGGCCAGACATAAGGCACCAAGAAGGATATATCTAGGGGGAAATTTTAAAAGGAACTGATAATTTATCTGATGTGTTTTGTTATCTGAAAAAATAATATTGATGGGTATGTGACAGATCTTTTTGAATATTGGGGAAAAAATATCAGTTACCTAGAAAAATAAGCTATTAAAAAGTAGGCAATTAATTCCAGAAATAATAAAATATTGTACAAAAAATTTAATCAAAATAAGGTTTGTCTTAGGAGTGAACAATATTTCTATAACCATAATGTAAAAGAACTATTGACTAAGGATTTAACCAAAATTGTTATATGGGAAGATGAGATAGGTATGTTGAGTGACCTAAATTGTTACTTTTTTAATGTAGGGAGGTAATAGGTAATGTCTAATATTATAAAATCAAGAAATAACATTATAAGTATGTCACATAAAAATATGAAGATACATATCAGAAGAGTGGATCGGATGGGCCATTGATGATCAGGCTTGGAGATGGGTGTGGGGAAGAGCGTGGGCACTGCCCTTCTTTGTTATGAGTAGTTGAGTATTATTTGACTTAGGTAAAGTGAAGTGCTCTGATATGAAAATTTAATAAGTAATAAAAATAAAGTTACATATGTCTATGATTAAGAAAAAAAAAAAACTCCTATACTACAGAAGACTATAGATAAACAGTAAAAAGTCTCCCTTTCTTGATACCCCATCTGTGGTATGATTGTCCTGAGTTAGCACTTTAAAAAAAATTTTTTTTTAATGTTTATTTTTGAGAGAGAGAGAGAGCACAAGTGAGGGAGGGACAGAGAGAGAGGGAGACACAGAATCTGAAGCAGGCACCAGGCTCTGAGCTGTCAGCACAGAGCCCAACATTGGACCCGAACTCATGAACCGTGAGATCATGACCTGAGCTGAAGTTGGACACTTAACCAACTGAGCCACCCAGGCGACTGTAGCCCTTTTAACAGTTTCTATTTTTATTTTTATTTATTTATTTTTTTTTAATTTATTTATTTTTTAACAGTTTCTATTTTTAGTTGTTCTGGTGGTTACATTCATGACTGGAAGTACAGCAAAACCTTGGTTTGAAAGCAAAATTTGTTCTGGAAACATGCTTGTAATCCAAAGCACTTTTATATCAAAGCAAATTCTCCCCATAGGAAATAATGGAGACTCAGATGATTCATTCCACCACCCAAAAATATTCATATAAAAATGATTACTGTACTGTAATATAATACAAAATAATAAAGAAAAATAAGCAAATTAACCTCCATTTACCTTTGAAAACTTTCGTGGCTGGTGTGAGGGAGACAAGAGAAAGGAGGGTTATTGTGTAGGACGACTTTCAATATCACTAATGGACCTTGACTACAGTACAGTATTAAACTCTTGTCATATACTGTATTTAATGTAACTGGCAATAAGGCAGCAGAAAAAACAGTCTCTATCTGCAGGCAGCCTGACCTAGAATGAAGCAAAGCATTTCAAGCTTACTCTTGCATGGAAAAGCAAAGGACTGTCCATAGGTTGCTTTGAAGTGACAATAAATACACTAGTGCCTATTGTGGTCACCTTCCAACATTCTGAAATGTCACTGATTTCTGCCAAACATCGTGGCCTGAGACTGAGCATCTGAGCATGGGAGATGATCACCCACAATCCTACAGAGAGAGAGAGAGAGAAAACCATTGGCTCAGTTGTGATCATGTGACGTTCAGCATCGCTTTATCAAGTTAAAATTTATTAGAAATACTTGCTCATCTTATGGAAGACTCACAGAGCAAATTACTCGCAATCCAAGGTTTTACTGTTTATCTTTTGGTAAAGCGTAAAGCTATCTGGACTTGTCTTTGCCCAGTTGGCCAAGAGATGGCCGCATCAAGTTGCACTGTAGACACTGCAGGTTAATAGTGTGCTTTGGGAGTAACGTACCACTGGCCTATGACTGTTGTTGGTCCTTCATCCCTGAACCACTGTATACAGCCAAGGAAGCAGCGCTGACCTAGTTGGGTGAGGCAAAGGGTTATCCTGCCAGTGGGAGCATGGCATTTCTGGCAAGAGAGTCCTCTTCTAACTGTTGGAGTTGGTGCCATGGCAGATTTTCCTGACTCAGGGAGTGAGTGTTGAGCCCTGGTCCAGCTGGTTATGCTATTTGTTGATTTTGATTATCTGCACCAATAAGCTCTTTTTCTGGCACAGATAATCTGAAGAAGGCAGTAATTTTCCACCTAACAAAAATGCTTTTTGCATTTTGAAATTATAATAAAGTTTTATTCAGCTCTCATCGGATTTATGGGGGAAATTTTATTGAATTAGGTCAAGAACTCTTTAGTCCTCTGTGATAGCCATATATCCTTAGGAAGATCATTTTATCTACTTACCACTGTGCTGTTCTTGAAAGAGAAAAAAAATCAGCAATAGCAGCACTAGCTGTCTTTTATTCAGCTCTTACTATGTGCTGGACACTCTGCTAACTAGTCATCATCTCATTTAATCTTTATGATAGCTTTCAGAGCCGGCTGCAGCCATAACTTCCATTGTGGACTGAACAATCTGATTAACAGTTGAGTGATTCATCCAAGCTCACAGGGCTGGAAAGTGCCAGAGCTGTGTCAAGCTTATAAAAAATTGTTGCATCTTTTCTTTTTAAGAAAGTTGGGGATTTTATAAATTTTCCATTCCTGTAATTTTTTGGCAGAATTCATAATTCTGGAGTCATCTTTGATGTCTCATGATAGCTTTCCTTTTATTTCCGTATATTCACCATGTTCTCTTTATGTTTGTTTGAAGTGTCTCTATTCTTATATCCGGAATATTGCAACTATCTCTTCATGGTCTTCCTTCCGCCAGTCTCTGCCATCTTAAATTGACCATAAACATTTCTCTCATTGTTTTAAAGCTCAGCTTCTCTCATATTGAGTACCTTTTAGAACCATTAATATCTCTCCATTATCTATAAGAAAAATACAGCTTTAATTTGTCTAGAATTTAAGACTCTTCACAATGTGGTCTCATCTATCATTCCATGAGTTAATGTGCCCTTACCTTCTTTCCCACTTTTCTTGCCCATGCTAATATATCCCTAATCTGACCTACTGAAGCACAGATTCTCTCTACTGCTCACTTGTTGTTTCTTATGTGCTTTGTATTTTGATAGTTTTCTGTATATGTATATGTCTCATTTACCCATCTGAATTAACTCCTGAGTATAGAGATGGAAACTCTGAGCCCACCATAATATTCAGTGTGGTTTCTTGCATGTAGCACTGTGTAAAAAATTAGTGAGTGAATTTTTGAAGTTTTAAAGTCAACATCTTATTCTGATTCTATACATGTTTGCCTTTGTTAATTTTGTAAATGTTAGGCAAATAAAACTTAATAGACATTCACGTTTTTTCATTTCCTTAATTATATTAAATTATGGGATTAGAAATAAATTGGTATAGCTTTATCAGTTTGAAATTTTTAAAGAAACAGGTCAGTTTCGTTTAGTGTTCTAATCTGAAAGATACAGAAAATCTACTCTGAATGTAAGTGATAGGTTCATTATTACATAGGTTTTTAAAAATAAAACAATATCTGAGAACTTGTAAGTTGTTTTATTAAGTTGCTGGCAATGTACAGTTTTTATGGGGATAAACTGGATATTTATATGTGATAAATGTCAAAAAAACAAATCATTTAGTTTATCTTCCTGATGCATTAAATGTAGTTTGAGCATATTGAGTAATGATATGAGGAAATTGAGATGTACTTAAATACTAAGTTCAAAACACTTAGACATGATTTTGTTTTCCAAAAGGAGATTGCATTTTTGTGAATTAAAATTGCTTCTTGCTTTCTGTTGAATTTGAAAATGTTTCTACCCTTTACTTTCCCCTTTATTTATTTTTTTTCTGGATTTAATAGTCTGAAGATCTATCTTTTATTTTTTGTTAATTTATAGATGTTGTATGATAAATAAATAATTATCCTTTAATGTGTGAACTATTTAAAACTGTGTTCCATATAAGGTATTTTTGCTTCAAAATATTTGAGTTTCAGTAAGACGGGGATAATTTCATCCTGAGACTAGAGAATCATAAATTTTTATATATCATAAATTTTTATATATCATAAATTTTTATATATTTTAGATGTTCATATTTATTAACTGTAGAGTGCTTTTGTTGCCTTTTAATGCAATTTTAGTGTAATATTGTTTTAGCTCAGAAATCTCATATACTCTAAAGGCTTGAAGGTTCTCATGCTATATTTTTTTTCCTAAAAAGTATTTTTTTCCAAATAATGTTGAGCATCATAATGATGCCTTCTTTTACACCTCACATTTTTTTTAAAAGGTGTAACAATTTACCCTTCAGTTTGGCTTTCAAAACATCCAAATGAAACCATAAATATACCTTTCAGAACAGAGTCACATATTTGAAGTAAATCACTGCATGTATCTGATCTAATCTCACAAATGAAAATGTATTTTTAAAGTGGTGACATTTTTAAGTTAATACTGTTTTTAAAAGGACCAAGCCTTAAGAATGAAAGTGCAGATTATCCATTTTGACTACTCTCATTTAATCATTTCATTTCTGAAATTAGACTTCATCTTACGATCCAAAAAAACCTCACTAATGTGCATTTTTGGCTGGGTTAATTCCCTTTGTCATAAAATGGAAGCTAGCCTAAATTTTCTAATAATTTTTCATCCCATTAAAATTCATGGCAAAAATAAAAATGAAATAATTTTGAATTCAAGTGCATATAGTTTATGTGGATGCTTCCCCCCCGCCCCCTCTCTACCTAAGGAAATAGAGAAATTGAGATTAGAAGTCAGTGAAAGCAAACAGCACTTGGAACGGGAGCAGCAGAAGGCAGCCGGGGCCAGAGAGGAGTGCCTGCAACTGACAGATCTGCTGAGCGAGTCGCAGCACCAACTGCACCTCACCAGGTACCCCTAATCCCATTACGCGCCAGAGCACCAATTCCATCCCACTGATTTTTGCCACCGGCTTCCAAACAGTTGTTAGAGTTCGTCTTAGTCATTCAATTCACACACAGCTTTCAGGCATATTAAGAGAAGTGGAGATGTGGAAAGCAAAACACCCAGACATGTGAATGATAAGTGTGGCAGGGAATTATGATATATTACAAAACCTTTCATCGGCAATGCTCAAATATTTAGGTGATTCTCTATCAAGATGAGCAACATGACATGTTCCTCCTACCACCACCAGTACCTCTCCTGTTAATTCTGTGTCTAATAAAAATGTTGAACTGAAAGATCTGAGGAAATATATTTAGGAAAAGAGTCAGATACTGTCAGTGGTGAAAGAGACCCAAGTAGAAGGCATCCCAAGATGCAAACTGAGATGTAACTGATACAAAATAAGGAACCTGAGTCCTAAGAAGGTATAGAATTTAGAGATGGAATTGATTGACACTGTTCATGTTCAAACGGTTATTATAACTGTGCCCTGTACCACTGTGGTCTCAAATTACATGGCTTCTGTCATGAGGTACTGTGAGGTGATTGTCAATGTTGTGAAACTTTAGTGAACGTATAGCTCAGCCCTGGGTTACGATGAGACATTTTAGGTAGCAAGCGCTGTATAATTTGCTGTGTGGAAAACACACACACGCACACACACACACACACGCACACAAATGCATATACACAGAAATTCAAATAGAGATTGTAAAATTTCATGTTACCCATATAAGTGGTTTCTTCTCACTTTGAATTCTACTACGATTTTTCATTTTTCAGATCAAGCATTTAGGTTTGTTCAGTTCTTACAGTTTTTCCGTTTTTACAGAGAACTTTGTCTAAATACACATGTAAGTTTATAAGCTTTGATGTGGCTCATAAATTAGAAAATCCCTGGTCTTTTCATCATAGTAATATGTTGAATTTAAACTACGAAAGGGGACTGATCCCTTTTACATTAAATATGACAATGTAATTCTGAGCACGGTATGATAACAGATGGAGGAAAAGCACCACTTGAACAGCCTGCATTTGGAGAAAAAAATATTCTAGGGGTTGGTGAACCTCCCAAAGTTTTGGGTTAGTGTTAAGATGCCTCTAGTTCTGTTAAAATCAAACTTTGTTAAAAACATTTTGTTATGATAATATTCCAAATGGTTTGCCAACTTCGCTTTTAAACAATGCAAGAGAAAGAGAAGAAAGAGAGAGAGAAAAAGAAAGAAAGAAAATAAATCATTTATACATGTGTGATATCTGGAAAAATCCCAATAGATAAAACACTTTTTATGAGAAGAAACTGCTTACTCCTACAGAATAATAGCTGTTCTTTTCATGCCCGTTCAAAGTGTTGTTCTGTAGACCTGAGAATGTAATGTCAAGATAGTTCCTATGGATTATTTAATCTTAGAAGTTTCGAAGTTTAGCTGTGTCATGATAGTTAATAGGTGTTCTTCTGAAACAACCATTTGTGTGCTAAGCACTGCCAACGACAGAAACGGGACAGCCTTTAACGTCTCAGTGTGGCTGGGCTTCAGTAAATAAATATTAATGCTGGTTTTGTTCCCTTCGCCATTCTGTCTTAGAGAGTTAATTTCTGAAGTTGAAGTCCTGTAGGGAGTGTTCCTGCACCGTATCAATTTGTACTGTCTGACAAGACCAGTTTCTTGTAAGAGGAGCATATTTAAGGTACAGCGACTGCTGAAAATGGACTCGTAGTAACTAATTCCTTTGTTCTTGAGGAAAATGGTGTTGCTTGGTTCCATAGAAAGCTTTTTCTGTTGGGCTTTATTTACAGCTAGTCTACAGAAATTGAAAACTAGTTTTACAGAAAAAAATTACCCATTTTCTGAGTGCAGTACTCTTTTGTAAGCATTTTACATTTAGTCTGCGTTCACGTTTTATAAAATCCACATTCATAAATTTAAAGAGGACAATTAAAAAAGCAAAGAACTATGTGTATCTCTCTTTTGCTCTAAAAATGGGATGTGGTTGTTGGGCTAAATATTTCTGATACACTTTTTTGGGCTTTTTAGAATTTGCTTTCCCTCAACATTCTGTATTGATTCGGTATACTCAAGTATGTGGCTGAGAAACATTATGTCTTCTTTTCCCATGTAGACCAGTGGAAATAAATACATTCCACACAGGTAGCTCTTCACTTAGCCTTAACTTTAACGTTTCGAATGACATAGTCTAAACAAAGTTTGACATAGAATATGAAAACAATGTTGTAAGTAATGACAAGATAAGGATGGAGGTGATCTAGGGAAAGGAAACGTATAAACTAGCATATTAATCCGTAGAGCAATCTGAAACAAAAATAACCCATCACTTGTTTGCTATTTCCCTTTATTGTCCACTTGGACTTAAACACGGAAAATAGAGGGGCGCCCAGCTGGCTCCATCACTGGGGCATGAGACTCTTGATCTCTGGGTTGTGGGTTCAAGCCCCATGTTGGATATACTGATTACTTAAAAAAAAAAAAAAAAAAAAAAAGGAAAATAGAAATTGAACATTTATGGAAGTACCCAGCTGGTAAGTACAACATTTACTCATCCACCATCTATTTATTGGACACCTAGTATCTTTCAAGTACATTGCTTGGTCTTGGGCATAGAGAAAAACATAAGATTCAGTTCTTATCCTTAGGTTGCTCACACTCTAGTACAGAGCCAGCTCTATATATGCAGTTATAGCAGAGTGTGATAAAAACGCAGTAACAGGAATAAATACTACCACAGGAGCACCTAGGAAGAAGAATCGGCTCGTTGTACATTGGAGGTGAAGATGATAGGGAAAGCTTTCTGGAAGAGGAGATGTTTGGTAGCTATTGTGATTAATAAGTTCTTGAGTAGCAGTTCTCAAAGTAGAAGAAGGTGGATGGAGCGATATATATGTACAGACAGGAAGCTGAGAGGGAATATAAACTCTACAATCAGATTAGATGTTTGGCAGGGGATAAGCCAGGAAAGGCAAACAGGGACCAGAGGAAGGGCCTTGTGATCTGTATTCTGCAGTTTGGGCCATTCTGAGAGTAATGGGTTACTCTTGATGTATTTAAGCAAGGCTGTCAACATGGTCAACTCTTTGGGTTGGTGTTCAGACTCAGCAGTGTGGAGAGCAAACTCGGAGAGCTGATGTGGGAACAGGAGGACCAGTTAGGGCAGAGTCAGCAACTACGGCCTGCAAACATGGCCTGTTGTCTATTTTGGGCCATGAGCTAAAAAGGGTTTTTATATTTTTAAATGGTTAGGGAAAAAAACAAAAGAAAAATAATGTTTTGTGACATGTAAAAATATATATATCCATAACTAAAGTTTTACTGGACACAGCCATGATTATCCCTTATGCATTATGTACTAAGACTATTATGGCAGAATTGAGTATGGTCCTCAAAACCTTAAAATATTTATTGTCTGGCCCTTGACAGAGAAAATTTACCAACCCCTCAGTTAGGAGGCTGTGCAGTTCAAGGAAGAAGTCAAGAGAGCTTGGACTATAAGGGTTCAAATATGTATTTATTTATTTTTTTTAATTATTTAATTTTTTAAATTTAGACAGAGAGAGTAGGAGACGGGCAGAGAGAGAGAGAGAGAGAGAGAGGGAGAGAGAGGGAGAATCTCAAAACAAGCTCCACGCTCAGTGCAGAGCCTGACAGGGGCTTGATTCCATGACCCTGGGATCATGACCTGAGCCGAAATCAAGAGTTGGACACTCAACCAAATGTGCCACCCAGGTGCCCCCAAATATGTACTTAAAGAAGGTAAATGGAAGTTAATTGTAGATTGGCCGACAAAGAGACGCTTGACAAGGGCCTGGATTCAAATGTAAGTCCAGGGGTTAGTAATGAATCCTGGGCATGGCTTTGCCAGTAAAACAGAAGGAAAATAGCATCTTTAAGAAGCATTTAGGGTAGGGGCACCTGGGTGGCTCAGTTGGTTAAACACCTGACTTCAGCTCAGGTCTTCATCTCATGTTTCATGGGTTTGAGCCCGTGTCAAGCTCTGTGCTGACAGCTCGGAGCCTGGAGCCTGCTTCAGATTCTGTGTCTCCCTCTCTCTCTGCACCTCCCCTGCTCATGCTGTCTCTCTCTGTCTCCACTATAAATAAACATTAAAAAAACAAAACAAAACAAAACAAACAGGAGGCATGGGGTAGCAAATGAGAGAGGCCAGAATTAAAGGTGACTCCCATGTTAACTGGATGAACCATTAGTTCAACTGGAAAACTTAAAAGGAGTAACAGAGAAAAATAATACACTGTGTTTTGGGACTTGAGTGGAGATGTGCAGTGCAGGTCCAGTGTGAGGAGAAAGGTCAAGACCTGAGACTCTTCGCTGGATGCTTCGACATAAAGCTACTAGTTGTAGCCAAGGAGATGGGTGAAAGCACGAGAGGGCCATGCTTGTAGAGTAGGATGGAAAAGAGCCACCAGCCAAGGATACTGAAGGGGACATCAGGGCACAAGAGAACAAAACAGAGGGGCGCCTGGGGACGTCGAGAGCCCAACCTCGGCGCAGGTCATGATCTCAAGGTTTGTGAGTCTGAAGCCCGCATGGGGCTTGTTGCTGTCAGGGAAGAGCCTGCTTCTGATCCTCTGTCCCCCTCTCTCTCTGCCCCTCCCCTGCTCATTCTCATTCTCTCTCTCTCTCTCTCTCTCTCTCAAAAATAAATAAGGACATAATATAGAATGATGCACAGGATGGAATAACAAAGCCACATGCTTTTCTTAGGGCAGCCCCCTACCCAGGCGTCCAAGGGATACAAAGTGGAGTTTGGGAATCCTTTCCTGGGGCATTCGCTATCTTTGTAACTTTTGAAAAGTTACTTAATTCTTTGAACCTGCTTGCTTACCTATAAAATGAGGTTACAAACTGATTTTTGAGTTTCCTTCTAGCCCCAACAGTCAATGATTCTAACAGTAATTTAAGACACCCCATTATGAAGTGCCTTATTTCCTGACATTAGGCATTTAAATTGCTTGGAGTATTCTTTGTTTAAGACCTTTCCTTAGTTTGAATTTCAAAGATTTCATCGAAGCGTCCTTCATGCCTCCAATTTATTTATATTTATTGTAACTTAGGCTCTGCTGACCTCTCACAAGGGCCACGGAAACGTTCCCCTGTAACATCCTCCCAGTCTGTTCCTCAAGCCTCTGCCAGTTGAAGGTTTTTAAGCTCTGCTTTGACTCTGTCACCTGCTGCCGAAACCTTCCATCGGGTGGCGCTGCTTCAGAGGATTCAGACCACTGAGGGTAGTGCGGGGGGGCAGGTATCCAGCCCCTCCAGTTTTTTCCTCGCTTGCATGCCAGTGACACAGACGAATTGCACACTTAGAATACCCCTATGACCTTCTCTAGCCCTATTGTAATCTTACCTTCCTTTCCAGGTCTGTCCAAAGTCCTGAGTTTTCCACTGTCGCCCTCCCAGATGGCCCTGCCACAGGGGAGCACATTTCCCTCTGAATCTTCCTTCCCACTCAGAGCTGAAGGCTCTGCCCCTGAGTGAATCCCTCCAAACAGGGACAGGGACAGTGAAAATCTGAAAAAAATGAATTAATACTCTGAAGGCTTTTAAGTACTTGCTTTTCTTCCCTTCTGGAATGAGGGTGGGAGGTCTTATTAATGTTCTATTTCTCCAAGCACCTGGCTCAGCCCTTTGCGAAGAGTTGGAGCTTAGTAAGTCATTACAGGGACGGCCAGTGTTTTGCAAGTTTATGACTATTCTTTCAACAGTATTAATACAGATATAGTATACTGATATGCTGAACATAATTATTATATTAATATATTGATATATTAATATAATTTAGTACATTGATATACTAAAATATATCAGGGTAAAAATGTAAGATGGAGGTAAGATGGAAATAGCTTTTTGTTTTCATTTTTAACTTTGTATGAACATACATTTTTTTTAAAAAAATTGTTTTTAATGTTTATTTCTGAGACAGAGAGAGACAGAGCATGAGTGAGGGAGGGGCAGAGAGAGAGGGAGACACAGAATCAGAAGCAAGCTCCAGGCTCTGAGCTGCCAGCACAGAGCCCGACGCGGGGCTCGAACTCACAAACCATGAGATCATGACCTGAGTCGAAGTCAGTCTCTCAACTGACTGAGCCACCCAGGCGCCCCTGAACATACATGTTTATAGCAGGATCAAATGATAGACATTCTGACAATTCAAGTAGGGCTGATAAAGTATACCACGGCTCTCACCTAAATATGCTGCCTTAAAAACCTCTCTCTCTTTCCCTCTTAAACACACACACACTTCCAAATTAGCATTTTTTGTAATTGAGAGGTGGCCCCTCTGAAAGCAGTGCCTAATAAACATGATCGATAAGTGTATATAGCCTAGCATACATGAAAACAAAAGCGAGGCTTCCTTCTTCCAGTTATGTCTTTATTACTAGTCTTATTCAAATGACTTCTTCCTTTTCCATAACAAACTTTCAAACACATCTTAAAATATCTGCTCATTTATTTGCTCATTCCACGTGAAGCATATCCTATCGCAAGACACTGTGCCAGGGATGTTAGGAGGCAGAAATATAAAATAGCTTCAGATGCTGGCCCTCAGAAACTTACAGGCTGCTAGGGAAGAAAAGAAAATACACAGAGTTGGTGAGATAAATGAAAAGATCCAGAGGGGAGATTCCAGATAAAGTATTACAGGGACAGAGAACTGGACAGCGTCTTACGAGCTCAGCAGCATTTTGGAAGCAGGAAAATGGGAACGATGGGCATTCTGGGTAGGGGTGCACCTGTATGTACGAGAGTGAGTTAAATACATACAACTTGTTGTTTAAATATCTAAGAGTATCAGTCTCTGAGATGAAGAATATATCCATGTTAAGATCTACCTGGAACCATGCTACATGTGGTAGTTCTTTCAAAAATAAGAATAGGGGTAGTGGCTAGCGGCAATGGCCATCACTTACCGAACCCCTTCTGTGTTCCAGGATCTGAGCTCAGAGCTTTTAATTTGGTACCTCCCCCCTTATAGCTGTATAAGGTACAGGCTGTTTTACAGCTGAGGTAGGCAGGGTGCAGAGAAGTAAAATGATTCATCTAAGGTCACACAGCTGACATGTTACAGAAGCAGGTTTTCAACCCCAGCAGCTTGCCTGGCACGCCTGTACCATTATCCATCCCGCTGTATTTCTGTGTAGATTACCAGGAAAAGGATTCATGCAGTTGTCCCCGAAAATACAACTGAAGAAATCAGTGGTGTAAATTTATGCTAGAAATAAGTGTTAGCTGCTCCCTTGTACACTGATATAAATACATGTCAGTGTGTTTTAATCTTGGCTTGGGTTTTTCGTAGGAAACAGTGTTTTCAGGTCATTATTTTGCCTTAGTCACTTAACATGTTATAATACAACTCTCATTCTCCTTCACTTTCTTCACTTCATTTTTACCCAAGAGGAAGGAGGGGCCTTTATAAAAAAGTGGAAATTCCTTCACATATTTGCTTTCGACATGTCCAAACATTTTTACAGAGCTACTGGGATTTCAATCCCTCTTGCAAGACTATCATTTACATCCATGCGGGTAGATTACTTTATGATACAATGTGTTAAAACAACCCATTTCAGAACGTTCATATGATTGCTGTTACACGCTTCTCCATCCCTACTGTACCTGTATCGAAGCATATTCTTTTGAATCCTGCGTCTTTTTCTCAGATCCGATCTGGAGGGGAATTACTGCAGGAAGCCTTCTGTTTACTTTCCAGAGAATTTAGAACTTGAGTGGCTCTGTGCAAAACACAAGGGAGACCAACCTGCCATCAAACCTGCAGGCTGAAGCTTATCTCAGCAGGGCTACCTTTCAAATGTTTATTTCCTCTTTTATATAAAGGATGTTTTCAGTGATACGTACTTCAAAGACTTTCTCAGAGCAGGAAGCTCCGTGAGGCCCATAAAATGGGTATTCTGCTCTTCCCTCCTTTCCAGACCCAAAGGGGAAGATCTGACCTATGACCTGGAGAGATATTAACGTGAAATGTAGTATCTGTATCTTTTTGAAATTGAGAAGGGGTACAACAGGTTTTCCTGTTATGGTGGGTGGGTTACTTGGGGAAAGGTGATTAAGCTTCCTTTCCAGAACGTTGGAGAGCATTTAGCTTCCTTCCACATAACAATTATTGCAAATGCTTGTTGACTGTCAGGACTCTGGTTGAGGTAATTCCCAGAAAGAGGGAATTGAGTAGTCTGATAATCAGCCCACGTAAAATCCGGACGCACCTGGCCCCGGGCTTTCTTGGAGCAGGGACTCGGGGGTCACACCAGTCTGCTGTCCTTCCCTGCCAATCACAGGGCTGGACTTCTTTCTGAATGTTGCCTCCTCCTTTCAGGTTCTTCCACACCATGGAGTCACGTCCTTCAGTCTGAACTGGAGGTAGAGGACATGCCCTTGGTTTCAGACTGTAAGACTGGGGCATCCTAGCTTGTCGTCTTCCAATTGCACAGCCACCCCTTGGATGCACACGGGTCATGTGCACACACACCCTTTTGGGAGCTGGGGGCCTGGCAGTCTCAGCAGAAGTGCCTGAGGAAGGGAGGAGAGTTGCACTGAGCAAGGAGAGGCGCTCTGACTGGGGAGGAGTTCTGTACAGGGTTGCTTTGTGGTTTTGAGTGGAGAACTCTCAGAATACAAAAAGAGAGATGTAAAGGATGCATAAATGAGCATCTAGCACTAACCAGGCGCTGTGCCTGACTCCTGACAGCCTTGCGGCATGAAATGTGGCCTGTAAATTACGAGTCTGCGATAAATACAGAAATGGAGTGTTTGCAAACTTTTAGTTTATTTAAGTTTATTTATTTATTTTGAGAGAGAGAGAGAGAGAGAGCACGAGCAGGGGAGAGGCAGAGACAGAGGGAGAGAGAGGATCCCAAGCAGGCTCTGCCTGACGTGGGGCTCAAACTCACTTACTGTGAGACCACAACCTGAACTGAAACCAAGAGTCAGACACTTCACCAACTGGGCCACCCACGCACCCCGCAAACTTTTATTTTAAATTGCCACATTATCCAGTTATCCAAGTGCATGATCAGTGACCTTTAGTTTTTTTGTATGTTTAAATTTTTTTTAATTTTGCGGTAATTCATTTTTAGTCCATTTTATAAAACCAGTGCTTTGCAAAGAAGAATTAAAAAAAAAAAAAAAAAAAAAAAAAAAAAAACACCTTTCAGGGCACCTGGATGGCTCAGCCAGTTAAGCATCTGACTTCCACTCAGGTCATGATCTCACATTTGTGAGTTCAAGCCCCGTGTCGGGCTCTGTGCTGACAGCTCAGAGCCTGGAGCCTGCTTCGGATTCTGTGTGTGTGTGTGTGTGTCTCTCTCTCTGCCCCTTCCCCACTCACACTCTCTCTCTCTCAAAAATAAATACACATTTTAAAAAATTAAAAAAACAAAAAGCTTTCACACAAGAAGCTTGAACACTCTGCCTTCTCAGACCTTAGAGGAAGCCGGAGGAAGCTGAGGCATGAAATCCTGCAGCCGGGTAGGAAGGAAGGGGCCCGAGTGGAAGAGGCAGGCTTCGAACCAGGTCCGTCAGACTCCAGAGCCTGTGCTCTGAGGCTCCTGTTCACAAATAAGTGCAAAGACGTATTTCAAAGCTGAGTAGAAATGCCCTTTGGATTGCGGAACCTCAGTTCATAGGCCAGGAGGCGGGTCTCATGAACCATGTTTGGCATCTGGCTCAGGGGAGCAAATTGTCCATAAACGTTGAATAACTTTGCCTCTGTTCTTTATTGTTAGGGGAAATTAAGAAGGAACTGTTCTCATTTTCAGGTGACAGACGGGCTCAGGCCAACAAACCAAACTTACAACCTCTCCTCATTTGCAAAGGAGAGTCTAGAATATTGACGTGCCGTCTTGCTCAGTGAACTTCAGTTTTTTGGGGTTTTTTTTTCCCCTCCTGAGTTTTATTGAAGAATTTTTAGCCTCCAGTTTCCATTTAAAAGTTAAGCTTATTTTTTTTTCTTGTGCTCCTTTCATGAATAAATTAAGCAGAGAACGTGTCAAAAATACTTTTAAATGGATATATGTGCAACCAACATCTTCAAGTCTTGAAATAGATGGCCTTGGGACTGTTTTAAATTGCATCCTCTTTCCCTTCCCCCACCTGGTACCCGAGAGAACAGGCTGTCAGAGAGCCAGGAAAGCAAAGGCGTTTCATTTTGCCCTAGTGGACACCATGTTGCCTGAGCCCCTTCTCTCCACCTGTTTGATGGACTAAGACCCGGGGTCTCGGGGCAGCCCCGGGGCGGGAGAGGTTGGAGTCAGACGCTGCCAGAGAACGTGTGTCTGCGGGTTCTGCTTAAGTTTCCCTGGCTCGCTCGTCTCAGCTCCGTGAAGCCCGAATGTGTGTGCAATGAAAATCGACGCTGGGGATGTCTCTTCTTCTCCCCTGCCACACAGGCCCACAGCCTGGAGCATGGTGGTGGTGGCAGCCAACTCATTTTCTGGAGAAGCCCAGAGGAAACAGAGAAAGGACTGCCCACAGCACTTGCCTGACTCAACAACAATGAACATCAAGTTCAGTGAAAATAGGAGGGGGGGGGGGGAGAAACAGGCTAAAACAAAATACGGTGGTTTCAGTACCTCTAAATAGGAATATTTTTCTAAAAGAGAGCTCTGATCTCCAATATTCATTTAAGGTAAATTAAAACAATGTAACTTGACGTCTAATTTCTTCTTAAACACCTCTTCCTAATTGGAAGTGTTGCCTAGACCAATTACCAGGCATTACTTACTTGTTATTTAATGTTTTCCTGGTACCCACGAGTAGATTGTATAGTGATTCATTGATGTGAAATGTTGGAATCAAAGCTCATTTTTAGGGTCCTGAGAAAGGAAGAGGTCTGAGGAATATCCATTTTCACTCAGTGCCCACCTGGGGCCATGTCTCAGCGGGGACCAGGGCCCAGTGCAAGTTAAACACGTTTTTATTAAGCTACTACTCTGTTAGATCGGCTTAGCAGACAGCGTAGCTCCCTGAATTCAGGAACTCAGAGCGGACACCAAATGGGTCGGAAAGCATTTGGAAGCAGTGTGTAAAGCTGGTATCCAGCCGAGGGGAACACTGTTCCACCTTGGCTCTGGGTGACCTCTCCACAGCGGGCCCCAGTCACCTGAGGGAGGGCAGAGAACCAGGCAGAGTATGAAGGGATTCCTTAGGGAGGGCACCAGTGTCTGGTCACGTATCCCTCCAACACCTATATTGTGTCTACCCCCACCCCCCCAAGAAGCCTATTTCCAGCCAGATTTACCAAAAGAATCCAGCCTGTGTCAAGAGTGTAATTATTCTAAATATAACTATACCAACAAAAGAAGGATATCAAACAAAGTTAACAGGTCACTATTGGGATATATGCAAAGGGTGGAGGTGGGGGCGGGGTGTTCAAGATGAGGCATTAAGAGTGGGTTTTAGCAGGTTCAAGGTTGGTTTTCCAGCAGCTAGTCTGAAGTGTGGTTCACCAGCCTGGGCATAGCTTGACTTTCACACTAGCGCTGGTTGTTTCTGAGGATCTCCTGTCCCCTTGGGAAAAAGTCTCCCACCGTACTTTATTTACTACAGATCTTAACTGTAATTTTAGGAGGATAAATGTGAGTATGAATATCACTGAGACGCAATCAGGGCTCTGTAAATCTTGAGGCGTCACTCATCTGCTCAGGGATGACCCCACCGATACAAACTCGTATAAAGTAAATTTGTTAGCAGGCACCACGCGTTGCTCAGTCTAGAAAACTTCAGGGCCATTGAGGCAAGGTCAGATTAGGCAAGTCCTTTTATGGCAAGGCGGTGGTGGTGACAAGTCAGGGACACCGAGAGAATGTATTGTTAAATATACGACTTCCCGTGTGCTCACTCCTCAATGGCTCTCTTTGTCTTTGGAGGAGAACCACCTTGCCGCTCCCGACAGTAACTGTTTGTCAAGCAAGAAATAATGAAAGCGGCCCCTGCAAAGTTGGATATCTTTAAGCTCTGTCCTTATTGCACTGATGACAGTTCTGGATTCTGAACCTGTTTCTGAAATAAAGCATCGATTCAGGATCCGTCGCTATTGAATAGGTCCACAGTGTTTGGCTGAGGAAGGATGAGGATTATATTAAGAAACGATAAAATTCATGCACGGTGGAAACAGAGCCCATTTCGGAACCGTAGAGGAGCCCCAATTCAGATCTTGCGCTCAGACTGATTTGCACAAAGGGTTATCTGTTCAAAGTGGAAGAAAAGAATGACAGCATGAGACAACTCACATAACTAATAAACTTTTGAGATGCTGTTTCATATGTTTGCTTTTCATTAAATTCGGGAACGGTTGCGACGTTGTTGTGATTCAGTCAACATTTATTCCTATCTGTTTTTCATATACAAAGGCTTAGGGATGCCAGAAAATAAACTGTTAACGGAGAATTAACTTCTTTGGCATGCTTTCATACTTATCTTCCAAATTAAAGAAAATGAAATGGGCAGAAACAGAGTGTAGATTACCTCCTTTTTGTCAAAAATGGTGGGAATTTGAAAATTAATAATAAAAAAGGGAACAGATGCAGTAACATGCCAGAGGGAGATTAATGTGGAGAGTAAAATCTGTGAGCAACAAAACTGAAGCAAACTGAATCAGTGGGAGGTGGTTGTACAATCAAAATCAGGATAAAAGAGAAATTACAAACAACCCTGCACTTGTCAAAGTAGTAGTAATGAAAGCCTGACTCTGCCAGCAGTGAGAACCTGTGTTAGCACTTTGGGGTAAGGATAGTAGCCGGGTGCCAGGTAGGAGGGCAGTGTTAGGTTCCTGGGCAACAGCCATCTTGTGTCGAACAGATGGCGCCGAAAGCTGGCAGGGGAGGGGCTCCTTAGCAGAACTAATCAGACAGTAACAGATAGGGCAGCTGGGAAGACTGACCACAGAGAGGGAGTCTGCGGGGTAGCCGAGTGCCATGATGTCTGCAGTGGTGTGCCCATTGGTCTGAGATAAGACCTTGCAATGTCTTTCCCATCCACGGAAGAGCAGGAACTTTTGTTCAAGAAGAAAAATGGAGTGGAACGGTAGCACAGTTGGGGGCGGGGGTGGGTTCTCGGGGTAGGGACTGAGAAGGGAAGGCTGGGCCATCTCGAAATTTGTGGTGGGGGTCTGCAGTCCCAGCCTCCACGCAACCTTGGTTTTCGCCGTCTGTGCCCTTCCGCCGTCCTGATGTGTCCAGGGTGGCAACGTGGAATGATCACTTTATGTATTTTATGCATCAGAGAGTTTCCGGGATCAAGGCTGTACTTACAATCAGAGGAGACTCTTTGCTATGATTTCTACCACCTAGGTCTCTAACAAATGAAAACCCAAACCAACATACGGTGCGTGCGTTTGTGCTTGGTGATTTCTCATGACCTGATTGATACCGTTATTGATTCAGAGCAGCTCGCCTTCTTTTCTTTCCCCTGTAACTGCGGGTTGAACGTCAAGACGTTGGGCATAAATCCGAGCCCCAAGCCTTAAAACAAAAGTAAGATTAAGTCTTTCTGACAGAAAGGAAGGTGAAAACGATCTATTAAATTCAATAACTTAATTAAGGAATCCTTTCTTTTTAAAATCTAGAGTTGGGACCTTCAGGTTAAAACTATTACTTTAACAAAGAAATGCAGATCTCCTACATCTGTTTTTGAACTAGTATATTTCCCTCTCTCTCTCTCTCTCTTTTTACAGAAGCTTTGTAGCTTGGCTCAATTTATTCATTTTGGAGGGGGAGGGGGAAACGTTACCAGGATTTGAAATAGGTGGTATAACATAGCCATATGCTATTTATGCAGCAGTTTCTGCAATAAATCTAATTTGGTCCTGTCAAAAAATTAGACTTATTTGATACAGCAGCACATTAGTAAATGATTGTGGCAGATTTAAAGTTGACATTTAGTCTCTCCTCACTCTGAGCAGAATCTCGCAGATCTGCCTCTTCCCCCTTGATCGACTCTATGAAAATGTCTCAGTTCTTTGTCCTGCGGTCCCGCAGATATTTTCACATCCAAGAGAAGGTCTTGCCTTAAGGTAACTGAGGAAGGGGGCGGAAGAAGGAATAGCCTCTGTTTTTAAAAGACTCCGTGAATAGATGGGCAGAAAAATCAATACACCAGAGGAAAACTCATTGTGTTTTCATCATTTTCAGTTCTTAGAAAAGCAGAACTGTTAGTCTCATTCAGAATGTAGATAAATTAAGGAAGGTCAAGTTCTCTGTTACGGAGTTGAAATATTTTTACCTTCCGTCCTACGTCCATATGCTGTTTGAGGAAAACTCCTATCAGAGAATGCGGATGACATCAGCTCTCTGCCTTTACCTAGCAGGGCCCTTAGAAGCTGCTCCACTGCTCTCTCCTGCGCCCTGGCACAGCCCTGCCTCAGTGCCGCTCGATTTTTCCTGTAAAATGTGTGTTTCAGGTGTTGGTATCAAACTATCTCCAACTTTCTCCCAGCTTTTCCGTTTAAAACATAAAATAAGCCTAGTACACATTAGGCAGATGAATGTTAACAGTATTCTCTGAATTCCTTCAATGAGTCCCTTTGGAAAAGTAATCGAGATATTCTTTCCCTTTCCTTTTTCTTACGTGCTTCTGGAGGGGAGAAGTGTGTGCGCGTGTGCACATTCCCGCATCTGTGCGTGAGCATAAGTGATGTGAGACTGAGTGGTTTTTCATTTGTTTACATTCTTACCATATACATTTTCCGAAACCAGCCTACGAGTGTGTTTCTGAAACGCAGTCAGCTAAGAATGAAGCGTTCCTTCACGGTGATTTAAGCAGCCCTGTGAAACTGGCATTCTGCTCACACCTCTTTCTTGTATATAGCAAAGCAGCCCATGGAAGTGATCAAATTACCGGGACTCTTTCCGTGCTATTCAGAAGCAGGCATCCAGGTAACCGAACTACCCTCAAGCACAGATCACACTCCAGGGAAAAAAAAAAATGCCCAGAAAAAGAGCAAACAAAACTGCCGGGTGAATTAGATGCTAGTTCTGAAATTTTCTCCACACGAAAATTATTTAGAAATCATGTTTTGGGGGAATTGAAAGAAGGAAGCACCTCAAAGAATCCACATTTTGCGTCCAAAAATCCACATATTAAATTACATAATATATATTAGATCAGAATGATTTATATAGGACATAGGGCATTTTGGAGATTCGTAATAAAATTGAAATTCGAGCTAAAAAAGAATGTCTCAGCCCTCGGATTTGAAGCTGTCTCTGTCGGGTTTTGTTTTGGCTTTTATATTTAGCATCACAACAGTTTTCCTTAATACATCTGAAGAATTGTTCTGAGAAAGTCTTTTTTGTAAATTGTAAATATTTAATCAATCAAACCCTTAGGATTCATATTTTAAATTACTTGTTTTTAGACTGCTTTTATTAATGAAACCTGCTTGCAATTTTATGTCAATGGCAAAAGCCTCAATTTTTATCTTTTCTGAAAAGAAGTCAGAAAATTTTCCTGACTTGATTAATGGTACTTAATAAAAGCCTGTACAATAAGATTAAGTCTTGGGATAATTCTTCCAAATGTAAAAGCAGCTTATGAACGAAGTACCATCCAGGTTTACAGTTAGCTTCACATTTGTAACAGTGCTTTGGCTAAAATTTGTGCCATCTACTTCCTCCTAAAAAAAAAAAAAAAGTGATCTCCCTTTTTCTTCTAAGAAAATTGAATCGAGTCTTTGGTTTGTCTTTTTCCTAAAGAATACAGTTGCCTAAAATACCGGTAAGGAATTCAGCATCAAGTGATTTCATGTCCGATTTATGAAAGGAGGGCAATTACTTGCTAGCTGTGGATGGATGACAGAATAAATTCAGTTGAGAGTATAATTTTCACCTAATTTTGATGAGTTAAATTTTTTTCACAGAACTGGCCTATTGGTACAACTTACATTTCTTTAGATAGATGGTGTGTTTGTTGGGCAACATATATTTATTTGAATATTATTGAAGCCGAATTGTTCCTTTTTTAAATGATGGAATTTAAAATACACTTGATTTGTATATCCTGGGTTCAGTTTCTCAAAGCAGTAATGGAGCTGTGTGTTAATATATAGCTTATAATTGAAATGGTACATATTTGTACATTGTAAGCATGTCAGTGTAAAATTTCTTAATTGGAATACTCTTTCCCTTGGCTAATTCATTAGTGAAAATATTTATTCCTCAAGTTAATGCTGTATAGTACGAAGCAATTTTTGCATAGTGTAAACTTGTTTACGATATTTTGATTTCACTTTAAAACTTTTATTTTGCTTCTTATACATATAGTTCATACTTGATATAATGAGTGCAGACACACATGAAGGAAATACATATCAGCTGTCTGGTTTTACAAATGATCATTAAAATACCACGTCTTACTACTTTGACTCCAAATTATTGTCTTCCCGAACCCAAAAGTAATTTTCACAAGTGCATTACACAACAGAACTTCATCTTCTGCTGGTTAGCAGGAGAGGATTTAAATCCGTGCCGACAGTTCATTTGACAATGACCTTGAGGGGCTTTGCTTCTTGAAGAAGAAAGCAGAAGCTTGCGGTAAACAAAGTTCACTTCTGACAGATGGATTGAATGACAGAAAGGTTGCGAGTGCCAGAATAGCCCTGGCAGAGGAGGAAATGTTCAGTGGAATCCAACAGGAGAGGAGGTGTGAACAGGTGCAGGGTTGCTGACGGAAGGGGAACCAGATGGAGGGAGCCACAGCCAGTTTATTTAAAGGAAAAGGCAGAAAACATTGAAAGGCTGTGCGATCAGTGGCTAAAAGTGTTCATAGAGGAAGGTAAAAATTCACAAAGCAAAACTGCACAGTGGGGTAGCTAACACTTAGCATAATGGTAGTAATTTGTGAGTTTAGTTTGGAAGTTGCAATTGAAACGCATTCATCTTGGCTCTTGACACCATCAAGTATAGATATTTGAGAGTTGTTTATTTTTTTTTTTTAAGTTTCTAAGCTTTTTTTAATCCATCCATTAATTTAATTTTTTCCAGCCAGAAGCTCCGTTGTGATAATACCAAAATTGTGTCGTCAGCTAGGAAAAGAAAAAAAAAAAATTTTAAGTGAAGGTTAGCATTCCATTCAGATGGATCTTGTGATGCCTTAGTTTTGTTCACATATGGGAAGCAAATGCACTCACTGTTGGGTGACATCTGTAATATCTAAGAAATTTGCAACGTTGGAATAGATGCTGTTGGTTGCTTTTGTTGTTCGGAGTCTCTGTTCATTTTGTGAAGTCCAGTTTGATTGTTGCAGTGGGATTAATGCTCTCTAAAATACATATTTGCCTGTCTGATCTGCAGGTTAATTTCTGTTGCTGGGGTTGCCCTGGTTTTCACTGACTTTCCGTGACCTGCCTTCAGGCAGACACCTGCAATCTCAAGAGTCATTTGCAATACAAACAGTATATAGCAGAGCAAGGATGGAGGGCTCTCCTATTTTCTTAGACCTATTAAAATTAAACTTTCTGCAAACCAAAGACCTCCTTGCGAATCCCCTGCCTGGTCGCATCACGCATGCCGTTTTTGTGGGCCCTCGTCTACCACTGTTGTCCTTGAGAAGTTTCCTACGTTACATTACTGATAAGGCGATGCCAATAGAGGAGGAGCTGAAGCAGCCCCCAAGAGAAATGATGAAAGTGCACGATTATGTTGAGATTTTAAAAATCTGGTAATTGATCCACAAGAGTTCCTGCACACTTTTCACAAAGATGCAATACTCAGAGTGTATTCAGCAAGCACCGTATTCACATGTATTCACATTCCCCGTCTCAGAGCAGCCTGGATCAAATAGATTATGGTGGAGTCGGGTGGGTGTTTCAGAACATTCTGATTTTAGAGATCACATCCATGGCATAGCATGCTTTTGTCAGTGCAAAGAAAGAACTGAAATCTGACTAGTAATTATAGAAGATGTTTGTTTACGCCTGTGTTGTTTATGGAGATCCATGCTCTTGGTCATTGTTTGTTTGTTTTTTTTTTTTTTTTTTTGAGACTGAATGAGGCTATACACAACTGTATATTTGAAGGAAAAATCGTAAATGGTTTCTTCTCACAAAAGGAAATTGATCATCTGTATTTAAAATCAGCTCCAAAACGTGCCTGTTTCTCCCCACTTGTTAAGAAGTTTTCATCTAATAAATGTTCTTTATTAATCTAAAATTTTACATAAAACTGATTACAGCATACTCGCTTTAATCGTAATGTATTGATTCTGCCATCTCTTCTATCATAGCTCCTGAATACCTTTATACAATCCTTTTTATAACAATATAGAGCCTTTGTATGATAATGTAAAAAAACGAGCACTGACCTGCTGTGTAACATAATACCATGAAACTCACCTGAGTGATGGGATACAAACTGAAAGGCTGTAAAAAGAAACTGCAACAATGAGTCATCATTTGATACGTCACAAATTAAATTGCAAAGCTCTTTATAGGTAGAACTGATAGCTTTCCAGAAATATGTAAATTAATTGTACTTAGCATAATGTCTTATGTCATGGGGGTCTTGAAATTTTTTGAATGATGGGATAATGGGTTGATTACTGTTAAATAGGCATTCATTCAACAGTAGGTATACAGCTGCTGTAGATTTTTAAAAAAAAAAATTGTTTTAATGTTTGGGGTACCTGGGTGGCTCAGTCGGTTGAGCGTCCGACTTTGGCTCAGGTCATGATCTCACGGTCTGTGAGTTTGAGCCCCGCATCAGGCTCTGTGCTGACAGCTCAGAGCCTGGAGCCTGCTTCGGATTCTGTGTCTTCCTCTCTCTGTACCTCCCCTACTCATGCTCCATCTCTCTCTCTCTGTCTCTCTGTCAAAAATAAATAAACTCAAAAAAATTGTTTTAATGTTTATTTTTGACAGAGAGAGAGACAGTGCAAGCAGGAAAGGGGTAGAGAGAGAGGGAGACACAGAATGTGAAGCAGGCTCCAGGCTCTGAGCTGTTGGCACAGAGCCCTATGCATGGCTCGAACTCATGAGCTGTGAGATCATGACCTGAGCCAAAGTTGGACGCTCAACCAACTGAGCCACCCAGGCGCCCCTGTGATGGACATGTTTCTAAGGATCGATAATTTCTTGTTGGGATATGTTGGCAACATTGTGGGCAAATGTCAAGTCGAAGCAAAAAGCCTTTTGCTCAATTTTTTCATATGGCTAGAGGATGTTTTCTAATTAATTAATTAATTTTTTACATTTATTTATTGAGAGACAGAGACAGAGCGTGAGCAGGGGGAGGGGCAGAGAGAGAGGGAGACACAGAATCCGAAGCAGGCTCCAGGCTCTGAGCTGTCAGCCCAATGCGGGGCTCGAACTCACGAGCTGCGAGATCATGACCTGACCCAAAGTCTGACGCTTAACCGACTGAGCCACCCAGGTGCCCCTTTGCTGTAGGTTTTTTAGATGAAGAGGGTGTGATCCTTCTTTACAGTATCTAACAACCTAGTGGACAGGGTGTACGTGTGTGTGTGTGTGTGTGTGTGTGTGTGTGTGTGAAATCTAGAAAACAGTATTTAGATTTAGAAACCTTCCTTAACTCACATTGTGAGTGGATGAATTGTGAAACTACCCATCTAGTCCAACCCTCATTCTCTTGTGTGACAACTGAGGTGCAGTGAGGCTCAGGGACTTGCCCGAGGTCAACTGTTCTTCGTGGAAGCCAAATGTGGGCTCTCCATCCCCTTGCTCTTAGTTCAGTGCTCCTTTTGGTAGTCCACGTTATATGCCCCTGGTATTCAGTGATAATAGGACTGGTCTGAATAAACCTATCAAAATCTTTCTGTGGAAGTCTTGCACAACATGTTGCTGAAAGGAAAAATAAGTCTCTTTTTGGACCTTCCCACATGGTTACTGGTTCTTGAAACAAGCAAATAAAAGAGCTGTACCTTACAAACAACAATTAAAACTTTTGGAACATTACTCACATTGACTCCCTTAATCTCCACAAGAGCCTTTCAGGTAGATTCTGCCATGAGGCCCATTTTACAGATAAGAAAACTGAGTTGAATGGAGGCTACTACCTTGACCAGGGTCACAGTACTGGCAATTAAGTAGAGTAGGGATTCAGGCCTCAGCAATTAGGCTCCCGGACAGGTTTATGCATTATACTTCCTATATTGCCTGTGATGGTAGGTGTTGTGAGAAAATCAATCCTGTGACCACTTCCTTTTGGAAAGTTAAATTAAATAGGGTTCTTGACAGCCTTCAAAATGCTCACTAACGCACACTGTGACTCTTCAAGAGGAATTTCTATTTTCAGTATTTCCCAAATGTATATGACTCATGGAAACTCTTCCATTAAATCTCCACATTCTCTCCCAGGAATCAGGTTTTTTAGGAATACACTTTGTGGGGGCGCCTGGGTGGCTGGGTGGGGTTTGGGTGTCAGATTCTTGATTCTGGCTCAGGTCATGATCTCACAGTTCATTGGATCAAGCCCTGCATCAGGCTCTGTGCTCACAGCACAGAACCAGCTTGGGATTCTCTTTCTCCTCTGTCTCTGCCCCTCCCCAGCTCTTGTGCATGTGCTGTCTCGCTCTCTCTCAAAATAAGTAAGTAAACATTAAAAAAGAGAAACACACTTTGGGAAAAACTAATCTAAATTAATTTGTGGTGGGGTGACAGAATTAACACATGGGAAGTGTTTTTATCAGTACCTCTAGAACTTGTCTCCCTGGCCCTGCCCCCTACCTCCCGTTCATGCAGAGAGCAGGTGGGTGGGTACCCTTCAGTTTGGGTTGTCTGTCCTCCAAAGCGGGGCGAGCGTCGGGGAGCATCTCTGACCATTACTTGAGCGGTTAGCTGTGCCAGAGTCACATGACAATGACTCCTTCCATGGCTACCATTTCAACTTGGCCTTTGTCTGGTAATAGCTCTTGAAAATAAAGGTGACAAGTAACTAGTTGATCAGATTTAGGAACCTCTCAGAGCCTGACTCTTGGAATCAGATTTCATAGAATAAAATATTATGGATGCTTTTGGATATAAATCCTTTCAGACAAACTTCTGCTGGGGATTATTGGCACAGATTCAGGGTATGGGCCCCTAAATCGGACTCTGAAAGAGAGCTTATTCTCCTTCAACTCTTGCTATACCAATATTCCTCCCCTCTAAGTGTATCTTTTCCTGTAGTCTGAAGAAATGGAGCAACTCATGGATAGTAAGCTCTAGAAGTCGAGAAGTTTAGCACTCCTAATGTGTTAATTTTCCTGTAAATACACTTGGAGGTGCCTATAATTTATAATTACTTCCAGCAGCTCCTATTGGTAAGATTTTCGGTAAATAATGATGTTGCAGTGATAATGATGGCTGGGACTGGGCTTTCTATGTGTGGTCCTGGCTTTCCCACCCACCCCTCCCCTTCCCTTTTCTGGGTTCTTGAATTCTGTTTCTTCCAACAGATAAACTCCAGCAATTTTTGTACAGAGTTGAAACCATTCATTGGCTTATCTGAATCCCACAAAGTATAGATTATGTTTTGCAGTGAGCGAAAACTACAAAGGCCACAGATTAGCTCACCAAGTGGTGGGATAGTTTATTAAATTGGCTGACAAGCTGATGGACAAATACGGCTACATCGTCCTCTTAATCAACTTTGAAAGTGCTGGTTTTTAGTAGAACCAAGTAATGAATGATACAAGGTTGATTACTGGTGATTCAGGGACGAAACCTGTGGGGAAAAATCTCTTAGAGAATCTGTTATTTCCCACGTAACAATTATAGAAATACTATTAAACGATAAAGATTTTCCAACCGTATGCACATTAACTTATTAGGAGTCTTAATGCGTGTTCATAACTGGATATTTTTCTATAATTTGCCAGCTTGGCTGTATGGAATAATTTTTTAATATGCTTTATAATTTAATTTTAATTATGAATATGTATTTTGGGAGGTGCTTCAAACCAGATTTGATTTTTTTCAAAGATCTCATTGCTTACATTTGTGTAATGTGGTAACTGCTTCAGCTTCAGCTGTTCTTAGCTTTCTGTCATAATTCTCCTTCATTTCTCCTTTCAAGCGATGGTGACTGGCTGACTTAAATGAGAAATTTGGTTTAAAAAAATGTCATTTTAATAGTTTTTGCTCTTTAGAAAAATGATGTGATTTGATATCTTCATGAGGCATTTAAAGTTAGCAGGTTTTGGCCACATGGTTATTTTGATTTGTGCTACATCAGGATTAAAAATGATTCTGTGCTCTTGGGGGAGTAGACAAAGGAGTTATGCTCAAGCCCCCACTGTCCAATGTAAATATAAGGAGAGCCACAAAATGCAAACCACATACTTAATTAAACATCTCCAAAAAGCTGTATTTTATTTCTTTTTTTAAATTTTGTTTTAAGTTTATTTATTTATTTTGAGAGAGAGAGAGAGAGCACACGGGAGGAGCAGAGAGAGGGGGAGAGAGAGAGAGAGAGAGAGAGACAATCGCAAGCAGGTTCTGCACTGTGACAGTGCAGAGTCTGATGCAGGACTTGAACTCATGAACCATGAGATCATGACCTGAGCCCAAATCAAGAGTCAGTCACTTAATCGACTAAGCCACCCAGGCCCCCTAAATAGCCGTATATTAAAAGGTGAAATTAATTCTAATAGTTTATTTAACTCAATATAGCAAATAGTATCCTTGAACATGTAATCAATAAAAATTAATCGGATTTTTCTGCTTTCCCACTCCCCCCCTCCCCCGCCCCGCCCCACCAATTCTCCACAGTCCGGTGCATATTATTTACACATACAGAGCATCTCACTTCAGTCTAGCCACGTGTCAGGTGCACGGCAGCCACATGTGGCCTGTGGCTGCTGTATGAACCATTGGAACCCTAAGCCCTTGTTTTCAGTTTTCCCAGCTTCCCCACAACACCCAGTATGGATGCCATTGGGTTTCTCATGAGCATAAACCCTGAATTCTCTTTCTACAATAATTGGCATCATTCTATAAAAACAAGAAAATCATGTCAGCTTCTTCTGTAATTTTGGAGCCAGGAGCTAGGCCTGTCTTTGATTAGTCCTTTTCTGAAAGACTGCCACTTGGAGCAGGAAGGGGAGGAGGAGAGAGGAAGCTGCCATTTACTGGTCATTCTCTGAAGGGCAGCTGAACTCTTAGCTGTACCCGCAGCACACTGGAGCGAGTTCTTTGTATCTTACTGTTGCATCTTTGTCTTTACACCTTAGAGCTGTTGAAAAATCAAATTGACGATTAAATAACATGATGCCAGGCTGTTAGTTGAATTTAGACATTTTCCAAAGGGTGGTCTGGGCCAGATGTTACTGGTTGCTTTATATAGGTTGCCTCAGTATCCCGATAACATCGTTTCATTAAATGAGAAAATGAACTTAACGCTGAGTTCCCACCTAATGGCACACGGCTAGTATCAGGTAGGGCCAGGGCCCAAATCTAGTCTGTGTGTGTCCAAAGCCCAAACTCACATCTGTTCTGCACTACCACTCCTCCCATTGCTTTTATCAGTAAATTGAGGAAATTTTTTATTGTTTTTATTGTTTCTTCGAGCTAGTCTTTGAGATAATTGTATTGATTGTTAGACTTTGTTTTATTATTTTTTTATTTTGTATTTTTTGAGAGAGAGGGAGAGAGAATCTTAAGTAGGCTCCATGCTTAGCACAGAGCCCAACATGGGGCTCGATCTCACAACCCTGAAATCATGACCTGAGCCAAAATCAAGAGTCAGACACTTAACCAACTGAGTTGCCCAGGTGCCTCTGATTGTTATACTTTGAATCATCATCTTCTAGGAAGTAGCAATGAGATTACTGATGGTGCCGATTCATATTCTTGAACACAGGATATGTCAGTGCTGTACTACATACGTTTTACATATAACATCCTGGTGTTCCTAAGGGAGCAGTACTGTCATTAACTCCATTTCACATTTGCGAAAACTGAGTCATAGGCTAAGTGACTTGCTTAGGGTGCACAGCCAGGAAGTGGGCAGGTTGGGAGTCCCCTGCCAAGGCTGGCTGACACCAAGGTCTGAGCTCTTAACCTCTGGCTCGTTGTGTGCAGATGAGTGGCCCAGCCCTGCTGGCAGTGGGCTTACATGCCAAGGCCTCAAGGCCAACGGCAAAAGCATTGTTTTTAAAGGCCCTTTAGGATTTTAGTTCCTCCTATTCCTTTTCTCGGGACACGGATTCCCGTTTTGGATAAGCTCAGAACAGGCTACCTTGTAGAAATGAGTTTGCATGTAAACTTAGATTAAAGGTAGAATCTGGTCTTCAGGAACAGAAAGGGCAGCTCCACAGCCATAGGAATGGTGAGCGTGACGGCCTATCAACGACCAAGGAAGCAGAAAACCCAACACACACTTACATTACTGAAGAGAAGAAACCTTTCAGAAGGCAGGTAAGAATAGTTATAAGCATGTGTTCCAAGGCAAATAGATAATCCTGTTAAATCATAAAATGACTAAAAGGGAAAATGTTTTGAAGGAGAAAATGACCTGAGCCCTGGGGCAGGAACATGCTTCTCTTATTTGGAAGAGTGAGAGGATAACACAGGTGGGAACCGGAGCACGCGGGCTTCAGGCAGTTTTGTCTTCTGTAAATATAATTGTGCTTTTCAGCTCCAGAATCCCGTGGAAAACTGGACAGTTTCCAGAGATCTCAATCAAGTTTTAAAAATGAACTAACTCTAGTTTTGTTATCCAGCCAAGGTTAGTCAGTAGAACACAGTCCTGATTTCCAGGTACAAACGTATTGGGTGTTTGACCAAAAGCACACCAGTTCAGGGACATTGAAAACTCTATGAGTCTTTACTACAGCATGTCCCCACTTACTCAAACTCAGACTTCCGGTAAATTCAACCATTTGATACATAGCTATAAACCAAGACTTTTAAGAAGCAAAACCAAATGAAATGGAAAGCATGGCAGCAAATCATAGCAAAACAACCAATAAAAAAGCACTATAAGAAGCAGATCAGTATGCTTCCATTTGGTTTCTGGATCTTCAGAATAGCCTCTGAGATTTTCATGCAACAGCTATTACAAAGTGCCTCTGTTTCCAGTCGCTGTGGTAGCCTCCAGCAGCTACAACAGTGAACGGTGATCCCTAAGCGCATCCTGGCCGGGACAATAGTAGCAGCACGTGGGCCTTCCTCATTTGAAATTATGACCTTGATTATCAAGTGGAGTTGGTTATATTTGCTATAGGTTGCTTAAGGAAAAAGAGTCATGATAAATAAATATTTTAGACATATTTCCGCTGGAACTGGTCAGATTTCTGTGGGTCTGATACCTGGAAAATTCTCTCAAGTGGGGACACCTCATCTCTCCACATTCAAGATAAATGAAGCATTATGTTGTGCTTGAGAAAGAAGATTCTATAAAATGAATTTAATAATTGTAATTCTTGCTATATAGCATATTTCTTAATAAGTTTAGTAGCCACAAAGTGACCAACACATTCCTCATTTACTAATGGATCTGATAAATAAATTTCAAAAACATATAATAATAAAATAGAAGCTTTTTTTCAGTCAGTTATACGCAACTGGACAATGGTGTATATCCATTGACAGGGTACAGAAATGCCATTATGACATATATTGATCCTACCGATGTCTGATTTGAAGTTACTCATCAGAAGGATTAATTACTGGGACTGTGTAGATCAGCTGACGTTTTTCAGAGAGGAAAGCCAAGAACGGATCAAAGCAGTTAGTTTATGTAGAAAGGTTAGAGATGGAAACTATGAATATTTTGACAATCTGAAGGTACAAAGGCAAAATCATGACCTAATTGATTTTATGCACTAGCTTAATTGTTCTTATTCTTTGGTCCGGTGAACTGGGCCCATGATGTTGTAAAATAGGATATATTTACAACCACTTATGCATCAGAGACCTCTGAGCTCTCCAAAAGTTTTAAGGGTGAAAATTACTGAAACGTACATTTGGTGGCTGTTCAGTCTCAGTATCTACCTATGGCATCTACCATGTCTATGAAACAATTTCAGAAATTGCTCTTGCTATTGCTGTAGTAATAAGTGCTCTCCCTGCTTCTAATGTTGTCCCTTCCCCATCTGTTCTCCACACCGCAGCCAGAGGGATCTTTCTGAAGCCTGAGTGTGATCACAACACTCCCCTGCTTAAAACCCTACGTTGGCTCCCTATTTTCCTCAGGATGAAGTCCTTAAAAATAGCTTCATGTTCTGGCTCCTGCCTACAGCTTCAGGCTCATCGTTCTCCAATCTCCTTTTACCAGCAGCTCGCTTCCACCCTGCAACGTGTGTATTCCACCCTTCAGTCCTGCCAAGGCTGTTTGCAATTTTCCAGAGGCACCTGGTTGTCTCTCCTCCTTGAATCTTTGCACATGTTGTCCACTTCACTTGTAACAATATTCTTCTCATTCTTTGGATGGCTAATTACAATTCACTTGAAGCCTCTGATTTTTTAAGTTTCCCCAAATCCTCCCTGATGGTACCTTGCCCCTCTCCAACTCCTGTCCCATCTGCCTGTATGAGAGCACGTAGTTAGCCCTATTTTAATACTTACCATTCTACTTTAGTTGTTCTTTCTTGTCTGTTTTCTTCACTAGACCATGAATTCTGAAGGCACAGTCATGGTCTGTGTCTTGTACACTGATGCATCCTCACACTTTGGTGCTTGGCACAAAGTAGGCGTTTAAGTATTTGTTGAATGGATGAGCAATACGAATCTGACGAAACCGCTCATGCAAGGCAATGCCATGGAATGGAAGTACACTGAACTTGAATTGAGAAGACGGGTGTTGGTTCTGGGTCTGTCACTTACTACAAGCTGTGCACCATTGAGCAAATCTCTTAATTCTTTAAGCTTGGGATGCCTCTTGTATCAAGCAGGAATATCTGTTCCATCCCCCTGCCATACAGAATTGTTACAAAGAATAGGTGGTCAATGCATTTGAATGTTCTTTGCAACACAGAAAGCCTGGAAGTGGGAGGATGTTCAGTTGGTAAGAGTCTCTGGTTCTGTCTTCAGTAAATGAGAGTTGCACACGAGATGTAATAGAAGCAGGCAGTATCTAGTCAAGCACGGCCCCCGTTGCCTTGACAGAGTTTTCAAATCAGTTTGGAGCTACTATAAGAGAACACTTTTGGAGAGAAAATTATTTTTAGGGATGTTTTTGTTAATTATTTCCTTTCTTTTGTGTTTATTCCTTTGAAAGAAGTTGATGTCCTTTCTGTTTCTGCTTCCTTTCCTAGAAGTGACTCACGCTCTAATCGGATAGCTCATCTTTCAACATTGTACTTAAAATTCTGACATACTTTGCAGTGAAGAAAATAGAAATAATTTACTCGAGAAATATGTATGATGCCATTAGGGTTTTTTCACATACTTGAGGAAGTAGGGGTTCCTGAAAGCTACTCCTCTTGGATTTTTTTAGCCCTGTTTGTTACATCCTAGTATTTCTACATTTGCTTCACTATAAGAACATAGCTCCTGTTAGTGGCAAACAAGTACAGGAGTTTTTGTTCTTGTCAAATATGGAAGACATCATGTTGTCTACTAATTTCACTATTGTTTTTCTTTTGTTATTATTGTCAAGAACAATAATAAAAATCAAATCAAATTGTTGGCCAAAATAGGGTTATCTTATCCTATTCTCTTCTGATCAGTAGACGGGAGGATCCTTAAACCTGTATGGACACTTAGTACTTTCCATCTCTTAACAGTTGCTCATTCATTTGTCCATCCATCCATCCATCCACCCATCCACCCATCCACTCATCCATCCATCCATCCATCCATCCATCCAACCATCTATCCAATATTTGTTGACCACACAACTATGTTCCAGGCACCATTCCAGGCTCTTGGGATAAATTAGTGAACAAAACCAAGGTCTCTATTTTTTAGGTACTTATGTTCCAGATAAGATGTGTGTGTCTTATCTTCTCTAGGACTCTGTGACCAGCTTTAGGCTGGAAGCATATTTGCGTGACTTTCAGTGTTTTTGTAAAGATCACTGTATTTCTTTAAGGAGGATACAACTAATTGGTTGTGTCACTGTAAGAGGAAGTGATCCAATAACATATGAGACAAACTGAAAAGGAGAAGGACAGCTGTCTTGGAATTTGGCTGTCAAGATGGGTAATATAGGTATTAAAAGACACACACTTCTGGATAATTGAAATAAGACTCTTGTTATCCTTTTGACCTTCTCTCATTTCCCTGCACCCCTGGATAAACTAAGAGATTGAAGTATAGGGATTCATACTGTGGACTTGAGAGTCAGGCAGGCCTGGATTGCCTGGCTATGCCCCCTTAATAACTGGAAGATTTTGGACAAGTAGGATAAACTTTCTAGGCCTCAGTTCCCTCATTTATAGAGAAAGGATAATAATAGAACCTACCTCAGAGGGCTGGTGTGAGGATCAAATAAAAGGATAAATGTAAAGAGCTTAGCTTATGGTAAAAACAATAATAAGTAAACAGCTTCCTGAAATTATTAATCCTTTAAGGCAGGATTTTTTTTCTGCCTTATTTGAACGAAGAACCCCCGGATTAAAAGAATTAAGTTACGTGTCCATGGCCACATGAGTAATAAGACAGTGAATGCCATGTTTTGACACTGCAGCTGTGTGAGTTTTCTACTGTATACTCTATTGCCTCTCTAGATGTAACTTTCCCAGAACACAAAGAAAATCAACCGAAAATGGTGTGGATGCATTTGTAAAACAAACAAACACAAAAGGAAGCAATAAAACTGTAAGCAAATATTTAATCCTAGGTAATAGATTTGCTTTCTGTAGTAGATTAGAAATTTTGAAAGTGCTTTCTGTGTATACTGGGTAAGTTTGAACAAATGTTGAAGATAAATATGTTGAAGACAATGGGAACCAAGTTTCTCACTGTTGAGGAAGGAAGTTAGTGATGGAAGGAGGGGAGACTGGGTTTTATCTAGTTGTTGGATTGGAATTGAGAACATTAGTGTGCATGTATTATTAATATGAACATTCATAGAAAAATATTTATAAATATATATTCATACATTGATACATATATTCTTATCCTGGTTCTGTCTACTAAAGTGACCTAGAAGCAAACTTCTCAGTAGCAATGTGTACCCCCTGGTGACGGATCTTGGTTTCTAAGTACCATTCTCCACTAAAAGGCAGAAGAGTTCCTTGGACAAACGCTGATTGCATGACTGATACAGGGATAGTACCAGATGAACCTGCAACATCTTGTGGGGATACAAAGCCAAGATGTTCATAAGAATAATAGAGAGATATGGGGTACCTGGGTGGCTTAGTTGGTTAAATGTCTGACTTCTGCTCAGGTCATGATCTCGCGGTTTGTGGGTTCAAGCCCTGCATTGGGCTCTGTGCTGACAGCTTAGAGTCTAGAGCCTGCTTTGGATTCTGAGTCTATCCCTTTCTCTCTGCCCCTCCCCTTCTCATGCTCTGTCTCTCAAAAATGGGTAAATGTTAAAAAAAAATTTTTAAAGACTAATAGATATAATATAGAAAACAGCTTGAAGGGGTTCCCACTGGCCAAATCTAGGATGAATTGATAAATAATGGTGGCCATAATAGTTTGCAACCCACTGAATAAAATAGGAATCCAGGATTCCATGCTGATATCAATAAATTAATAAATGAGAGAGAAAGGAAGGCCCTTTCTTACAGCACAATGTTAATTAATAAATAAAAAAGACTGTTAGACACAGGAGTAACCATGGGATATAAAACTATTCGTTGAAAATTTAATGAGAAATAGGGTATTCACATGGTCTTAACATCTCCCAACAAATCACCTATTGATTACAAAGAGGGACAGAGTAACATTACAGTGGAGAAGCCCGGGAGAGACCACCTAACCAGTGGTGAATCAGGGCTGGCTCATGCCAGCCTATGAAAGCCAACGGTACGCATTTCTTCACAACTCTCTATTCAGTGATGTCACTCTAGTAGCTTGAAATAGGCCACAGTAGAAGTATTTACACTGAAAATTGGTAAACACTACAAATAAGCAATTCTTCCCTCCTCCCCCTCACCCTGGAGACCAGTTATTAAACATTTTAGAACACACCAATGACATTACCCAAGTGGTCAAAGATAATATCACCAATCTTGGGACAAATGGACATGATGTGTCTTAACTCACAATAACACCCACGCCTCCCTGCTGCTGCTTTTCTATATAATTCCATCAGCTATGGCTCTTGACGAATAAGCATGTTATAAAGGGTCTCATAAGTTTCGTCATACTGACATTCTGCTGTCACAAAGCTCTCTGTACTGTACTTTACAAGGGAAAGACCTTTTAACCAAAAGGTTGTATGTTTAAACTAGAATGTCAGTTGTCAGTGAAAAGGAGACTAGAAACATGGCAGATGGGATTGGAGCCTCAAATCACTGCCACTACAGGTTTCATTCTCGGGTTAGACTTGAAGCTTTCGTCATTTCTGTCCCAGACTCATTGATGAGCTTTAGGGTCACCAGAAACTTTAGTCCCTCAATGTAGTTATAAAATTAATACATTTTTCTTTAATGTTTATTTATTTTTGGGAGAGAGACAGAGCGTAAGTGGGGAGGGTAGGGAGAAAGAGGGAGACACAGAATCCAAATCAGGCTCCAGGCTCTGAGCTGTCAGCACAGAGCCCAATTCGGGGCTGGGACTCACAAACTAAGCGATCATGACCTGAGCTGAAGTTGGACACTTAACCAACTGAGCCACCCAGGCACCCCTGAAAATTACTTTTCAGGTGAAATGACTTCTCCTTTTCCAGTTTTATCTTTCTTTCTAACACATTGGAAAACCTCGTATTACTTTTTTTTTTTTTAAGTTTATTTATTTTTGAGACAGAGAGAGACAGAGCACGTGCCATGGAGGGGCAAAGAGAGAGCGAGACAGAGAATCCAAAGTAGGCTCCAGGTTCTGAGCTGTCAGCACAGAGCCCAATGTGGGGCTCGAACCTATGAACTGCGAAATCATGACCTGAGCCAAAGTCGGATGCTTAACCAACTGAGCCACCCAGAGGCCCCTAAAATTTTAAATGTCTTTAAAAAAGTTCTAGTAAGTCATTTTTGCTTGGTGACATGCGTATTTTTAAAATAGTGGGATTTAAAATAATAAATGATAAAGCTGAGGATCAGAAACATAAAGTTAAATGATAAAGCTGAGGATCAGAAACATAAAGTTAATTCTTCAGTCCATTTCTTTTTTTTTTATTTTTTTTTTTTAATTTTTTTTTTCAACGTTTTTTATTTATTTTTGGGACAGAGAGAGACAGAGCATGAACGGGGGAGGGGCAGAGAGAGAGGGAGACACAGAATCGGAAACAGGCTCCAGGCTCCGAGCCATCAGCCCAGAGCCTGACGCGGGGCTCGAACTCACTGACTGCGAGATTGTGACCTGGCTGAAGTCGGACGCTTAACCGACTGCGCCACCCAGGCGCCCCCAGTCCATTTCTTTAATGGGATGGTAAATATCATCATAGCCACTTTAAGAAAATATAATCACCAGAACTGTAATTGGAAAAAAGGAGTGACAAAGCCTCTGTGTGTACTTAGTCCACGCTTGAGGTCTACCCAGTGCTTGTTAATTTCCTTTAGCTCTCAGTTGTTACCAAGAAAACACTGACATGCCCACCAGGGTGCATGTGTGGCCACCAGTGATTGTGAATAAGTTGGAGAAGGTAGCTGTTCCTGTTCTAGCACATTTACTCCTTTTTTTTTTTTTTTACGTTTATTTATTTATTTTGAGAGAGACAGAGAGGGTGAGAGGGAGAGGGAGAGAGAGAGAGAGAGAGAGAGAGAGAGAGAGAGAGAGAGACCATGAGCAGGGGAGGGTCAGAGAGAGAGTGAGAGAGAGAGAATCCAAGCAGTCTCTGCACTGTCAGCATGGAGCCAGATGCAGGGCTCAGACTCACCAACCATGAGATCATGACCTGAGCCGAAGTCAACAGTCAGAGGCTTAGCTGACTGAGCCACCCAGGTGCCCCCTTTGCTCCTTTCTTAAAATCAGCTCTATTGAGGTGAATTTAAATATACTAAACATCACCAGTTTTAGGTGTGTAATGAAATATATTTTGACAAATGTACACAGATGTGGGACCATCGTAATCATGATAGAGAACATTTCTATCAACCCCCAGTTTCCCTCCTGCCCCTTTGTTTCCTCACACCCCTCCCCGATCCTTAGGTCCTGGCAGCACTGACATGTCACTATGGTGCCTACTTTCCTAGAATGTCATGTTCATGAAATCACGCAATATGTTTTTGGTGTCTGGCTTCTTTAACTAAGCATACTGCTTTTGACGCTCACCCATGTGTTATACGTACGGTAGCCTGTTTCTTCTTATTCCTCCTATTCCTAGTTCCCTATTGTACGGCCACACCACAATTTGTTTATCCATTTAGCAGCTAATGGGCATTTAGGTTGTTTCCAATTTTTAGCTATTATGAATAAATCTTTCAGCCTCGTTTTTAAAAAATGTGTATTTATTTATTTTGAGAGAGAGAAAGAGCATGAGCGGACAAAGGGCAGAGGGAGAGGGAGAGAGAGAGAATCCCAAGCAAATTCGTGCTGTCAGCACAGAGCCTGATGCGGGGCTCGATCTCATGAAGCACGAGATCAAGACCTGAGCTGAGATCAAGAGTCAGATGCTTAACCCACTGAGCCACCCAGGCACGCCAGCCTCATTTTAATAACAACCAAGAAATTCTTCTTTACAGCCATTGCTTTCCAACTTAAAAATATGGCTAACTTCAAGTTGGATTGAGTGAAATCATCAGTGTTTCTAATGAGAACTGAAAGAAAACCGGTTGGGGAAGACTGGCTCAGCCTACCCTTCATGATGCGCTCACACCCAGCTAGGATTAACCTCTCATTTTCTCTGCCTCGGGAGTTTTTGCCTTGTAGCTTTCTTGTGGTGTATCGCACCCTCTACTTTCTACGTTAGCCATTTTGAATTCCCTGTTAGGAGCAAGGACTATGCCATACTTATCTTTATTTGACTCAGTGCCTAGCAGGCTGTCTTTCACGTTATAGGGTTATGATAAATATTAAATGAATTGATTCAGATTCTTCTCTAATCCCTCCCTTGGCTACCTAAGTGGTTTTTATTACTCTTTCAGTCCATTATTGCATTGCCTCTGGAGTGTCATAAAATAGGCTTCCTTAAATCAGAATACAGTAGAACATTGGTTTGCAAGCATAATTCGTTCCGGAAACATGCTTGTAATCCAAAGCACTTGTATATCAAAGTAAATTTCAAGAACCATTGGCTCAGTTGTGATCATGTGACATTTGGCTTCACATACTACTCATACTGCAAGACATCGCTGGTTTATCACATTAAAATTTATTAGAAATGTTTGCTCGTCTTGTGGAATACCTGCAGAACAAGTTACTGGCAATCCAGGGTTCTACTGTATTTCAAATCCCGTCTCTGCCTTCACATCACTTGCAATGTAACCTTTGAGCAGATTTCTTTTTTCAGCTATAATGTGAGCAGATTTAAATAAATAGATTTGAGGGGTGCCCGGGAGAAGGCTCAGTCAGTTAAGCATCCAGCTCTTGACTTCAGTTCAGGTTGTGATCTTATGGTTCATGGGTTCGAGCCCCATGTCGGGCTCTGTGCTGGCAGTGCAGAATCTGCTTGAGATTCAATCTCTCTCCCTCTCTCTCTGCCCCTCCTCTGCTTGCGTGCTCGCTCTCTCTCTCTCAAAATGAATAAACCCTAAATAAACAAACAAACAAACATAGGAGGAAAGGGGACTGAAGGGAGGAAATAGGAAAGTAAAGACAGGCTGTGTTTTTATGCAATGAAAAGAAATGGTCACTAGTATTATTGTGATCATTTTGTACTATGTACAAATATCGAATATGTTTTACACCTGAAACCAATATATTATATGTCAATTATACCTCAATTAAAAATAATAAAATCACATGTCATTTCTTAAATAGAGTAAAAATTGAGGAAGGAGTCAAGAAACAAAAGTTGATGTGTAGCTCAACGTTTGTTGGTAGACTACTCTTTTAAATGGTCTCATTTCATAATGAGAACTACAATAACAGTAAGTATTTTTCTATAGTAAATTTGGAATGCCAGTAATTAGGCAACTTCTCATGCTGAAAATTGATGTTGAGGCTGGCAACCCCTAGGGAGGGGACCCATAGCCCCAGTTTGCAAAGGGTAGCCCCAGTTAGGACTGTTGTCTGGATGTGCTAATAGTACGCCTTTTCACTCTCAAATAGGTATTGGTTTTGAGCAGTGCATAGTACGGCTACCCAGTTATTAGGGGTCTCAGACCCATAACCAGGGGTCTGACCTGGGAGTGGTTACTCAGTAGAAGAGACCGCAGTGCTCTTTTTTGGCTGATTCCTTCAGCAGCATGGTCTCCAGCTGGCAAAGCCACTAGAGCCATTCTCTTCCGGGCACTCTTCCTTTTTAACATGTCTGAAAAGTTTTGCCTCCTCATCTGAGACATGAGCAGACTCTCCAACCTCACTAAAGGTGCATCCACGCTTCCCCCACAGCAAGGGTATAAAAGCATCCGTTCATTAGTGTTCACTGCCCACTTCTCATGTGCCAAGTATTGAGCGGTGCTCAGGGTAGAAAGAGACAAAGATGACAAAAAGGGCCAGGCACATAAACCAATAACGCAACTGTGCTAAATGCTATCTTATAGGACATATACATTTGCAACGTGTACTTAGGTCATGGGGGAAAGAATAATTTAGGAGAGAATGGAAGGAGAGGGGGAGAATTCTGAGGACACCTCAAAGAGCAGTATACACTGAACAGAACGATGGGGTGGGGGTGGGGGGCATGGAACAGGATGGGTGGGGGGAGACACCCCAGGAGAACAAAGAGACATATGCAATGATCCATGGGCAGAAAAGACACGGTGTGACTGGGGAGGCAGAAAGTGGCCTAGTCTATTTATTTGTTGCAATATACCAGTTTGGAACTGAGTGTGAAGCAAGACCTTGGAGCAAATCCAAGGGGGTGTCGTTATTAGAAGCACCAGAAGGGACCTTATTTCACATTTAGCATGGACTCCTGATGATTCCATTTGAGTGAGATATGGGTGTAGTTTCCTTCTGAAATTTTCCACCACAACATTCCTGCATGCATTGACCAATTTCAACGCAGACTTTCCTTATGTTGCTTTATAATTAGAAGCCAATGAATTGAAGCTCCACAGCGGTATGTAGACTACTAGTGATAGCTTTATGGAATTGTTTATTTTTAGTTTGGCAAAGGCAAGGCAGTAAATATCTCAATTAGTAAACTAAAACAGCACGGATGAGAAATGCCCACAAGGAGATAAGGAGTTAGAAATAACTAAGTCGGTTAATTAAAGGAAACCCTCATTTCACTTACCCATATTTAGAGCATGAGGAAACGACCTAATGTGTGTGCGTGCGTGGTGCCGCCCACGATGAGACCCCCTGCGTTCGTCAGCTTCTAATTGTTCAGGCAGTCTCTTTCTTTAAGAACCACGGTGATGGGTTATTGGACTCAGTGGCGTGACCCATCTTGCTGGGTCAATATCCCGTCACAGCGGGGTGGGATATTGTCTTGGACTATGGAATATCCTCATCCCACCATTTCTTTCAACGTGACCCCAAAGGGGCCCTACTGTGACACGCTAGGGGAAGTCGTTCATTTTCATATTCATATTTAGATTCACATTACATGGCCTAATGTGTGAAGACATTGAACGAAAACATGGAGGTGGTACCGCAGAATCATTTCCTCGCTTCTAGAGAGAATCTCCTGCGTTACATCCAAGCGTCTCCAACGCTTCGTTTCGAGAGTTTAGGGTTTGGAGGATTGAATCATGCTCTTCCTAGAACCGTAAGATGATTAGGAAATACCATTCCAAAGATAAGACATGAACTGGTACCACAACATTGACAGTCTTACAGTAGAGGGGGTTTGTGTTTTAAAGTTACAAAACACCAATATTCGGGTGTCACGATTTTTTGATTTGTGAAGTTGCGTCCTTGAGTCCAGTTAGATTTATGGCGCGTATTTACCACAGTACGAAGGGTCCTTTGGATCTCCCCTCCCCCCCCAGGGGGGCGGGAGTGGGGGGAGTCTGACAAAGACTGTTGTCTTCTCACGCCCCACGATCGACGACCGCGTCAGCTCTCTGGGGTCTGTAGGGGAAATGAGGAGGCCCCGTGCATCTGCAGATTAAATTTCTGTCTGTCTCCTCTCTGCTTTGTAGACTGGAAAAAGATAGCATTCAGCAGAGGCTTAGCAACGAAGCAAAGGCCCAAGCCCTTCAGGCCCAGCAAAGGGAGCAGGAGCTGACACAGAAGATACAGCAAATGGAGGCCCAGCATGACAAAACTGGTAGGTGGTAGGGGAAGATTAGAGCCTGGGCACTCGCTCACAAGCCAGGCCCACGCCTTACTGTGAAATGACATCAGGAACACCTGTAACCTTTGGCTGGCCGAAGGGAGCAGATGCTAACTACACCGGAGATTCCGAATTACATATTAGTTAGCGTTTAAAAGAGAAAACGGAAAGTATTGCCCACTGTCTGTTGATTTCAGAGTGCTGCTCTCACATCTGTTGCACCATCTGGATTATGAGTTTATTTACCTGTGTTCAAGAAACGTAAAGCTGAGAGAGACCACAACAAAGTAGAAAAACAAAGGGCTTGTTTTTGGCTGGGTTTTCAGGCACACATGTTATATAAAGAAAATAGCATCAGAGGCTCTGCGGGAAGTGCTCTGAGCTTACAGTTAGAGTCTCCTGAATAGCATTGAACAGTTCCCACAGTACACACATTATAGCTACTCTAAAAGCCTAATGAGTTTGCTTCAGCATCCAAACTGGAGAAAAGCTTTAGCCATTAATCGGTTCTTAATTCACTGTCGCAGCTGGATGTAATTCAGTGGCTCCAAATTGATATGTTCCTTTATTTAATCTTTGCAGCTTCGAACATTTTTAGCATTTGTATGATGTCCCCACCTCCCCCCAGCCCCTGTCTAGAGTGATGTTTAATCCTTCACATTCTTCAAGTTCTCAAACTGCTGGGGAAATTCGCTAATACAAGGCATTGACCACAGCTGGCAGCTTGGCTAAAAATTGCCATCTTTCATCACGTTGGCGCGATTTTGCAGACTGAGTTGGCCAGTAACTCTTTACCTTGCATTTGAAAGTAAAATGCACTTTCCAAGCAGGCAGTTTGATGTGTTCAGTCAGAGCATTATGTGGTTCCTTTCACTTTGGAGTTGTGTGTTCACAGACAGTGTTAGTCAAAACAAGACAGTGGCAGTCATTATAATTCCGCACCACATACTCCAAGCTGATTGTACTATTAAAAACAAAAGTTTAATTGATCCCGTCTCTTCCAGAAAAGTGTTGCCTGGTTTTTAGTGCCTTGATTTATTTTGCTCTGGATGATGCATGCTTTTTGCCAATCGATAGTTAACATTGAAAAGAAATAAAGGGACTTAGCAAAGCTTACACTTAAAGATAATTCGCACATGATTTCATTGCACTGCATTCGGTGACATGCTAAAAAATTACTGCTTATCCTGTAGGTGGAAAATCGGTCATGTAAAATTCACTAAATCATCGATTTGCTTACAAAGAGGCAAATGTCATACCGACTCACATGAGTCCCTCCAGCACTTTCCAGACTCAATAGATGTTTTTCCACTAAAAGTAAAAGGAGGAAATTTCAGGAAAAATTAGCATTTGCCTTTCCTGCTTGCAGGATTCCGGTGATCGAGGGGTCTTGGGCAGAATCTCTGAGCGCTATGTGAGAGTATTTAACTGTTAAGACCACCTTAAGAGCATTCCCTTTTATTTTGCAGGAAAATATCACACTCTCTTCAATTCCTTTGACCAGATCTTCCTTGAAGCTCATGCTGTTGACAATGAAAGCTGAGTTCTAAGGAAATTATGTGTTTCACCTTCATAATGAAAGAACTATATACCAGGGGTGGGGATAGGGAAATATATGAGCAAATGTGAAACTCAAAGCAGGAGTTACAGTATACAAGAGAGTTCCTCAGTTATTTTGTTTTTGAATTATCTAGTCATGATTATTTTTGACACTCTGTTTATAGTAAAATTGTCAAAATAAAAATATAGTATCTTGCCTATTACAAAGATATAAGCATCTTGATGTTTCTGACAGTTTATCAGCACATTAAAACATTACCCCAAGCTGGTATGATAAAAAATGTTTCTGGTGTGTAATTATTAGAAAAATTAATGCCTCCCAAGATTTAGTGTCTTGCCAGGTGACTGGTGCTTCGACTTAGGACATTGAAATTGACCTAGTGGCTTATAGGAAATGGGTAGTGGTCTTAGTACCTTTACCACTCTACATACAGAAGCATGCTGTCACAACCATAAACATCTTATGTTGGGGGGGGGGGGTTGTTATTTCTAGAAAATGAACAGTATTCACTGCTGACCTCCCAGAATACATTTTTGACAAAGTTAAAGGAAGAGTGCTGTGCATTAGCCAAGAAACTGGAACAAATCTCCCAAAAAAGCAGGTAAGTAATATGATAGAATACTTTCAGAGCACTGTTTGTGTAAATACTATCGTTTGTTTCCTTAAGAAAAAAAAACAGCATTTCCACTATTTTAGAGTCTAATGTCAAAATTAGATATATGTTGATATGCTAACTGTGAAAATATTTTCTCTGTATGAACACTTTCTTGATTGTCCATACAGACACCCTGGTGTGTTTTCATGATTATGTATATGTACTATTATTTGACTTTTTTAATGTTCAAAATTGATAACTATGAAACTTCAGAACACAACAGTCAAGATGACAGGTATTCTAATAAAGGATGTGGGTAAGTTAAACAGTTGGAAAGTCTTATGTTAATACAGGTCATGTTTTAATCTATTCTCACGATTCTCCGTGAACACACAGAAGCTATCTTTAGGTCAAATGATAATAGATGAGATGTGTACATATAACAGTGAAAGTAGGGGATACTTCAAAATACATAAACCCAAGCCATCCTTTTGTTTCCCCTAAAATTGTTTTACTAGGACAGCTATCATTCATTTTGTAGGTACACTGTTTTTGTTTAATTGTTTTTTTAGTAGGCTCCACACCCAACGTGAGGCTCAAACTCACCACCCTGAGATTAAGAGTCGTGTGCTCTACTGACTGAGCCAGGCAGCTGCCCTGGTACACTGCTCTTTTATAAAATACATTGATTGAGATCTTAATTATTTTTGGCACATTTTCTAATCAGATTATTTTAGTGAATGAATTATTTTAGACTCTAAATTGTAAAAAAAAACAAAAAACAACAAAAAACCTGAGTTTTCACCTTGGCTCTGAGAGTAGCTGTGTAGTCACGGACAAATTTATTCGACCTGCTTGAACTATTGTTTCCTCTTGTAAATGAACGATGTTGGGCAGAGTCACTTTGAATTCAACTACGAAAGGCATCGTTCATGTAACTAACAAGCTATCAGATATCACATTAAAATATAACCAAATGGAAAAATAACCTGTAGATCTCTTCTGTATTTTTCTGAAGCTCACTTAGATCTACACAGAGCAAGCAGTAGTGCTCAGCAAACAAACTTCTGACTTTGGTATCTCATTCAGAAAGAATTTCCAGGAGGATCAGAGCATATCTGATGACCCTGAGCCCTATCTTGCGTTCCTGCATCAATGAGGTGGCTTAGCTGATGGAATCCCCATCCCTGAATCTTTTGGGGGAATCCGAAGGCTTATGTTATGAACCCAGTTCTTTCTGCTCTCAGAAAGACAGAGGCTCCCATAAAGCACCCAGAATGTGCTCTGACATGGGCACCTTCTTAACAAATACTAATTAAATATCTTGTTTGGGTAGGGAAAAAGCTCAGGATGCTAAAATGCCAGATATTTTCAGGAAATTTGACAAGGGAACCCAAATGATTTTGTCATGGAAGAGACTCTCATAATATATCAACAGTACTGACTGCTAACTAGAAATGTGTGATTTGCCTCACATAAACCCAAAAGTATGTAATTTGTTGGAAGAAATAAACAACAGAACAACAACAAACTGGATCGTATAATTTAAGAAATTGATCTGGGACTTAACAGATTATGTTATCTTAGTATTGCTTCGTGATTATTAATTATCTCGCTCTCTAAGGAGACATAATTGGGGAAACTGCAGCGTATTAAAAGGAGGAGTTGCTATATGCTTGGTATATGTTACTTAATTCTTACAACTTGAGACAGGAATTTTTTTTTAATGTTTTTATTTATTTTTTAGACAGAGAGAGACAGAGCATGAGCAGGGGAGGGGCAGAGAGAGAGGGAGACACAGAATGTGAAGCAGGCTCCAGGCTCCGAGCTGTCAGTACACAGCCCGACGCGGGGCTCGAACCCACGAACTGTGAGATCATGACCTGAGCTGAAGTCGGACGCTTAACTGACTGAGCCACCCAGGCGCCCCGAGACGGGAATTATTACCTTCTTTTACAGATGAGGGACTCCATACTCGGGGTGTTGAAATAGCTGAGAAGTGGGAGAGCTCGAGTTCTATCTTCGATATTTCTAGTTCCGAAGCCAATGATCTTTCTTGTGATAAGTATAATATTTCACATCTACTACCAAAGAAAATCCAGGCCAAAGTAGTTATGATAAGAAAGTTTGGGAAAGAAAATTTAATCTTTAAATTCCCATGGAGTAGGGCGCCTGGATGGCTCAGTCAGTTAAGCATCCGACTTCAGCTCAGGTCATGATCTCAGGGTTGGTGCGTGAGTTCGAGCTCTGCATCAGGTTCTGCTCTGACAGCGCGGGGCCTGCTTGGGATTCTCTCTTTCCCCTCCCTCTCTCTCTCCCTCTCTCTCCCTCTCTCTCTCCCCCTCTCTCTCTGCCCCTCCCTCACTCACGCACATATGCTTTCTATTTCTCAAAATAAATAAAAACTTAAAAAAAAATGCCCATGGAGAAGTAGGCATGCTTGTCATGTGAGGGTAAACCCGTGACCCTGGGTCAACTTGTGCCCTGTGCCCTGGGTCCTCTTTTTCCTGCTCTAGATCTGTTCATTCACCCTGTACTGATCCAGTGAAAATGAACACCAGCCCCTCTCCACCTCCTCTTGCTTAGGATGCCTCCGGTTCCTGACCACTACTTTGTCAGTTGGGTATGTTCTTTTATGCCTGACACACAGATGGCACGCAACACGTATTTACTGACTGAATGAATGAAACAAGTGTGGTTTCACCCCCCCCCCCCCCCCCCCCCCCCATATCCTAATCTGACTCTGGTCCCAACCTGTTCCTTTGTTGATGACAGGCGGTGTGCAGCAAAAAGCACTTTGGAATTCAGAAAGAGCTAGGTTTGAGTCTCACTCTGCCCCTGGGCTTCATGACCTTGGGTACATTGCCTAATCTCTGCAAACCTCAGCTTCTCCATCTGAAAAACATTTCTAAAATCATGTTGCAGGACTGTTGTGGGAATCAGAAATATAGAGAGATACACGGGAACGCATATATACAGCCATGCATATGTAAAGCACCTGGCACCGTGCTTGATACGTAGAAATATAACTGTAGCCGATGGCATTGTTGGAAGGGTCTTGACAGGGGTGATTTGGATCTGACTTTGATGTAGCCATTATTGTCTTTTCCGGGGAGGGTCTGAGTGCCGTTCTGACAGACACAAAGTCTATACCACAAGGAAATACTTTTTAAAGGCAAAGGAGGATCAGGGAAATGTGGATCTGGTTGTGTTTCAAGTCCTGCTCTGACGCCTTGTTTTGTAAATCTGAAGAATTAGAATAGGCGTCTACTGTAACTTTACAAGTGGACCCCAAACTAAGGCCTGGTAATCATAAGCACTCAAAAAATTGTTGCTTATTATAGGTAAGACTTCTAGGAGCCCCCAAAGTTTACAACGTATTCATTTTGTGTATCTCACAAGAAGGTGGTCAGTAGGCTAAACTGTGATTTTAAGGTTTTTTTGTTTGTTTGCTTGTTTGTTTGTTTGTTTACTCTTAATTTCTTGTCCACTGACTGAGTCTCTTTTCCTGCTGGCTCCCTCCCTGAAGCCTAGGACATTTTCAAAATTCATATAAAATGTAACATGTGATTTCGACATTACCTTTTGCTTTGAATTCACCGATAGAACCTGAAGGGCTCAAAGTGTTTCTTTTTTTAAAAAAGATTATAAACTTACTAAGCCTTATGGGAGACCTCCAGGAGCATGCCTCTGTATACCCGATACTAAACTTTTGGGATAAATAATTTTTCCTGTGCTTTGAGGTGAGGAAAATCTTGGAATTTTCTGAGCTCTCTAAAATTGTCATCGTTGTGGAAGCTCAGTCTCGAAAATAATTAAACCACATGGTAATTTTGATCCGGCTTTTCCTCAGAGTACTATGGTACAATTTTTCTTAAAAGTAGGTGTATTTATTTTGTGCCGGTCAACAATTTAAAACAGTCCTTGTTGCTCCCCTCGTCTTGCCCATGCCGTTTCTCTAAGGGTTCCATGTTATTTATAATCCCATACCAACCAAATGGATTCTTACCATTGATAATAAGCTTTATTTTTTAGTTCACAGATCCAGCCATTTGACTGAAGCCCATGCAGTCGCTAGGAAAGCTGACAATCTGGGCTCACCATTCCGTGGTCTCTAACTCCTTACCCCAGCCCCGTGCTGGGCTGCTCTGGGCAAGTGTTTTGAAACGGTTTCTCCGTGTGTGTCTGATGTACGTGTTTTCTCCCCAAGTAACTTAAGTCCTATCGCTCCCGTTCTCTGGAAGCCCTCCATAGCCGTTAGCAGGGTACTTTCTGCACGGCGCGTGCCATGCTGCCTGGATGGTGTCTGCAACTCCAGGGTTTGTGAATGGCACGTCCCATTTTAAAACTAAAAATGAACTGCCGATCCTGTGCCTTTTACATAGCTTGTTTTTTGACCACGAGACGAGAGAATTAATTCCATTTTGCTCTTAATTGGCACCGGGCAGACATTCTGGCTGATTTTAGTTGACGCTCTCATAAACTTTAGCTACCCTTCCGTCTCTCTTTCCCGGGACCCCGAGAGCTTATTACAGGGATAGGGTTTGTTTTTGAGGTTGGTAAGTGGAGATATTTAAATATCCTTGGTGCAACTGTGATTTCTCTTTATCCAAGTGAGGGAAGTGTTCCCTCTCCGCAGGCGCTTGGATGAATCAGCAGTGAGATGTTTGTGGTGTGGTTTGCTGTGCTCTGACCGTGGCCTGCGAAAGAGCTGAGAAAGGTTGGGCACTGGGAGGGGTGAGCCTCGGGCAGCTGCAGAGCGGAGATCAAGGCTGTGCTGGGTTGCAGGGTCTCAGCACTTGCTTGTGGAAGAGAAGGGCTCGGGAGCACACAACCCCGGTCTATGCGGCTTTGCGTCTCCTCTCTTTTCTGTCATTGTCACTTTCTGGGTTGCTAGGCTTGTGGATTGATGTCTAACACTGCCCATTGTGTATTTGTGATTTGCGTTTTGTAATTAAGAGGAACAATGGGAGTCCATTGGGTCTCGTTATATATAATGGTTGGTTTAATTTGTTTCACTTCTATCTTGTTAATTGTAAATTGATCATTAAGATTTGAATTCTAATCTGTCACTAGGGTTGTGGGTATTGAGGCTAGAGCAATGATCCTGGTTTTAATCACTGATGATGAGAAACAAATTTTATAATTTTGGTACATATTGCAGTTCATATATTTTAACACTGTATTTTATGGTGTTATAAATATTGTTAAATGACTTTTAGTGTAGTTTTACTGTGTGGACTATAATGTATAAATTATATTACTGTTTTGGCAACAGTCGGTATCCAACTGTGTGAGTTTAATTGAAGTAAAGAACACACACCCGGTTGAACTATTTTTTTTCCCCGGCATGTTTGGATGATGTTAGGTTGGGATGCTACAAAAATTATATTCTACAAGGAACGACTGATACTGACCTCTGCTAATTGTCACCAAAAGCCGAGTGAGAATCTAAAAGATTAAAAAATGACGGGGTCGTGTTTTCCCTTAAAAAAGAGTTATTGCTGTAATCCTAATTATAGTAGTAAAATATCATACTTCATGCAAATGCAATTACACAATATAACTGGTGTATAAAAATGCAGGGGAAAGTTCATGCTTCTGTGAAGCCAGAAATTACCTAAATTTTCAATGAAAATGCATTAGAGTCATCTGTCCTTTTATATGACACTGGATAACCGTGCCACAAATGTAACCTCAAACTAACACAGAAACTTGTGCCGGAAGTTTACTCTCTGAACTTTGCAATGTATTTCTTTCAGTATATCATGGGCTCCAGAGAGACAAGAGATGATGTCTGTGTACACTTACAAAGTTTTTATCGAACATTGGAACTTGGAAGTCAAATCAGCATTTTAAGCAAAGGGGAAAAAAAAAACCCAAAAATATGTAGAGCAGAAAAAAATATTCTAGCAATAAAATACCTGGTAGTAGTATATACTTTTACAAAATAACATTTATATTTTTGTGGTCATGTAAGACAACCTCATAGAGCATTTGGCTATAACTACAAGGTGGCTCAGTCAGTTAAGCATCCAACTTCGGCTCAAGTCATAATCTCACAGCTCATGAGTTCGAGCCCCACATCGGGCTCTGTGCTGACAGCTGGAGCCTGCTTCTGATTCTGTGTCTCCCTCGCTCCCTGCCCCTCCCCGACTCATGCTCTGTCTCTGTCTCAGAAATAAAAAAACATTAAAAAAATTTTTTTAAAATTTTTTTTAATTAAAAAAAAAAAGAAAAAATATCCTGTGACATCACTATCCAGCTAACTATTGTTAACCTGTGGCATACTTCCTTTCAGTGAATTTACGTGTGGATGTAAATGTGTCTGTACGTGTACGTGTACCTGGTGAGTGAGTTACACTGCATATATTATCCAATGACCATGCATGTCTACATCACTACTCTGGAAACAATTGTAATGGAGCCATTTGTATGCATAATTCATTAGACATTTAAGATGTTTCCGGTTTTTAACTGTAATGAATAATAATAATCTTGTCCATAATTCTGAATTTTTGATGATCCCCTTAGTTGAGATACCCTAAAAGGGGATCATTCGTCCAAAAACAATAAACCTGTTTTTTTGTTTCTGTTTCAATCACAGGAAGCCTTTGAAGGCTATTAATGTGTACGACTTTGCTCAAGTCCTACGCTAAATTCTTCTCAGTATATATGTACCCATCTCAGTATGTGACAAGAAAAAGTGAGAGATTTAAGAAAGGAAAAGTGAGAGGCAATATTGCATGGTGGGCCAGACAGCCCCTTTAGAGCTGGATAGGCCAGTGTTTGTATCTGGGCGGGGCTAATCACCATTCCGGTGACCTCAGGCAAATCATTAAACCTCCTATTTACCTCACAGAGAAAAGGAAAGAAACACTTGCCCTGAGGAATTAATTGCCATCATTAATATGAAGGATGGATTCCACTACCTGGTGGAGAGTCGGCGTGCAATAAATACTCAACCAGAATCCGATTTTATTATGCGTTTCTTTGAGTAATAGTGGAAATTGTATATTTTCTAAATGTTTATTGGCCATTTCTGTTTCATCCTCTGTGAACATTTGTTTTATATTCTCCATATTTAGTTTTTTTTTTAATGTTTATTTATTTTTCAGAGGGAGAGAGACAGACAGAATGTGAGCAGAGGAGGGACAGAGAGAGAGGGGAGACACAGAATCTGAAGCAGGCTCCAGGCTCCGAGCTCTCAGCACAGAGCCCAAGGCTAGGCTGGAACTCACGAACCCTGAGATCATGACCTGAGCCCAAGTTGGTCGCTTAACCGACTGAGTCACCGACGTGCCCTCTCTGTATTTGTTTTTAATTGGAATTTTGATGGAGAGTGGGACAGCACTTTATTAAATGATGCCTCTAATCGTTTAGATTAGGTTTCTTATGTGTTCCCATTTCTTTTTTTAATTTTGCAAATTTTGTTCCCGGTTCCTTTTGTTTTTCATGAATTTTTTTCAAAATCAGAGTGACTTTCAAAATTTTTTTTCCAGGTTTATTGAGGTATATTTGATGTGCATCAGTATAAGTTTAAGATGTACAGCATGATAAATGCTTTGATTTACATGTATTGTGAAATGATTACCACAGTAGGTTCAGCTAACATGACTTTATTTTTTGTCTGAAATAGGTATCCATTGCAAAAATTCAAAAAATACGGGAAAGGAAAATAAATTTAAAAAAATTCCTAATTCTGACACCTAGAGATAGCCAATACTAATATATGATATACACATCAAAATATTTTTGATTAGGGGATCCTGGGTGGCTCAGTCAGTTGAGTGTCCGACTTTGGCTCAGGTCATGATCTTGTGGTTCGTGGCTTTGAGCCCCGCATCGGGCTCCGTGCTGACAGCTCAGAGCCTGGAGCCTGCTTCGGATTCTGTGTGTCCCTCACTCTCTGCCCCTCCACCCCTCATGCTCACTCTCTCAAATATAAAATAAAACATTAAAAAATTTTTTAATTAAAAAAATATTTTTGATTATAAAATGGAATCGCTTTATATGCTGATTTTTACTTATTTTCCTTTCTTACCAGTATATCATATTTTTAGGCCAATGAATAACCCTAACAGCCACACTGTCAGAATAGCCTCTTGATATTCCTTTGCATAAGTAACGTAACCAGTCTTCTGTTGACATATTTCTGGGTTAAGTTTGCAGATACTGGGTTGCAGAGCAAGACTGCTGCTAGAAAGGATGCTACTATGAACATTATGATTTTTTGTGTGTAAAGGTTTTATATTTTTATAATGTAAAGTCTATGTTTCCTTTATGATTATTCTTTTAAAAAGGGACTTTTTTCTGGGGAAGTACCTGAGAACAGACATTCTTCTGCATGTTTTCCTAATCAGGTTTAAGGATATTTTTTGTCTTTTGGGGATTAATTTCAGCACATAGCCCTTGTTGTGATAGGAGACACTATCTTACAAGAACACTAACAATTTCTTATAACTGCATTACATTCTCGTATATTGTATGTGATTTTGAAAGGAGAAACCTAAACCATTATTGACTGATTTAGACTATTTCAAATATAGGTGAATTCTTATTAGAAGAAGCAAATGTAGATCGAGTACTTGATCTAAGCTCGAAAATGAGATAATCCCGGCCCTCATGTATAATCTAGTAAGAAAGATGAGGCGTAGGGCACAATTCAGAGGAATAAATGATAAGCTAATGTATGAGTAAAAGCCAGAGGTAGTTTAAAAAAATGTGCTGACACATTGAGAACTGCAAAGTATTAATCAGGGCGAGCTTCCTTTGAGGTGACGCTTGAATCAAGATGAAAACAAAATGGGGAATGAGGTGAACACAGAGTGACAAATTGCTTGGTACAGTGACACCGCTTGGTCCTTCCAATGATGCGGAGCAAACCCACATCTTCTCTTGACCGGGAAGAAAAGACTCTCTCACCTAATAATGGAGGAGGAATCCTTTCTTTGGAGGGACGTAGTTCTGCATCAAGTGTCTTACTTGAACTTCAAGAAACAAACCAGTCATTAACTGCTCGTATTTTAATTGCAAGAATTTTAAACTTTCCGTTCCAGTCTGTGGGACAGTGGAACATGAGGAGGTGGTGACCACGGGAGCAAGGTTTATGTAAATCAAGGACAGGGATACAGTTTTTCTCAGAGAGATATCTTTCTGATCTTCAGATTTTGAGACTTGAGCTAATCCTCTATGATACAGAAGAGGCAGCAAGCATATTTCCTGAGGGACATTAATCATCACCAGAGTACATATCTGTGATCCCAAAAATGAAATATGTGAAGACAGAAAGAAGACAGGGAAATGGTACCTGTTGTAGCAAAGTGGAGGAAGGTGAGGCTTCAGTGTCTACAGAGGGGCACTTCTTTGTGAAGCAAGCTGATCTGCTCTCAGGATTCCAGAAAAACTTGGAAGGCAGAAGTGGAACTTAGGACTGAAAGCAAAGTTGACAGTTCCACCCCCACCCCATGCAGCCAGTGACTGTCCTTCTCCACCCAGGAAATTAGGGCCTTCCTCTCTGAAGAGCTTAAACCAGCAGGCTCCGGTTAAAAGAGGGGCACTGAAGGGGAGATGAGAGAAATTAATAGAAAGTCTGCATTCTGAAAGGCGAGATCCCTACCTCTCTATTTCCAACCAGCCCCTAGAACACTGCTGGTTAGTGTTATACACAATAAGCAGGGAACAGGAGGATTCTTCTGTTGAGAAGCCGAATGGCTACAGAGGAAAGAATTATAGACACTGATATTAAAAATCTCCCACTGTAGATAAGATGGCTTCACGTTCTGTCACCCTACCCTAAAGCCCACTGACATAATAAACTACTTAGCCAGCAATGACCAATATTCAGGTAGCCACAGAATGTAAATAGAGATCTTGATTTAACCACACACTGAAATACTAGTAGTTACACTGAGAAGCTGGAGATGGGGTCAGGGATAGAGGAGTGCCATTTTTCATTATTATGCCTTTTGGAACTATAGGACTTAAATCATGTGCCATTGCATTAGCTATGTTAATTAAAAGAAACAACTCCCCGTCATAGAGATGGGATCTGGGGTTGCTCCTTTAACAGCATGGTAGCTGGCCTGTGATAGGCACTCGATAAATATTGGGTATGAATACGAGTCATGATCACTCTTGTGTCGCTCCTTGAAGACGCCATGTCTTTCGGAGCAAGTTTTTATTCCTTTCTCTACCCACCACTTGAGTCCCTGAATGCATTGTATGTCTCTACTAGACAGTTTGCAATTTCTGAGATATTCTGTTTTATATAAAATAACTTGTCTTCACACTGTTATGTTTAAGTATGGAGTTGAAGGTGATGCTAAGGTTATACAGTAAAAATATGCTCTGGTGGTGAGAACCTTTAACACCTTGTCATTTCTGTGTGTTCACCTCTCTAGATCTGAAATAGCTCAGCTCAGTCAAGAGAAAAGGTATACGTATGACAAACTGGAAAAGTTACAGAGAAGAAATGATGAATTGGAGAAACAGTGTGTCCAACATGGGAGACTACATGAGATAATGAAGCAAAGGTAATAAAGATTTAATAATCAACTGACATGCCGTATATTAAAAGGGGGTTGGTTCAAAAGCAGGATGGGAATCGATGTGGAATAAATAGAATTCATGGTCACTGTGGTACTCAAAAGACATGATTGAAATCCAATACTCTTAAGCATTAATGCTTTCTCAACTTAAGTTGTTCTTATGATACACAGAAGGGAGAGCATATCCCCTTTTTACTGTTCTAGAGACATAGAGTTAGGTTTAAGAGAGAACTTTGTAGGAAAACATCTACCTTTAAAGTCTAAGTCGGTAACTTAATATAGAGGAATTTCATAGAAATTAGGTTTCACGTGTGTTTTGTGAGATAAGACATGTACAAGGCCTAAGAAGGTTAAATATCTTAATCAGAGGTTTCACTGGTAGTGTTGCTCAAGTCAGGATTTGACTCCACACCTCTTGGTTCTTCCTGGTGGTATCACTTTGAACAAGTTACTTGACCTCTCTGAGCATCGGTTTCTTGATCTGTATTTTGGGGCTAGTAATGGCCAGTTTGCAGCTTGATATAAAGATCAAATGTATGTAAAGCTCCCAATGGCCACCCACTGAATGGCACCAATGATATTGACTCCCTTTTTCTAGATGAAGAAACACAAGCTCAGAGAGAGACTAATGGATTTGCTCCCAGTAGTAGGTTGAGTAAGTGGTAGAGTTCAGACTTGAAGCCTGATCTTTTGAGTCCAAATTCCTTTCCATTTGTGCACTTTATTTCCATTTTATTATTTTGTAATAAACCCAGCTCCTTATCATTTCCTGTAAATGTTTGGTTTATAATTTCTATATAATGATGGATTCCCCATGGGAAAAAAACTCAATAATGTCCACCACATGATGAATTGGTTGCTGCCGATTTAGACTCCACATGGCAATCCCATGTGTAACACGACAGCCAGCTTTTCCGGTGGTTTTCTGGGCCCCCAGGTCCCCATTCCTATCCCACCTCCCTGACACCCCACACCTTCTCTGCTTCAAAAGCAACTGTTGATATAATTGAGAGGAAAATGCAAATGCTTGTAGACTCTTTTTATTTTGTCTGTTAAATTTAAAGTCAACATAGAGCCTTTGGGGAGGGGGTAGTTTACAATTTTGATCACTTGCTCCATTGAAGAAAAGAAAGGGAGTCAGAAAATGGCACCGTCTTTTAGTCACCAAAATATTAAAATATGAGTGTTTTTGGAAAACATTAATTGTTCATTTATTTACTGATTAAAATATTTACTTAATCTCAGACACCGTTCTAGGCCAGACTAAAATATTTTAGGTTTTGTGGGCCACACGTGCTTTCTGTCACACAGTTCTTTGTTTCATTTCTGTTTTTGTTTTTTTAAAAAATAAATTTTTTTTAACGTTTATTCATTTTTGAGAAACAGACACGGAGTGTGAGCAGAGGAGGGGCAGATAGAGAGGGAGACACAGAATCTGAACCAGGCTCCAGGCTCTGAGCTATCAGCACAGAGCCCAACACGGGGCTCAAACTCAGGAACTGCAAGATCATGACCTGAACCAAAGTCAGACTCTTAACCAACTGAGCCACTCAGGCACCCCTCTGTTTTGTTTTTTTCCAGCCTCTTAAGAGAGCAAAAGCTTTCTTAGCTAGAGGGCCAGCAAATCCTGCCAGAGGATTTGTCCTGCCCCTTGAGCTACAGTGTACCCCATACTAGGCAATCAAGGCATCTTTCTTGTTTTTTTTTCCCCTAAATTTGTATTAAATTTCACAAAATGCACTCACCCATGTTATCTCACCTTGAAACAAACCTGTTTCTATCTGTTCTAAGCTGTTACTATCATCCATTTCCAGATGGAGAACTAAGGCTCAAAAAGAAACAGTTGCCAGCTAAAGGTCAGATAGCAAATTAATCATTCATTCATTCAGCAAATATTTATTGATTGCTACTGACTGTGGTGTTCTCCACCACATGCTGGGAATAAAACAGTAAAGTAAATATAGTCCCCAGTGTCATGGAATTTACAGACTTACAGGGAAGATAGATATAGACAAAAGACTTTCACAAATATCTAATTAGTCGTGATAGCAATTAGTTCTATGAAAGAGAAATGTACTTGGTAGGTAAAAGCACATCAAATAAGAGGGCTTAGCCTGATCAGGAAGAGTTTCAGTGAGGAAAATGGTACTTCAAATGAATCTGTAAGTGTCGGGATAGGGGCGTCTAGCTTTCTAGAACAGGAGTTGGCAAACTGTGCCCCAGCCCACAGCCCATTGTGTGTGGCTTATCCACGTGCTATCTGTGCTGAGTCAGACTGTGCTATAAGAGCTGAGTGCTTGAGTCAGACTGTGACCTACTGGCCCACAAAGCCTAAAATATTTGCTCTCTGGCCTTTTCCTAAAAAAGTTTACCAGCTCCAGTTCGAGGGAAAAGAAAACTGTAAAATTGAACATCCTGAGGTAGGACTCCTGAGGAAGGAAAGACATGTGTGTGTTTAACAAAGGGAAAGAACAACACAGGTGAGGTTGGAGAGGCAGGTGAGGGCCAGACCTAATGGCAGGGCCATTAAGTTTTTATTACAAACCTTTAGCTTTATCCTTTTAGTAAAGAGCAGAAATAATTAAAAGTGTTGTTGGTTTTAAAAGAATGATGTGATAGGGGCGCCTGGGTGGCTCAGTCGGTTGAGCGTCCGACTTCAGCTCAGGTCACGATCTCGCGGTCCATGAGTTCGAGCCCCGCGTCAGGCTCTGGGCTGATGGCTCGGAGCCTGGAGCCTGCTTCCGATTCTGTGTCTCCCTCTCTCTCTGCCCCTCCCCCGTTCATGCTCTGTCTCTCTCTGTCTCAAAAATAAATAAATGTTAAAAAAAAAAAAAAAAAAAGAATGATGTGATCAAATTTCCATTTAAAAAATAGCATTCCAGGGGTGCCTGGGTGGTTCAGTCGGTTAAGGGTCCAACTCTTGGTTTCGTCTCGGGTCAAGATCTCACAGATCATGAGTTCTAGCCCCGCGTCAGGCTCTGTGCTGACAGTGCAGAGCCTGCTTCGGATCCTCTGTCTCCCTCTCTCTCTCTGTCCCTCCCCTGCCCCCAGAATAAATAAACATTAAAAAATCAGCTTTCTAAGTCCTGAGTAGATCATACGTTAGAGCAGAGCCACAGTATTTACATGAGCTCCAGTTAGGGAGCTCCAGGAGAGGTTAGTGATAATGGCTTGGACTTGATGTGATGGTAATAATGATGGAGAGAAGTAAAGAGATTGGAGAAACGTGTAGGAGGTGAAATCAACAGGACTTAATAATTGGTCGGCTCTGTTGGGTGGTAATGGGGGACATCAAGGATAATACCCATATTTCTGACTTGAGCAATGGGTACATAGTGGTGCCACTTAGAGGACATGCGCAAAAGAAGCAGGTTTGCAGTGGAGACGGCTCGGTTTTGGGAGGAGACCAAGTGTTAAGTTTGACTCTGTGGAACTCAGCATGCCAATGCCTCGTCCAAATGGAAAGGTCAGATAAGCAGGTGGCCATAGAGACTCAGCTTAGGAGACAGGTCTGGGCTGGCGATGGAAGTCTCCATTGGCCCATCGAGGATATTTGAAACCTTGGGAGTAAATGATGTAGTGGATCGCCTAGAGGGAGAATACAGTAAGAAGGAAAAAGGGCTTGCTGGACCCTAAAGAACATGGGCATTTTCAAAGATAAGGTAGAGGTTGGTAAAAGACTTGAAGACAAGTAACCTGGGAAATAAGTGGAAAGCCAGAAGAGCATGCTGTCATGTGTTCCGAGGGATGCAAATGCCTCAGGAAAGAGGAGGGCTCGACCAGATGTGCTGAGTGATTGAGTGACTCAAACTGTCCAGTGGACTTGGTGACGTAGACACGGCACTGGTCACACGAACATAAGTATTGTTGGTAGAGGTGTATGGCAACCATATTGGGCTGAAAAGTTAGCGTGAGCTGAAAAACTGATACAGCAAATTTGAGCTGCTTTCTCACGAAGTCTGTCGGCAGAAGAGAGTGGGAAGCATTGAGGAAGCAAGAGAGACAGACCAAACAGCGGGGGACAGGGAAATGGATGAGGAGGGACATTTTAAACAGAGAATTTTTGGTTTTAGGTTGGAGTAGATGTGAATGTATTAAATTCTAATTGTCAAGTTCATTAAAGTTGTGGGGTCAGGAAAGTTACATTTTCCAGGTGGTGATTTGGAATCCCTGGCGTCCACAAAGGCAGTCTAGGAAATTCATGTTAAAGACAGCAATGGCACTTTTTTCTGGTTATGTTTTAAAATAAGTGTGGATTCCCATATTTCACTGCAGAAAATAGAACCACGGGAGACCTCCACAGTGTTTGCAGAGGGAATAAGCCGACAGCCAGTAGAGACCCACTAGGTGCACGCGTGTGCTGCCCTGTGGTCAAGTGTTGTGTTACCAACAATAGCTAGCAATCCTGGGGGCTTTGTCAGTTATACAGGTTTACATAGTTTTATTTTCTTTCTTAAGGTAACGTGTAGCTTACATTACATACATAAGAGCCATTGACCAAAGGCCTGAAATGTAACAAATTAATAATGAGTCTTAAATTGGTAATTCTTCTATAAACTACCTCCAAATGATCTTTACCAAATCTATTATGTTGTATTTTCCTAATAGAAATTTTATTCCTTGAAAATCAGTGTTAAAAATAGGAAATGGGGATGGGGGGCGCCTGGGTGGCTCAGTCGGTTAAGCATCCAACTTTGGCTCAGGTCATGATCTTGTGGTTTGTGAGTTCGAGCCCCATGTCGGGTTCTGTGCTGACAGCTTGGAGCCTGGAGCCTGCTTCAGATTCTGTGTCTTGCTCTCTCTCTGCCCACCCCCCCACCCTACCCCCCCCCCACCGCCACTCACACTCTGTCTCTCTCTCTGTCTCAAAAATAAATAAAATGTTAAAAAAAAATAGGTAGGTGCGCCTGGCTGGCTCAGTCGGTAGAGCATATGACTCTTGATCTCAGACTTGTGAGTTCAAGACGCATGTTGGGCCAAGAGCTTACTTAAAAAAAAAAAAAGAAAAAGAAAAAGAAAGTATTGATTTTTATCTAATCTGACATTTCAATTTTGGGTAATTAAGACTCTTCACTGTTTTCAGCAAAGTACCTGAAAATAGAAGCCTGAAATCTTAATTTATCATTTAAAAGCAAAATAAGACAAAATTTGGCAAATAGAATCCAACAATATTTTATTTTTTTAAACTTTTGTCAGACTTCTATAAGCCTTTTCGAAAAAATGTTTATTTTATTTTTGAGAGAGAGAGAGAGAGAGAGAGAGAAGGGGAGAGGCAAGGAAAGAGGGGAACAGAGGACCCAAAGTGGGCTCCATGTTCACAGCAGAGAGCCCGATGCAGTGCTCAAACTCATGGACTGTAAAATCATTACCTGAGCCAAAGTCAGATGCTTAACTGACTGAGCCACCCTGGCACCCCCAACAATATTTTAAAAGAGTTATACACTACATTAAAGTACGATTTATCATTGAAGTGTGTAAGACTGGTTTAACATTCAAAAATCAGTTAATGTAACCCATCACACAAATGGGCACATGATCATATTAATAGACGCAGAAAAAAGCATTTGAAAAAATCCAACACCCATTCATGATAAAAACTCACAGAAAACTAGAAGTAGAGGGGAACTTCCTCAGCTTGATACAGAACATGTACAAAAAACCTAGTGCTAATATCATACTTAATGGTGAGAAATTTGAAACTTTCCCACAAAGATCAGATATAAGATAAGGATATTCCCTTTCACCCCTCCTTTTCAGCATCACACTGGAAGTTCTAGCTAATGTAGTAAGACAAAAAAGGAAATAAAAGGCATAAAAACTGGGAAGGATGACAGAAAACGTCTTTGTAGATGACGTGACATCTATGTAGAAAATATGAATGAATCAACAAAAAATTATTGGAACTAATAAGCAGTTATAACAAGGTTGCAGGATATGAGATTAATATATGAAAATTAATCACTTTTCTAAATACCAGCAATGAACAACTGGAATTTGAAATTAAAAATTCAACACCATTTATATTAACAATTAGAAATTAAGTACTTAGGTATAACTCTTACAAAATATGTACGAGATTTATATGAGGAAAACTACAAAGCTCTGATGAATGAAATCAAAGAATTAATAAAGGGAGAGATATTCCATGTTCATAGATAAGAAAAGTCAATATTGTCAAGATGTCAGTTTTTCCCAACCTGACCTATAGATTTAATGTAATCCCAATTAAAATTTCAGTGATTATGTGGGTAGTGGCAAACTACTTCTTTTTTTTTTTTTTTTTTAATTTTTTTTTCAACATTTATTTATTTTTGGGACAGAGAGAGACAGAGCATGAACGGGGGAGGGGCAGAGAGAGAGGGAGACACAGAATCGGAAACAGGCTCCAGGCTCTGAGCCATCAGCCCAGAGCCTGACGCGGGGCTCGAACTCACGGAGTGCGAGATCGTGACCTGGCTGAAGTCGGACGCCCAACCGACTGCGCCACCCAGGCGCCCCGAACTACTTCTGAAGTTTATATGGACTGACAAAAGATCCAGAATAGCCAAGACAATTTCAATATAATGAAAGAGAGGAGCAAAGTTCGAGGACTGACTCTATCTGACATCCGACTTACTGTAGTAATCAAGACAGTGTAGTCTTTGAGAAAGAATGGACAAATACATCCATGGAACAGGACAGAGAGAACTAGGCTCAAATTATATAGTCAAATGATCTTTGATGAAGGAGCAAAGACAATACGACGGAGCGAAAATAGTTTATTCAACAAATGGTGCTGGGATATGTGGACATCCACGTGCAAAAAAAAAAAGAAAAAAGAAAATAGTTAATCGAGTCACAGGTCTTACGCCTTACACAAAAATTAACTCAAAATGGATCACAGACCAAAATATTAAATTCAGAACTTTGAAACTCCTAGAAGATAACCCAGACGACCTTGGGAATGGTGATGACGTTTTTAGACACAGCACCAAAGGCGTGATCCAGGAAAGAAGTAATTGATAAGGTGGACTTCATTTAAATGTAAAACTTCTGCTTTGAGAAACATGATGTCAAGAGAATGAGAAGAGACAAGCCACAGCCTGGAAGAAAATATCCCGTATCTGATAAAGGATTATTGTCCAAAATACTCAAAGAACGCTTAAAACTCAACAGTAAGAAAACAAACAATCCAATTAAAAAATGGGCCAAAGACCTCAGCAGACACCCCACTAAAGAAGAGATACAGATGGCAAATATGAAAAATGCTCCAAATCATATGTCCTCAGGGAAGCGCAAATTAAAACTACAGTGAGGTACCACTACATACCTGTTAGAATGGTCAAAATCCAGAACACCGACACCATCAAATGCTAGCAAGGATGTGGAGCAGTAGGAACTCTCATTCACTGCTGGTGGGAATGCAAAATGGAAGACAGTTCGGCAAATTCTTACCAAACTGAATGTGTGGTGCAGCAGTCATGCTTTTTGGTATCTGCCCAAAGAAGTTGAAAACTTGTATCTACCCAAGAACCTATACAGAGATGTCTATAAGAGGCTTTACTCATAATTGTCAAAACTGGGAAACAAGTAGGATATCCTTCAGTAGGTGCATGGATAAAGTGTGGAACGAGCAAGACAGTGGAATGTTACACAGCATTATAAAGAAATGAGCTATCAGGCCTTGAAAATACATGGAGGAACCTTAAATGTTTATTGCTAAGTGAAAGAAGCCAGTCTGAAAAGGCTATGTGTTGCATGATTCCAACTGTATAACATTTTGGAAAAGACAAAATGACAGAGGCAGTAAAAAGATCAGTGGTTGCCATGGGTACCAGTGGGGAGGAGAACATAGGATCTCTAGGGCGGTGAAAATACTCTGGATGATACCCTAATAGTGTCTGCATGTCTACATGTCATTCCACATTTGTCTCAACCCATAAAATGAAGAACACCAAGAATGAACCTAATGTAAACCGTGAACTTGGGGTGATTGTGATGTGTCAATGTCCATTCATCAGTTGTAACAAACGTGCTGCTCTCTGGGGATGCTGATAGTGGCTGGTGGTCTACACATGTGTGGGGACGGGGGGGTATGTGAAAAGTTTCTGTGCCTTCCCCTCAGTTTTGCTGTGAGTCTTAAATTACTCTCAAAAAAAAAAAAAAAAGACAATAGACAAATGAAGCAATAAGAGTAACAGTTGAATTTTACATTAAAAAAAAACAAGAATCCTCAAAAATATCATGTAGCTATTTTTGTAGGTTTTTGATTCTTATACATCAATTTAATTTAAAATCTACATTTTAGAGAACACTTTGTTCCTAAAACGTATTATGTTACTGGCCAATTGTGCCTTTTTGCTTATATAATTAATTCATTAAGAATTTAATTTATGTAAATGAAATAGCTGGTATTATTTGTTACATAGGAAAATTATTTAAAAAAATTTTTTTAACATTCATTTATTTTTGAGAGACAGAGAGCACAAGCAGGGGAGGGGCAGAGAGAGAGGGAGACACAGAATCTGAAGCAGGCTCCAGGCTCCGAGCTGTCAGCACAGAGCCCGATGTGGGGCTTGAACCCACAAATTGTAAGATCATGACCTAAACCGAAGTCAGATGCTTAACCGACTGAGCCACCCAGGTGCCCCAGAAAATTACTTTATTTTATTTTTTTATTTTTTTAAATTTACACCTAAATTAGTTAGCATATAGTGCAACAATGATTTCAGGAGTAGATTCCTTAGTGTCCCTTACCCATTTGGCCCAACCCCCCTCCCACAACCCCTCAAGTAACCCTCTGTTTGTTCTCCATATTTATGAATCGCTTCTGTTTTGTCCCCCTCCCTGTTTTTATATTATTTTTGTTTCTCTTCCCTTACGTTCATCTCTTTTGTCTCTTAAAATCCTCATATGAGTGAAGTGATACGATTTTTGTCTTTCACTGACTGACTAATTTTACTTAGCATAATATCCTCCAGTTCCATCCAGGTAGTTGCAAATGGCAAGATTTCATTCTTTTTGATTGCCAAGTAATACTCCATTGCATATACATATACCACATTTTCTTTATCCATTCATCCATCGATGGACATTTGGCTATTGTTGATAGTGCTGCTGTAAACATGGGGGTGCACGTGTCCCTTCCAAACAGCACACCTGTATCCCGTGGATAAATGCCAAGTAGTGCAATTGCTGGGTCATAGGGTAGTTCTATTTTTAGTTTTTTGAGGAACCTCCATACTGTTTTCCAGAGTGGCTACACCAGCTTGCATTCCCAGAAAATTACTTTTATTTAAGTTTTTATTTTGAAAAAATTTGACCTACAGAAAAGTTGAGACTTCCTGTATGTCCTTCACCCCAGCCACCCCCAAATGTAAGCATCTGAAATAACCACGGTTCAATTATCTGACCCAGAAAATTAGCACTGATGCAATCGTAGGAACTAATCTCTAGACCTTATTAGAATGTCACTAGTTTTTCCCCTGATATTCCAGTTCTGGTCGAAGATTCTATGTTGCATGTAGTTCTCTTTAGTAGTCTCTCTCTCTCTCTTTTTTTTTTTTTAATGTTTTTTTTTTTGTTTTTGAGAGAGAGAGAGAGAAAGAGAGAGAGAGAGAGAGTGCAAGCAGGGGAGGGGCAGAGAGCCAGGGAGACACAGAACTGAAGCAGGCTCCAGGCTCCAGGTGTCAGCACAGAGCCCGAAGCGGGGCTCGAACCCACGAACCACAAGGTCATGACCTGAGCCGAAGTCAGATGCTTAACTGACTGAGCCGCCCAGGTGCCCCTCTTTAGTAATCTTTGGACACTTAATAATTTCTCTCGTGTGGAGAAACCTGATCTGTGATAGTGCCTATCTGATCTGTGGAGTGGCTGTCAGTGTGGGTTTGTCTGAGGCTGAGGTCGGGCATTTTTGGCATGAATCCCACAGGGTTGTGTCCTCAGTGCATCATGTTGAGGGGAACGAGCCGTCACCGTGTCCTGCCACTGGTGGTGTGGACTTTGGTCACTTGGTCGAGATAGTGTCTGCCAGATCTCTCCGCTCAAGAGAAATCATTAAGCATCTTGTGGGGAGATAGGTAGAGACCATGCAAATCCATTTCTCGTCATATTTTTTAATAGGTGATGTTTCTTAGGACATTTTCAGGTTCAGGAAAATTACTTTAAAAATAAGCCTTATATTATATTAAAAAGTTTTAATGTATACCTATTCTAAATACAGTTTATTACTTTAAAAATCCCTCTTAATCATACCATATAAAAACTATGAAATCATTTCACTGATTCCTAAGGGGGTTCACAAAAGTATGTATTTCTGGAAGGGGTTTGAGAATCCGATGAATTTGGAGATTTCCAGGACACCAAGCTCGAGCCAGGATTAATCCTGGACCAGGAGTGGGTCACCTCTTGCATTGTGCAGAGGTGGCTCAGAGAAGGATATGAGCTTATGAATGTGGCTTCCCAGATAGGGTGCTGGTAAAGTGAGCTGAGGCCAGAATTGGCTTATTCTCTGTTTATCAGGCATCTACTTAGTCCCAGTCACCACTCGAGGCTAGGGGGTACAGAGGTGAAAAGGGTCTACCCCCTCTGCCTCTCTCCCCTGGTTGCAGGCTCCCTCTGTTTGGGCTGATGGGGGGCAGGGAGCTCCAGAGTGACATCACAGACCATCTCCTGGGAGGTCTCTCCTGCTGTTCTCATGTCTCCAGGAGCTCCACAGGCAAGAAGAAGGGGTATCCCGGGGGACTCACCTCCATTGGCAGCCTGGGCAAGAGTCGGTTGTCCTGGAGTGTTTGTTTGATCTCTTGTTCTGACTTGTGTAAATCAGAAGTCCATTGATGTTGGCTTTGGGTCTATAGTCATACAGCTTTTCCTGTCCCTGAGGAAATGTTTTGAGTTGATCTTCCCTCATTTAGAAGACTAATCAACTTACAAACTGAAGTGCCCTGGGTCATGATGGCAGAAGATTGACCCAACATCATAGGACCATTCTGCAGTTCTCAGGGGCAGTTTAAAATCTATTACATGGAAGATTTAGTTTTTATAATCAAAACAATTTATTGAGAATGCTAACGCAATATTCCACTGGCTTCCGCGCCTTGCCAATCTCCCAGGACCCCACACAAACTCAGGTAGTTTGACTTCCGATGATCTGGGGGCGCAGGGCATGCAGTTACTGATGTCTCATTAGTGTTGCCCTGAGGTCATCTGGGTTTTTAATGCTGCTGTTCTTGCTTTCACTTGTAAAATGCTCTTCATTTAGCTTCATGGTAATTAATTTCATTTGTCCTGAGTTGTTTTGTTAACCTCCCAGGGTTCCATATTGCGTTCTTGCTCCAGCAGTGTATTGTCTTCTCCATAACTGTGTTTCAAGTCCTATATGAATTGTAATTCAGAGTGAATTGTCTGCATCTCTCTTGCTAAAGCAAATGTATGTATAATCCCCACCTCCCATCTCCTCCCACCCTCACCAATTTGCTGTAGAGAGGCACTGCTTTGGCGATGTGCTGCTTGGGAATCTGTATTTTTGGGGTAACTGACAACATACTGTTAAAAGTAAATTAACATAACTCCTGTGCTATTTTAGATTTATTTATATACCATTATTTTGTAATATAAAATTATAGAAGATGATAAGTAATCCATATGGTGCTGAGAAAGAAGCTGCATCCTGTTTCTTTTGAAATGTTTCTTGGGTATCTCTAGCCTTCATGTTGCTGGACCATGGAGATGTGGGGAATTAGGTAGGCTGCCTCCCTAGAGGGTCTAAGGACAAACGATCTGAGAGTATTGTGTAGAGGAAAGGAGGAAGCTACGAAAACCAGGAACAACTTAGAAAACTTGACCCTTTCCCCCCAAATTATACCAAAATTATGAGCCAGTTGGGGTTAGCCAGCAATCACTTTAAAATCCAATTATTCCATGTATTATTGACAAGTCCCTAAGAGGGCTGGAAGCCAGGTTCGATTATATTTTAATGGGAAGACCTGAAGTCAGATTGCTTTCCTCCCAATAACAGAGGAGGTTGTAACTCCAGGAATTAGAATTCTGATCCGGGAGTGGATAATACGTTATTTAGAGCAGCCTGTCTAGACACTACAATTGGAAGAAGGCAGGCACTGTCATAGCTGATCACCTGAGAATAGATGAAATGGAAAGATACCCAACAAAACAGAGTAAGGAAGATGCCACAGACATTTTAATATAATTCACACATCTTTCTAGAATAGGCCCAATACCCAAGAAAAGGGGGAAAAAAAGCCTCCCTTTCATTTATTCATGAAATATTTTTTTGAGTGCTTATCATATAGCACTGATATGTTTGGATAAATCACTCGACAAGCAGACAGATATCCCTGCCCTTCTGGAACTTATATTCTTTAAGCTGCCTTCAGGTTCTAGTCCTCTGCTTGGAAGACCTAAAACGGGAAGTAAAGAGACAGGTGTATGGTAGTTAAGAGCATGCATCCAAGTACCAGACCCTGTGGGTTTTTCTTGTTTGCCACTTCTTAGCCATGTGGTCATGAGCAAATTCCTGGAATCTTACTTTTCATTATCCTCACTCCCTCACTTCCTTCATCTGAAAAATGCAACCTTATAGGAATGTGATCGTTGCCTAAAATAATCCATGAAAAGTCTTTAGAATGGTGCCTGGCACAGATTTAGTGCTCAACAAATGTTTCACACTATCATTCTTTCAATATCCTCTGTTCAACATACTTATCAGCCCATTAACACACGCCAGGCTCTCTTCCAGATTCTGGGGATGGGGATGGAACAAGAACTTCAGAGGCTAACATTCTATAAGGTAGTTTATTTACATTATGGGTTAAATTGGCTCTCATGAGCTAGTCTGTGAAATAAAATACCATGTTTACGTAAATATTGTTTCTATGGGGAAATCCCTTCTGAATCTCCAACAACTGGTTTATGGAGAAAAATCTTGGACCATACCGGGGATATGTCTAAGGTTTTCTAAGTGAGAGTATGTGAATGTGTGTGTGTTTATGTGTGTATGTGCTCCATTCAGTGGTGGAAGTGTTCAGTATGAGCCCCAAATAAAATTTCAAGAGGGATACTTGTTTTAAAAAGTCATATTTTCAGCATAGTTGGGAGGGAGGAGGACAAACAGACAAACAAACAACCAAACAAAAAACTAACAGATTTTAACTTCTATTCCTGAGAAGGAAATTGTTACAATGTTTAACAATTTAAAAATAAAAACTCTAAGAACATAAACTAGTAGGAAATAGCTAATGCCATTTTGGAGACAAATATTTTAGCAAACCAACCATTATAAGCCAGTTATAATATTTTTATAATGTTTATTATATTATATTTTTTTCACAATTAAGTCTGGATACTGAAAAATATTCAATTAAAAATAAGTACTAAACATATGTTCAGTGTACAAAGAACCACTAGAGGTTATGTGCACTGAACACTCTTTGGACAGAGACTTTGCTAGAAAGAGCAGGCAAATTTCTGTTCTGACATTACAGGACAAAAAGTGTATTTCCATGCTTAAAATCCCTACACATTTCTTCCAACATAAACTGCTTTGAGTGAGCTCACTCTTTAGAGCCAAATTTCTCTCTCTGGTTTTATTGTTTAGGTAGACTGAGAACTTCTCATGAGCGTTTTCATTACCTTAACCCTTATGATTTAAAAGTTAATTTAGTGCTGGAGTGTCTGGGTGGCTCAGTCAGTTAAGCGTCTGACTCTTGATTTCAGCTCAGGTCATGATCTCATGGTTTGTGAGTTCAAGCCCCACATCGGGCTTTGCACTGACAGTGTGGAGCCTGCTTGGGATTCTCTCTCTCTCTGTCCCTCTCTCTCTCTTTCTCTCTCTTTCTTTCCCCCCCCCTCCTGTGTGCTCTGCCTCTCAAAATAAATAAATAAACTTAAAATTTTTTTTAATAAACAAAATTTAATTTTGTGCTTTTAAGTTAAGTAGGATCTATTTTTAATATCAGTAGTCATGTTTGTTGCTTTGCTGTGAACTAGAATTTTAAACATTGCATGTTAAATATGAAAACCTGTACTAGATTGTCTGGCTTGAGCTCTATTTTATATCTTCTGGCGTATTAATATATCCTTATATTTAGTAACATTTATTAAGCATTGAGCATACAAAAGCAAAAAGCCATCATCTCTACCCTTAAGGAGTTTCCAGACCCACAAGGGAAGCACACGGTAATCCCAGTGGAATAATCTACTCTAATACGATTAACCCAGGGTGCTCTGGGAGCACGTCAGACTGACACCTTACCCAGGTTTGGAAGGACAGGGTACAGTTCTTTAGAGAAACAGTCCCTGACTGAATCCTGGAAAGAAGTAGAAGTAATCTTAACAGACAAAAAGGAGTACGTGTGTGAAGGTCCTGGGGGTCAAGGAGAACATGGTCTCTTCAAGAACTGACACCATGGCTTTAAAATCTAAAGGGAGAATGAATAGTAGATGAGGTGGAGGAAGTAGGCAGAGGAGTCAGGTCTTCCCATCCTCTCCCTGTCTCTCCTCCTTCTGGACCTCTGCTTACACATTGGTTAGACCATCTGATGGTGGCCCGTAGCTCTTGGGTATACCATTCTAGACTCTCTCCCCCATCTTTGTATTTCACTTGGGATCATTTCTGTTGGCCAGTCTTCAAACTTAATGATTTTCCCACTCTGTTGAGTTCCTTCTGCCAATAGGCCCATCACATGTATTCTTTATTTCTGATGCTTTTTTGTTTGTTCGTTTTTATTTCTAGCCTTTCTATTAGACTGTCATCATGGCTTACGACGGGGATGGGGCTGGGATGGACTTCATAGGAAGGCTTCCACAGGGTCAGCTCCTTTGTATGCTGGAGCTGATTATTAAATTTTTAGAAATGTGTGAGGCATTTGACATCATGTTGGTAGTTTTATTTTTTTAATATTTTAGTTATTTTTGAGAGAGAATGTGAGTAGGGGAGGAGCAGAGAAACAGGGGGACAGAGGATCCAAAGTGGGTTCTGTGCTGACAGCAGCAAGCCTGATGTGGGGCTTGAACACATGAACCGTGAGATCATGACCTGACCTGAAGTTAGACACTCAGCCGACTGAGCCACCCAGGTGCCCCCATGTTGGTAGTTTTAAATTGGCCATGGCAGAAGGATTCACATCACAGAAATCGGCAGACATGAAAGAGGACCTCTTCTCTCTCCCCATCCCCACCACCCCCGAGAGCTGCATTTCAGACATTTGTTATCACGCCATGATGGATTTGCTTCTACCCCTCCCTCAGTAACTATCTATTCCTTGGTCCCTGTGCACAACGTTTCCACCCATCTTCCAGGGGAAGATAGCTTTTACCTCTCACCTTCCCCCAGGACCTTTTCCTCAGGTTTCTTACCCCTCATCCAGAAGCTTGAGGCTTTTGCTTTGTATGACAAAAGAGTCTAGTTAGGGGGCAAGGTTTTGTGTTTGTGCCCCAGCTGGAGATGTACAAGGGGAGCTCTGTGGTCTCCTCTCTTGCCCCCCATCTTTCTTGTGAGCATCCAATGGAAGGAAGCCTGTGGAGAGGTCCTTGAGAATGAGTGCAAATCCCTTTTACCCTCCTGGGTCTGGGACTCATGGGGATTCTAGACTGTTAAAGAGGCCATACTCTAAGAGTCCATTAAAATCTTCACCTGCTTTCCTCTTACCTACATTTATTGTGGCCACTGCTCTTTCCCAGTCTCTTCCAAAGATAAAATAGCTCAAAAGTTTCTGTCTCTCCTCAGAGTGGCATATCACCTTTTGGAATTGAGTTCGTGTGGTTGTCTAGTGACCTCAGCCCTGGTTGGCTCAAGAAAAGTTATGGTTTTATTGATTATCTAACTTTTTCCTCACTGTTAGGGTAGATCTGGAAGAGTCTTTCTCTTGAATCATGTAAAAATGCCTGGAGTTTATCCTGAGCACTGTTGAAGGATTTTACATCGGGAAAGACTGTCTGTGATGTCAACTTTTTGAATACGGTGATGTTTGTCTCACACTTGCAAAGCCAGAGTGTCCCCCTGAGCACTTTCTGCTCAGCATTTCATATCCTTAATTTTGTACCTTGTTTCTATTGCCTGAGTTCATTGATTGTTTTTGCTAGTATTTTTCTTGCATTATGAGACGATTTCCATTTCTATGACTTATTCCTCTGGTGTGTATTTCTATCTGTTTTTAGATATATTAATTAACCAAGTGCGTGATATCAGTGAAGATTTTGCCAATCCCTTCATTTCCATTGTTTTCGAACCTAAGCAAGAATTAAGGGCAGATGTTTCCTTGCTGCTATCCCAGGAGAATGAGTGAGGGAAAGGAAGGTGAGGCATGGAAGAATGGAGAACAATGTAAGACGATGTATTATCATATTGGTGACTGTTTCATGATAAACCACAAAGACACAACCATACAGATGCTTCTGGACAAACCTGTTACAAAGAAATTGCCTCCCAATAGCCCACTGGAGGGAGGAAAAGAGAGCGAGGTTTATCTGTCCAGGTTCTGTCTCATGTCTCCCGTGGGTCCAGGATTTTCCCCATGGGAGATAATTCACCTGCACTTTGGACTAAATTAACCAGTCCTTTTAGAGCTACCTCAGAAGCCAGATCCTAAATTCTAGGGTTTGACATGGCATTTGACTCTGAGTGGCAGGAGGAGCCCATGACTTGAGATGTGGGCAGTGTGCCTCAGTGGCAGACCAAGATGGCCACCATGGGACCAGTGGGCTCGAGGGCAGCAGCGAGGTACTGAGAGCCCAGGAGAAGGTGGCACCAAGAGACGCTGATTGATACACCTGTCAGGGGTAATGACATTACATAGTGTCAGCCTCAAGGCCAGCCCTTGAGAGAGACTTCATTATGTGCATTCCCTGTACCCTCTGCTGCTTCTTCTCTTCCAGACCGATCCATGACCTTTCACCAACTATGCTCATTCCTGCAAATGTGTCTTTGGTTAGGTGTCTTTCATTTTCTTTTCTTCACTTCTCCTCCTGGAATCTCTACCTTGGCTTCTTTTCCTTTCCAGGCAAGCCTGAGTGCCGTACTCTCTGGATGCCTGAGACTCTTCCTCAGGACAAGCTCCGTGACATGCCACACCCAGAGACCGCTACTCCATTCCTCCGGGACCCTACAGCAGTCAGTAGTTATTTCTATTTTTCTTATTCCTTCATTTTTTCTTCATTAATTTGCAAGCTTACTGCAAATAGGTTTCCTGTCTTCTGTAGAAACAACAAATTATCATAAGGAAAGAACAGTGGCTAGGGAGCAGAAGCTCAGGGTTTATGTCACCTGCCAACATAGGATTTTGGACAGGCTTAAGTAAGCTCTTTGAGCCTTAATTTCCTTATCCGTGAAATGGGGATTAAAGACCATGTAAAATAATTATGAGGATCAAATCAGATCCTAGGTATGAAAACTGGGGGAGGGGGAAACTCTGCACTATATAAATGTAGCATTATTATGAGATCAGCTGTCTTACAGTCATGGTGTCATGGAATCCCAGTGCGTCTTAGGCAGTTGGGACTTGGTGATCTCTGACACAAGACCGTAGTTTTGTAATTAAAGCAGCAGAGAGGCCGTATGGAATGCAACTATTACATCAGTACTATTAAGATAGTATTCTTGTCTTCTGTGTTTTAGAGGGGCAAACTGAGACTCCTAAAGGTTATGTGACTTACCATGGTCACCATTGTCACTTAGCTAATGCATAGTGGTAGGGCCGATCTAGAAATGCAGGGCCATCCAACACCAGAGTTCATACTGCAGTACCTCTGCAAGGGTCCCCCGCCAGCCAGCATCTGAGCTAGGGCTGGTCCCCAGGACCCCGGAGTCCTGAGCTGTGAAGCTCCCTGGCAGATTTCCCCATTCCAACCTGTGAGTGACAGTGTGACATCTAAAAGTCAAATTCTCTGCTAGGGGCTCTTCAGGCTGATGTGCCTAGAGCCCCCCACCCCCACCCCCCACCTGTTACAGCAAGACTAAATGAGTTTTTGAAAAGATTTTTTAATTACCAGTGGAGCATATGGTGCATAGTGGTTAAGAACATGCAGTTTCTGAAGCCTTCTGCCTGGGTTCTAATCCCAGCCCCATTGCTGAACAGGCTGTCACTCCTCTTGGGCAAGGCACTCCTCTCTCAGTGACTCAGTGTCCTCATCCATAAAAGGAGGGGAGAATGTATCCCCCACCGCTCCCCGCCTTGGGTTGTTCTGAGACTGACAGGAGCTTCAGGTCTGCTACTGCAATGTATGTTTTTGTTAAAGAAAATAATTCATTCTTGGGTCTTATTTTGCAATTCCAATTAAATAGTAGGCCATCGCTAACTAAAAAATAAATCAAAGGAAAAGAAAAACCCAAAATAGCAGGCTTCCCTTGAACACTAGCTGGGCTCTGCTGATGAGATGGCCGAACCTTCCATTTTCTCAGGAGATACTCAGTTTTAGGCTGCTTTTTGTGGGGTTATGTTCCGAGGCAGACCTGGCTGAGGCAGGGTGGTTTATCTGCTGGTCGGAGAGCTCACAGGGCAGTCTCAGGAAGAGCTGGAGCCTCAGCCTGGCAGGCAGGACGCGTGCATTTGCAAGCCGGGCGCCCAGCCCCTTGGGCACCAGGCTTTTGTGCTCTTTTAGCTCTGATGTTGCACAAAAGATTGCAATCTAGAATCAATCGAACATGATGAATGGACTCCTTTGTGGGATTCCATGTTGTTTTTAACATTTCTTTGGTAATTTTGAACAAAATAACTTCGGAAGTGATTACACAAGGAACAATGTCTTTAGACCCTTTAAAGCGTTTTCCTTTGTTTAGTTGAACATGTACATTTAGGGGGTAAAGCAAGTTCGTGCATTGTTCTCGCCATGCATAACATGCAGACTGCTCGCTGGTGGTGGAAATGTAACAGATTTAAAGAGCATGTTTGGTTTTCTGATAATATCCTGATGATATACGGTGATTTTCTGGGCCTTTGTTTTCCAGAAATTAATTGGTTAAAAAAATTGTTACTCTCTTTGAAATGTTTGTGTGTGTATGAACATGATAAGCAGAACCATTTTCTCCTTATCATCCATGAAAAGTATGTGACAGTTTAAAAAGCAGGTATTTTAAAGTTTATTTATTTTGAGAGAGAGAGAGAGAGAGAGAGAGAGAGAGAAAATATCCCAAGCAGACTCCATACTGTCAGGAGCCCAACATAGGGCTTGAGCCCACAAACCATGAAATCATGGCCTGAGCTGAAATCCAGAGTCGAATGCTTCATTGACTGAGCACCCAGTAAGGAGTGGGGATTTTAAAGGCATTTTGTAGAAATATAGAAAAGCAGCATGAAAGTGACTTTTGAGTCACTCTCTTGCACTAAATGCAAATTGTTAGTGTTTATATGCTAGACGAGAGAGAAAGTAGACATCCATCCAGCTGATGCATTGCCTACTCTAGCTGCTAAGTGGAGCTCACCCAGCCCTCTGCAAATGTGGGCATGGGAGAAAGGATGGGTGTTAAAGATGCCAAACGTGTGGTTCACACAGGGCTGCTTTCCCGCCAGTGAGGGCTACTCACCTGCCCCTTCCCTACCTTCCCCTTGTTTGTCTGGGACTCCCCTCATTTTTACATTATTTTTCCTCTCTCCTGGTTCAGTTGCTTTGCTGCGGCTCTTCATACACTTGCAGTGAAATGGTGTGCCCTGGGTGTGGCATTTTATTGGAATCCATACTGTTAGGGTGTATTTTCCAAAATTTGAGACAGCTAATCATGAAACAGGGAATTTTAATCAACCATCCAGTGGCCAGGAAACTCTGTGTCCTTAAAAAAAAAAAGTTATAGGAAATGTGAACATTGAACTATCTTAACATTGAGGTGCTCTTTCTGGGCTCAGTTATAAAAAGAAATGCCTTATATTCAGCTTAATTCTTTACCATCATAGAAATTTTAGCATCATAGAAAAGTTTGATGAATAAGAGAAGAAATTAAAAAAAAAATTTTTTTAATGTTTATTTTTGAGATAGAGAGAGAGAGAGAGACAGAGCGTCAGCAGGGGAGGGATACAGAGAAAGGGAGACACAGAATCCAAAGCAGCTCCAGGGTCTGAGCTGTCAGCACAGAGCCTGGCATGAGGCTCGAACTCAACAAACCGTGAGATCATGACCTGAGCCAGAGTTGGACGCTCAATTGACTGAGCCACCCAGGCACCCCTAGGAGAAGAAATTTTTATCACTGACCCAAATCTCAATCTATACTCTGCACATAATATCTGTCTCTATGTCTAGATTAATAGTGCCAGCTTTCCATTGCAAAAAGAGGCTCTTTGGGGAGCAAAATGATTAAAACTTTGTATTGTCAATTCCTAAAATATCTCAAATAGATAGCAGTTAAATTCATGATGGCTTATAGCCAAGATATAAGTTTGGCTGTGTAGTGAATAGTTCACCATACTATGACCAGAGGCGATTTTTACATCTATCTCAGCAGTGCTTCTTGAGGCTGAGGCTTTGAGAAAAAGATCTTAGGAAGCTGGCAGTTCTGGGCAGATGTGGATCTATACCTCTGGCGTCACTGGTTGTAATTTAACTAGAGCGATGTTGCAACCATCTGGGTAGCCAAACGGCCGAGGTCTGTTCTTGCCCATGATTCTAAGTATGGAGGAGATCTGCTTGACTTCATAGACACTGGATTTATAAAAAGGAAATATGTCAAGCAGTAACCATGGTGGCCTGCTGCTGGGATGTGTCTGCAGCCAACTTCCTGGGGTGGCTTCCCTCAGACACTCAAGTGTTGCGTTCAACTGTGTCTTCGTGCCTGTGCGACACAGTGCTACGGGATTTTATGTCAGTTCCACCTTTAGGGGAAAGCCCTGATTTGCATAGATCACCTACCTAATCTGTAGAACGAAAGAACATTAAAACAAAAAAGTACAGCCCCAGAAGTCCTTTCTACTAATATGTGGACCTTGCCATTTTTTCAGACCAAATTTCAGCCTCACTGTCACAGAATCTTTCAACGTTGAAAATTAACGGCTGATTTCTTGCTCGTGGAGAAAAGCTTACTAGATTCTGGACCACTTTAGGACCAATCCTGGAGCCTACCGTCTTTCCTGATTTCCCTCAAACTGTTTGGCTGTGTACCTCCACAGTGAGAGCTATTAGAGTTTTTGCTGATGCGCTTGGCACAACTCCAGCAAAATAGTCCATTAAAATTCAGATCCTTTCCCAATAATTGAGACAATCAATTTACATTAAACAAGGCACAATTATACTTTCATGTACAATTTAAATTCTATAGAAAATAATCAGTGTGCAATAAAGAGGGACACTTATTTTGATGCAAAGGGATGTTTTTATAGTCTGCATAAACAAATCTTTCATATTTTCAAAATAGTTCCCTCATTATCTTTGGTGTAGGAGAACTCTATTGTGTGTTATTTTGATGTAGGGACAAGTGTGTCCACGGCTGCATGTTTAATAAGCAATGTGACTTTCTCTCTATGCCATTTAAATTGCAAGGGCTGAGATAGAGTAAGGTAGGCACTTGCTTGCTGTTTGACATGAAATCACTCTTGTAAAATGAGCAAAGAGTGTTGAGTGAGTTCGTTTGCTTTTGTTCAAGCCTTAGTGAAATAGGCACCAGGTGTTCGTCTGGACCTTTGTGCAATAGACCAGGGATCATGTGTCGATCCTCAGGAAGTTGTTCAGAGGGATTTGGGAAGGATGCACAGGACAGGGGACGTAGTCGTGATGGTCTCGTGCCTACAAACCGCAGCGAGGGAACATACCAGGCAGCCAGGCTCCCAGGCGCCCAGCCCTCCGCAGCTCTCCTGTGCAAGCTCTCAGCAAGACTGGTATCGTCGGTCAGGAAATCTAGAACACCGGAGAAGCAGTATTAGGAAGAATATAGTACAAATAATGACAAGATAGAAAACAAATCCTGTCAGAGCCCGAGAATATATTTGGCTTCCGCTTGCTGTGTCTGTCTGTTTCTATAAACGGTCCAGAATAGAAACCGGATGTTTAAACTCTCTCTCCCTTTCACATGCTCGCCTCCCCCTCCTGTCTTCCTTCCTCTTCAGTATTAGTAGACTTACTATTTTTATTAGTTTGTATTTATATTTCCATTTTTCAATATTTGCCATTTGTGTGGGTAACACATTAATTTTTAATGAAATATTTTCAGACTCTTGGAATAGCTGAATCATAAAAGAAAACTTGAAATTGATATAGATTCTAGGGCAGTGTGTAAACTGAATGTTACAATTACTTTTCCCACTCGCAAGTGGCAAATGGTTATTTTAAAAGGTGATGCGTGCCTAGTTTAAATCTCTTATATTTGCATAGGAGTCTAGTTTTTGTGTCTAATTTTTTTGGCACAGGATACCTCAGGTACCATTCTAATAAAAATGAAAGAAATATCAAAACAATATTAGTGCTCTCTGGTAATTTTCCTCTTATCTAGAAGCATGTATTTTTGACAAGCCTCGTTGCTGTTAAAGAAATTCATTTGTAATTTAAGTTGAATCCTGAGCTAATTTTTCATTGTAGTTCTATTGCAGAACTCTAGATTTTAAAGAAGGCAGCATTTGGGGCGCCTGGGTGGCTCAGTCGGTTAAGTGTCTGACTTCGGCGTAGGTCATGATCTCACGATTCATGGGTTCAGGCTCCTAGTCGGGCTCTGTCTGACAGCTCGGAGCCTGGAGACTGGAGCCTGCTTCAGATTCTGTGTCTCCCTCTCTCTCTGCCCCTTCCCTGCTCATGCTTTGTCTCTCTCTGTCTCTCAAAAATAACTAAATGTTAAAAAAAAAAAAAAACTTAAAGAAGGCAGCGTTTGTTTCTTTGAGTAGTTTGTGTTCTCCAGCCAGAACTGTTTGCAGTCTTGTACTTGTAAAATTAAAATTAATCCTTGAAAATCTTTGAACAATTTTATGTTACATGCTATTCCCAGAACTAAAGCTTGTAGTCCACTTTGGAACTGTAAATTAGTAAGTATGGTTTTTCCCAAAAGCTTATTATAGAAAACATGGACATTGGAGATGTGGCATCTTAGAGACTTTTTTCCCATTCTCAAACCATAAGGATACAAATGATCAATTACATGTCGGTAACTTGAATTTTACTTGTGTGTGTTTGTGTGTGTGTGTGTGTGTGTGTGTGAGTGTGTGTGTGTGTGTGTGTATATATATATATATATACACACATACACGTATATATGTGTGTGCACACAAATATGGTGTGTTTATTATATATAAACTTGTATTTTTGTATTAGAAGTGTATATATCACTTTACATTTTTTTCTTTGTAGTAAAAATTTCTAAATAATATTACCTTTATTTTTTTTTTAAGTTTATATTTATTTATTTTAAGAGAAAGAGAGCAAGTGGAGGAAGGGTAGGGAGAAAGAGAGACAGAATCCCAAGCAGGCTCCATGCTATCAGCCCAGAGCCCGATATGGGGCTCGAACCATGAGATCATGACCTGAGCTGAAATTAAGAGTCAGACACTTAACCGACTGAGCCACCCAGGTGCCCTTAAGTAATATTATCTTTCTGAAATACATTTGCTTATTCTTATCATTAACAATAAATTTGTATATTTTTTCCAAATATTTTTATTTTATGTTCCAAATAAAGATGAGTATATGTTTTCCGGAACACTGCCTATCTTGTATGAGCTGAACTACACAGAACAACATTTTCAAGAACCTGAGAAACGTGAAAGATTAGTGTGACGCCCCCCTCTTTGTGTTAGCATCTACTTCTCACCCTGCATCCCTCCTCAGCAGACACTTTATAGATGAGGAAACTGAGGCCTGAAGAGATAAGGTGACTTCTAAGATACAGTTCAGGTAATGACTAGAATCTGTGATCTCTGACTGCCGCTCTCATGTTTTCTCCTGGACCCACTCAGTAATCTATGTTTCCAGAAGGAGGGAGGTGGGCTACTACTAATAATCAAGAGGAGAGTATTAAGTGCAGGTAAGTAGATGTTTCACAAAGCCGGCTTATCCTGCAAGCTCAAACCCAGAAGTTGGGTGGTGAACTGAGAGGCCAGGAAATCATAACAAGGGCTCTGTGTTGGGCTAAGACAGTTCCTTTGCGAACAAATCACCTGATATGGAGCGCCACATCGTCTTTTCTGGACAAGCCACACCAAAGTTGCATCTTTTGACGCATCCAATTTTGGTTTCTCTAAACCATGAGACCCCTGGGGAGCAGCCACCTTGCAGAATTTGCTGTTTCAATGATGCTCTCCCACCAGATTTTTTATGATTATCTCATGCACACTTAATTTGACAGACTTAAAAAAAAAAAAACAACAGCAACAACTCTGCTTTGTTGATTCTTTCTAAATCATTCCACTTTGTTTTCAATGAATCAGCAAACTTTTTTTTTTTTTTTTTTTCTTATTTTTTTTTTTTTACCAATCACTTCTGATTTCACTAAACATTAAGTTATGCTTGTGTAGGCAGCCTAAGCAGGCTTAGGAGGAAACACAAGTGACTGGGGAGTGTGTACGCGGGCGGGGCAGCGGTGCCCAGTCGTACTGGCGGCCACAAGGACTGAGCGTGCTCTGGACATTGTTCAGTACATTTCATGGCGAGCAAAGGGAAGTGTTGGTTCATCAGGAGCTCAGGGCAAGTGGCTGTCCATTCAGAGAGCTCCTGCTCTACTTTGGAGGGAACCACTAGGGTCAGACGAATGAAAATGTACAAAATACTAACTCTTGGGTAAGAAGAATCTGCAACACCCTCTCCATGCACAGTTTCCCTCTTGTACCACAGAGGAGGCAAGCCACTTGGAGGCAGAAGACGGGGAACTTTCTCTGTTCCCGTTTTGCTTTCTCTTCCCCTGGATTACGGAGAATGGCCTCGCACCACCCAGAAGTTGGGCCAGTGGAGCGTTCTTATCCCAAACAAACGTTCCACAGCTGCCTGGCAGGAAAGGCAGTGGCCACCGTTCAGCCTAGAGAATCATCCTCGTGTACGGATTTCCGAGTGACCTACTGCTTGGTTGGGGATGGTGGGGGCTGCGGTCCTGCTTTCCTGAGGGAGCTGATCTCTTCCTTCCACAGAGTCCTAGCAGGAGTGGTTTCTTAGGAGACTGGGCTGCTGAAAATACAAATGGTTTCAAAATGGTTTTCCATAGAAGGAGGGCACTTGTTGGGATGAGCACTGAGTGTTGTGTGGAAACCAATTTGACAATAAATTATATTAACAACAAAAAAAAAACCCACAATGGTTTTCAATAAATTCTTGGATTGAGAACCCATGCCTGGTTTTTATTTTAATTTTTAATTTTTTTAAATCTTTTTAATGTTTATTTTTGAAGGAAAGAGAGACAGAGAGTGAGTGGGGGAGGGGCAGAGAGAGAGGGAGGCACAGAATCCGAAGCACTGAGCTGTCAGCACAGAGTCCAACGCGGGGCTCAAACTCACAAACCACGAAATCATGACCTGAACTGAAGTCGGTCAGTTAACCAACTGAGCCACACAGGCCCCCCGAGAACCCGTGCCTAGTTTTTAAAGGGTTCTATGAATGCATTAAGTCCCATTCCTAGAATGATAATGAATGAAGAAATCAGCAAGTAATGAACAACTGTCCTCTCTCTCAATTGGGTGAATGTCATTTTTCTACTTCTCTTTTTATCATTTTTATTTGGTCTAAGCATCCATCCATTTTCCTTTCCTTTTTTTAAATTTATTTTTTAATGTTTATTTTAATTTTGAGAGAAAGAACACAAACAGGGGAGGGGCAGAGAGAGAGAGAGAGGGAGACAGAGAATCTGAAGCAGGCTCCAGGCTCCCAGCTGTCATTGCAGAGCCCGTTGCAGGGCTTGAACCCACAAACTGTGAGATCATGACCTAAGCCAAAGTCGGACGCTTAACCCACTGAACCACCCAGGTGCCCCTCATTTTTCCTTTCTTAATTAGGTCATGGTATTTGCCAAGATGATGATTATAGCGCACAAACTGCTTCAGACACACACGCACACACAAAATAATGCACCATCGCTGCCTCTTGCCTCCTTTGCTACATTTGTTGTGGGCAGCACTTTTCCATATGTATTTTGTGAACAATCAGTTCCACAAGATGGTCTTTGAAAAAAGCAGAGGATTTAGTTTGGGACTTATTGCATAAACTACCCACTCTTTAGAGAGGCGAAACTTACATTAGTATATTAAAAGCCTTGATAAATCATAGAAATTATTAATCATTTTTAAAGTATAAGTTGGCTTTAATTAAAATAATAATATAGATATTTGTAAACATTTAAACTTTACTAAACTTTACAGGTAAGGGTAAAAGGGCAGGGCTTTAAGCCACCCTGCAGGACTGTGTGTGGAGACAGATCACAGGTCGAAGCGTGGAAGTGACCGGTGGACTGTGTGGTTTCTCGTGGCTCCGTGATCATCTCTCATCCCTTTGCCTCTCTGTTCCACTGTATGTCCTTTGTACCCTGGAGCACAGTGATCACCAGGTCGTGCTTTCTAGCTCACTGGCAGGGGGACCCACCCATGACTGCTGCACATGCAGGCGGTGGGGTTGTTACCTGTAGGACAAGTTTGAGATGTGATTAACCCTGGTAACTGAGACTGTGTCATGGAGCGGATTTCGAGAGAAACAGGTCCTCTGTTACCGAGTATGTGGCTCTCATGAGCCAGGAGAGTAAACATCCATTTTTCTCTCGGGTCATAGGCTCTCAGAAGGGATTTTTTTATGTTCTTCCTCCTTCTCAGGGATCTAGGGTCATTTCTGAGTATATATAGAAAGAAGATCTGTGTTCACTTAATTATTTATTTTTTCATTTATTGTTTATATACACTCTTCAGATACTGAGTGCTGACTATGGTAATAGGGGCATGTGGTAGGCTCGGGGATGAAAGGGACCTGAGACTGAACCCTGGTCTTTGAGAATACAAGGTCAGATGCTCTTGCCTATGTTCCCTGAAGTCTGGAATACTTTTTCTTCTCGGTCTACGGGCCTCATGTTTCTCAAGAGACAGGTCAGCTGTCCTCTCTTGAGGGACGCCTTCCTTCACCCACTGTCTGGGTGTTCAAACCACACTTTGTTCAAGTGCACAGGACGCCATCTTTATTCTTTGAATGTCCAACTGGTTAGACCCTGAGTTCCTTGAGAACAGGACCCGTGTCCCAGTCATTTGTTTCTCAAGCCTGTCGCCCAGGTACTTAGGTACTTAGGTACCAGGTACTTAGGAGACACTCACTCTGTGACTTTGCAATCATTTTTACCTTCAAGCTTGCCTTTTTTAGCCTCCCCAAAAGTGTAGAAGCAGGAAAAAGAGTGAGCTAAAAGCAGAGCTTGATGGGAATATACAACTTTAAAAACATATTTTATAACCTCTTACCCGGATCCTCACATTTGGAAAAAAAACCATTCAATTCTAGGTGTGTCGAGCTGTCATTGAGTAAATACAAATCTAAACTGTTATTGTGTAAGGATGTGTATCCAGTGAGCACTCAATAAATATTAGTCACAACTATTAAACATGCTTTGATCTCCCTAGTACTAGAGGTGCTTCCTCACTCTATTTAGGCCATTTAACTACTCACTGTGTTGTTAGTTGGTCCTTATCTTGTAAGGTTTGTAGGTCATATTTAATGGAGCTGAATGTGAGGGTTGGCAGCAGTTACCTAAATGACTTTGACTTTACAAATTTTACAGCAGTCACTTGGAACGAGTTCTATATTTCCCAAGCTTTTGGTTTCCCCAGTGGCCTGATATATTAGAGGATAACTATTAACTTGCAAATTTTGTGAGTGTCGTTGTTGTTTTGTTTTTTTTAATCAGCCAAAGTTGACGTTTTACCCAATGCCTGTGATTTCTGTATCATAGGTGAAGGAGAGAATCTAGACTTGAGGTGGGGGAACATTTTTCTTGTTTTACATGGCCAGACAGAACAGCCCTTGGAAGATGATCCTTGGAAAGAGATGATCATTCCTTGCTCAAACCAAATATACCTTAACTTCTGTTATGTCTCCCACTGTAAAATAATCATTTCTGGGACTTGTGTCTGGAAGTGCCCCAGGTTTTCCACATGACCCTTAAAACACAGGGACATTTGTGCTGCATTTCATATTTCTTATTTTGAATTACGCCACTGTGTCCACCTGCAACGTCATCTCCTGCTGGGCCTGGAGGGATCAGAGGGTCCCGGATTCCTTGGGCTTGTCACTAGAACCAGGAGGGCTGAGCGAGTACAGGTGAGGTGGCCAGGGGACAGCTGCCTTGGCCCTTCCCCCCCAGGTCCGCGCTCCCATCCTGGTTCCAGACCTCCCCGTCTTCAGTGTGAAGAGTCAGTGACCCCAAGGAAAGGCTGGAAAATGTGTGGGGCCTGCTCTCCAGATATCTCACATGAGAACTACTTTCAGGGTGAGATTTGGGGGGTTGACTAGGGCAAGGCTAACTGAAAATCTGAGTTCTCACAGGGGACCGCCATTTCTTAATTCTCCATAGTTGGTTCCCTCTTGGTCCAGTGTTTCTGTTTTCTACCACTTACAGCACTGAGTTCATGGTATTGTGTGTCCTTTCCTGCCATCAGATGGAGAATTCTTTGGTGTGAACCATGTGTTTCCAATCTCTGAGGTCCCGGTGTATACAACTCTGTTGAATCAATGAATAATTCTCTAGGAACTGAAACTGTTTTAATTTAAAAGCTGTTAGCTAATGGTTAGTATTGATATACACTGATTACTTATGTGCCCTCATTTCATTCCACCCAAACATTAGGATTTGAACTCAACGGGCTTTATTAGCAGTTTTTTAGCCCTTTAAACTACAATACTGTTTGGTCCATCCAAAGCAACAGCAGCAGCGACAACAACAAACAGACAAAGGAAAGTGAATACCTGTTACCTGACAGGAATGGCAGGCTATGGAGACAGAGAAGATAAATTAATCACTGGTCTCTGATCTCTGGAGAAAGAGGTGTAAAGCCCTCACCCCATCCCCACAGGCACCATGGGTAAAGACTTTGGTAGAGATGTGTGTGTGTCTGCATAGGATCACTGAAGAGAGGCACCAATCCAGCCCAGGAGATGCTGGAGAACTTTCTAGAGGAAGGGACGCCAAAACGTAACTTCAGAGGGTGTGCAAGGCTGCATGGCAGGCAAAGAGGAAACCCAGAGAGAAAAGTGATGTCACATGACAACAAACAGGGTGTGTTGGAAGATGCAAAGCAGGAAGGAGGTCCGGGCCGGAGACTTGTCTCTGTGTCCTGTAGGTATTGGGGAACCAATGAAGAGTGTTAAACAGGACACAGTAGCAGATTTGCATTTCAAATAGCTCACTCTGGTGGCAGCATGAAGGGTGGATTTCAGGGAGCCAGGCAGGGAAACTAGACAGGAAATGATGGGTGCCTGAAATAGAGGCGAAGGGGAGGAGGTGGATTGGGGAAATGTGTAGAAGGTGAAGTTGGCTAGCAGTTGATGGGATATGAGAAGTGAGGGGAAGAAGGAATCAAGTAATTTTCCTCCTATTACTGTTAGTACCTGTTTCTTTGGTCTAAATCCCAGTGACATTTTTAAAAAATTTATTTGTTCTGTTTTGTTTTATTTTTTAACCCACGCTGGGTGTGGAGCCCAATGTGGGCTTGAACTCATGATCCTGAGTTTTAAGACCTGAGCTGAGATCAAGAGTCAGATGCTTAACTGACTGAGCCACCCAGGTGCCCCCACCCCCCATGACATTTTTTATATCTCTGGGAATGAATCTGCAGGATGCCTGAAGAGCCAATGACTTTGAAGATGACAATTGTTGGTCATATTTCTGTTTGGCTTAAAATTTCCCTAAATCAAGTCTAATTTTTATTTTCAAATTTATTTTCAAATTTACATATATTCCTATGACTATTCAAACTAGATGTGTAGTTTTTGCAAGAAGCACTTTAAATCCCAAGAAATGTCAAGAATTGTATGAGATGAGAGATTGTAGTTGATTTACCAATGTTGCCAATGTATATAGCCTTCCGTCACCTCCCAGCCAGGCTGCTTCCTGCTCCCTGCAGTTCACTTACCATAACACCTGGCGCTGTCCTTGGTGCTAGGTTAAAGGGTCCTCCTTTATAGGACAGACACCCAAGTAGATAATAAAGTGTAATGAGTATAATGATACTTCTCTTAGGCCAGTCCTACTAATTATGACTCTAAGCAGTGGTATTATTTCTAAGAGATGAACATTGAGAATAATCAATTCAGAATATTAAATAATCAAAATGTCCGGCAGCAGAACATTAGTTACATAAACAGCTAACAATAAATTCCCTACAGTGGAATTCCAAAATGCTAATAAAATCTCTTGTTAGCAGAAAAGTGTTTATTGACATGACAGACATTCAAACTGTCTCCATATCTGTAAGGAGAAATAGGATAAAAGTAGTATATATTACATGATTCCATTTTTGCAAAAAAAAAAAAAAAAGATACAGATATATAGACCCAAAATATCTTCTTCACGCTCTAGCTTTCATATCCCACACATGTGGACTCAAATTTTTTCTCTGTGCCAACTCGTATGCAGAACTCAGCATCTCTCTGAATTCCCAAAAAGACTTCATATGCACAAAACACGGCTGATCAGCATGGACGTAGAGGATATAATAAGAAAAGTGGTGAGCATTTACACCCTCAGAAATTATAGCATCCCTCAGAAACAATGTAGCAATTTCCACTGATCCGTGGTTCTCTCTTTCAAAGTCCCTTCTAGGCTGTGTTTCCACTCTGGAAACTTTTTCCTCCCTCTGCTTCCCGTCCCCAGCCGCCATCACTGTCTTTGCTTTGTCACATTCTGGGGACCACTAATTCCTTACCCCTCTAATATTCAGAATAATCCAAGTCTGCCCCTGCTCTTGCCTCAAATGTACATACATTCAAACTAGCCTGGGTCTTGAGTAAAAAGTAAAGTTAACATTGCAAGCTTTACACACACACACACACACACACACACACACACCTAAAGAAAGTTTAATAAAACAGTACATACCTTTGCTATAGACTGCAATCTATGTTTTCTGTTTAATGACCTGCTAGGGGCTCGTGACCCAGAGTTTGAAAAACTGCCATAGGAGGCCACTTAATCACCAGAAAACTTCAGCATGCCTGTTTGGAATCTTCTCAGATTATCAAATTACTTCTTCCAAACACTGAGTGAATACATTTGTTTCCATCTTGTTACACACCTGTGTGTGCCTATACACATGTACACACACACATATACACACACAGAGGAATGTCATAGTTTACATTAGCTGTTTCTAGGCAGAGGGGTTATTGGTGTGTTTTCTTAACATTTTCCAAGAATTTCTAAGTTTTCTGCACTGAGCATGTGTTACTTTTGTAAAAGGAAATGTAAACAGTAAAAAAAAAAAAATTTTTTTTTCAGAGAAGGCTCAGCTTGGGTTTTTGCCCCTTCTCGGAAGCCTTCCCTGACAAACCCCTTCTAGGTTCCCTCCATCTGTTTTTCCATTTTGCCCTTTTGATTTCGTGTGTCCCACACTTACATGTTTACCTTATAGTGGCCTGTTTCCATCGTGTTTTCCTCCTGGTTCTCAGGCCTTTCCCCTCCCCATGCTTCTTCACCTCCCTAGACCTCTTCTTCCTTCCCTTTACAACAAAATTCTTAAGCTGAGATCCATAGATGGGCTGTGAATCTCCCGAAAATGGATGCAAAATTTAATGTTTTTGTTCCTTTTCTGGGAAGCAGGTCCAGTTAGTTTGTCAGTGCCTACATTATGCCAGGCAAGGTTCTAGGTCTGATCTTTTGTCAGACTCTCTAAAGAATTCCTGACCCGCTGTTCTCCATAGTCACTCTGTTTACTTTTCTTGCCTACAATGTAGGTGCCACGAGGTGAGGACTGGTCTGTGTTGCTCATCACCAGGGTCCTACTGCCTAGAACAGTGCCTGAAACATAGTAGGAACCCAAAAAGTGGGACCTTTCCTGTAATTACACGTTATGAGGTAGAAAAGACATTTATTTTACTATCCCCATTTTCATAGTTGAATAAACATCGCGATGTTACTTGAGGAAGAAGGAGGGAATCATAAGCATCGTGGGATTCTGGGAAGTCAGACTGGGCTTCACGCTGTCTTGTTGTGGAACTGGCCACGGAGCGTTCGATGGGCACCAGTGTGGGGGTCTGTCTCCTCATCTCTCAGGCTGGATCCTGTGGTTGCCTAGGCCTTTCTATCTGAAAATCCCACCCTTGTTGGCGGGTTCAGGGGCCCAGCCCAAGTTTGCAGGATCTGCATAGTATGAACACCAGGCCTCCTAACTGCTAATGCTTGGTTAGAGAATGCTCGACATGCTTGAGTTTTACTTTCCCTTTGGCTTCATATAATATGGTTCATTTTATTTTTGAAGGTAGTTTGTTCCATAGAAACCAGACAGGATGTTGTTTCAATAGTAGGCTGATGTCTCAACATGACATATTGGCCCGCTGAGAACTCCAAAAGTGTGAAACCTGCCTCTGTGCACTTTCTGGTACGGTGTGAATGTCTGATACGGTGTGAATGTTCTGACCGGACGAAACTCCTGTTAAGAATGATCAGATTATCTCATTTTGCCATCAAATTGTATTTTGAAGTGTTAAGTTGGGTAGCGTAACTGCTCTTGCTGGTGAAGTAGATTCTCTCAACCCCTGCAAAATATTATTAAAATCTGGTAATTCAGTCTCTAGTGCAAGTTGTATTCCGTGTATTTTCTTCAGACCAAGGATGCGACTAGGACCGTGTGTTTCAAGTTCAGCTCTGTGTGTGGTATTCCTGTGATAATTTCAGGATATAAAATAAGATGTTTACAAAAACCAACCTGAGACCGTTACTATACAGCAGTTTAGCAGCAAATTTCTACTCTGGGTATTTAACAATAATTGGGATCTTTCTACTGGCTTCGCATAAACTCAGATTAGTAGTAAAATGTAAGCACCAGCCCATTTGGCAAACTCCCGCACTTGAGGCTCACAAATTTGCTTCTGATTGTGCTTTTCGGTCGCACCTAGCTCAGATTTTTGCTTGGTGCTTTTTTAAATCCTCTCATTTACATACTGTGGTAAATTTAAAATGGGAACAGATGAAGGCTGCTAAACTTTCCTATTTCACTGATGAATATGGTATTTTGCTTCAACTATCTAGCTGTGATATATTCAATGACCTTTAAAACATGAAATAGATACTTCTTTTCATATATGCTGTGCAAGATGGATTATTAGTGTTGTCTTCCCTTTGATGGGGCTGAGGCACAGAGGCCAAGCCCAACATCTGAGAACTAATTGCAGCAGGGCTAAAATTCTGTTTCCTGTTGACGGGCTCACGCTGTCGTGTGGGCTGAAACGCCCCCTTCACATGGGGTCCTCTTAGAGCCGCGCAGGTGATGCGTCTACTCCCAAGTGCACTACAGTCTGTGGATTATGCCTGTTTGGGGTGTAGAATGCATGGTTAGGTATGAATAAGAAATGGGGTAGTGTCTTTTTGGGTGGCCAATAGGGATTTGGCTCTAGCTAACCTTAATATGTGATCTTCTTTATTTATTTTTTTTTAATGTTTATTTATTTTTGAGACACATAGAGAGACAGAGTGCAAGTGGGGGGAGGGGCAGAGAGAGAGGGAGACACAGAATCCAAAGCAGGCTCCAGGCTCCGAGCTGTCAGCACAGAGCCTGATGCGGGGCTCAAAGCCACGAACCACGAGATCATGACCTGAGCTGAAGTCAGACACTTAACCAACTGAGCCACTCAGGTGCCCCACATCATTGAGATTTCTAAAATCATGCTTCTTGTGCAACCTGCGCTGTCTCCTGGTGACACAGGCCTGTGTCCCCACTGGATGGTGAGCACCTGTGGGGAAGAGCTCTTTATTGGGGCCTGCATCTTGCATAGCGAACAGACACAGCACTTTGCAGCCGATAGACCATGCATGTGGTTAAGATTTCAATAAACACACCAGATATGGCATTCCTAATGCAGGCATCTGGTGGTCAGAGAAAACTTCCTAGGGGAGTTAGAATACAATAATTTTGTAACTGTTCATTTTAGTTTCAGTAATCAAAATCATTATTAATTTTAATGTTATATATAAATAAATAAATAAATAGATAAATAAATGCGCATATATATATATATATATATATATATATATATATATATATATATATATAACATATGTAGTGCTTACAATACAATGCCACAATGCATAAGACAAGAAAAGTCTAGGGCAGGGGCGCCTGGGTGGCTCAGCCGGTTCAGCGTCCGACTTTGGCTCAGGTCATGATCTCGCAGTTCATGAGTTTGAGCCCCACATCGGGCTCTGTGCTGACAGCTCAGAGCCTGGAGCCTGCTTCAAATTCTGTGTCTCCCTCTCTCTCTGCCCCTCCCCTGCTTGCATGCCATCTCTGTCTCTCAAAAATGAATAAACATTTAAAAAAAATTTAAAGAAAAAAAAGAAAAATTTAGGGCACAATTTTAAAGAAAAGTACAATATTAAGAGAAGGGAATCTTTCTACTTCAGAATGAAAGAATAAAAAGTTTAAAAGCTATAGCGAAAACAATTCCCAGGGAATTGTGAGGCCTCTTTCAGCCCTAACATGAAAAAGTGGGCCAATTGCAAAATATTTAATTGCATTGCGTCAGTCTATCTTGGGCACACTCAATTGTGCTAAAAAACTGGAGGCTCTGAAATTTCATAAATGACCCTAAATCAAAATGTCTTACTCCAAATTCAGCCTGATAGAAAGCCAAGCTTGTGTCCCTGCATCTCACTTCAGGCAAGCCCCATATATTAAATCCAGATTTCCAAAATGGATGAGTTAAGTGGTCATTCGTCCCTTAACAACACAATTCACTGTAGTAAATTTGCCTTGTGATGCAAACACATGTGAAACACTACTCAGTTCATCAGAGCCCTCTGTGCCGCATTTGCAGGGCAGAGCATGTTTGAGAATGTTACCCAACCAACCAGCAGTTTCAGCTTTCTCATGGGACCTGGCTGGGCGCTATCCTGGGCCCTAAGGAGACAAATATGGGTCAGAGTGGTCTCTGCACCCGAGGTATGTGTGGTCTGGGAGTGAGGATTAGTGGGGTCCTTTGGTCTCCGTCCAGATGTCGTGTGTCCCCCATCTCCTTATCCACTGCATGAACCAGGAGCATGTAGAGTTTACTTTGATGTCGGCTTCCTCTCCTTGTTTTGGTTTCGTGACAGCGAAAACCTGACAGAATTAGGTCTGAGAAGAGTAGTCGGGTTCTTTTCTTCTTTCTTTTTTAAATGTTTATTTATGTGTTTTTGAGAGAGAGGGAACAAATGGAGGGGAGCAGAGGGCAAGAGGGAGACACAGAATCTGATGCAGGTTCCAGGCTCTGAGCTGTCAGCACAGAGCCCGACGTGGGGCTCAAACTCACGAACTGTGAGATTCACGACCTGAGCTTAAGTCGCATGCTTAACCGACTGAGCCACCCAGGTGCCCCAAGTAGTCAAGTTCTGTTTTCCTCCTCCATCCTGCCCTGACCAGTGGGGAAATTCCCCTATAATTCTAGCTGCTCTGGGCCCTGCAGATTATGGAAAGCTAAATGATGATTCTTTTAACAAGCCTGCAGAAATAGATGACAAATTTGGCCATATAGTGGCAAAATAAATAGTATTTTTAAAAAACGGATGCCTCAGTTATAATGAAGCCAGTGTGGGAGAATCTGCTTCGAGAAAATGATTTCTTTTTTTTTTTTTTATTTTTTTTTTTTTTTTTTTTGGGGAAAGGGAGAGAAGGATAATGGGGGGAGGGGCAGAGAGAGAGGGAGACACAGAATCGGAAACAGGCTCCAGGCTCCGAGCCATCAGCCCAGAGCCTGACGCGGGGCTCGAACTCACGGACCGCGAGATCGTGACCTGGCTGAAGTCGGACGCTTAACCGACTGCGCCACCCAGGCGCCCCGAGAAAATGATTTCTTAGAAGAAATTAGAGTGAGCTGTTCCCTGTATCTGTAATTCTTTTCATGCAAATATGTAAGGAAAACCAGTCTTTTAGCCTTTATTTTTATACTAATATACTTAGGTCAAAGTGGGTCATTCCCAGCATTAAAAAAAAAAAAGGGTTGGAAGCAGGGGAAGTGGTTTACTTTTTGTTTTTGGTGAGGGGTAGGCTATTTCTTTCTTTTCTTTTTATTTTGAGGGGACTATCTTCTGTCTTTATCTCCTCTTTCTCATTGTGCTTTCCTGGACCTTTCATCATGCTTCCTACCATGGAATTGTCCTGGGTAGGGGGGAGCTGATTAGAGCTCAGCCTGCAGGTTTTTTGGTAGATGCTATACTTTAATAAATAGTAAATACACTCATTGCTCTGTCTTCTAAAGAACGTTTGTTTTTTTTAGGGTCTTTGTGCATTCATCTGGGGGGGGAAAAAGCAACCAAATCTGCTTTATTCAAATTCCAAATTCTAGGGGAGCAGATTGTCACAGAATATACAGAGATGAACTTCCAAAAATAAAAAATGGATGGAGGGAATCATAGGTATTTATCATGAATGCTAGAAACATTAGGGCTTGGGAGTCATAAATGGGTATCATGCTTTATAACAATTAGTCAATTATTTCCTAATTTTTCTTTATGGAAAAGATCATATGAATATTCAAGTTCAGCCCTTGTCTCCTGTGTTGATCCCAGAGACACGAGGATGTTTCATTCTTGGTGTCAGATCAAAAGTGAAAATTATCACAAAACTAGAGAGCGCCCAATCCTAACCACTAGACTACCAGGGAGCGACTATTATCACAAAACTAGAGATAGCTCATGTAAATGTCCACATTGTTTAATAGTTGGTTTTACATCCAAGGCACGGTTCTTTCTTTTTAAATGTAATATCAGAGCCGTGCAGAAAATATTGGGAAAGAATCCACCTTTTAAGTAAAAATGTCTTTGCTTTGCCTGGCCGGTCAGTCTCCATATCAGTAATGGCTTACCACTGTTGACTGGTATCGGTGCACTGAGAAATGTTTTCTTTTAAATACGGTGTATTTTATTTCTGAATTTTCTGCTGGTAGCAGTCTTTGCGCAAACATGGCATTTGTAATGTTGATGGTTGATGTCAAAGTACAGTGTATCTGAAGTTTAATTTTTCATTAGTTTTATAAGGCATTTAACATATTGATTGAAGTCACTCAAAATTGATTCTTAAAAGAGAGATCGTTTCTGTATTTATATAATTGCAACCTCATGCATGCTTTATGAATTTCAGCTCCAACCCTCGGTTAAGTGGTTATCAAAGGTGGTTATCATCATTTACAATATGAGGAATCCAAGAGATGGAGACCTTGTTGACTTGCACTGAGACAGCATGGCCTCTGGGCTGTCACGTGTATTCTTCTCTTTTTGGCTGCAGTACCCAAGGCATCTCTCTCTATCAGAAATGTAATCATCAAGTATCCTGGTATGGATCGAGATCTCTCTGTAGGAACCTTTGGGATCCATCCTGAAATGAGGTCTCAAGAGGTACAAGACACAGTTCTATTTGGTCTTGACTTGTGTGTGGGTCTGAGCAAGTTACTAACTTTAGGAGCATACTTCTTATGAAGAAGTCTGGTGATCAAAACGACGATCTTAAGATCTTTGCCGTAAGAGAAATTCATCCATGCCACCAGCCTCCAGGGCCCAGGACCTTGTCTCTACTCACATTTCATGCGCTAAGGGTTCTTGGTTCCAGGCCCTCTTGCTGACTCCCAGTTTCCATAGTTTGGCACCCATTAAACATTGTACAAAACTTCTTGCTACCATGTACAAATTTTCTGACACACCTTACAGTAATGATGATTATTACCTAGCACATAATCATACAACACATAAATACATATATAATAAATTACCATTACAATTCTTATCACTAACATTGTAGCAGCTAACTTTATTTTTTTTATTTTCATTTATTTTAGAGAGAGTTGGGGACAGGGATGGAGGGAGAAAAAGAATCTTAAGCAGGCTCCATACTCAGCTCAGAGCCTGATGCGGGGCTTGATCCCAAGACCCTGGGATCATGACCTGAGCTGAAATCAAGAGTCAGATGCTCAACCAACTGAGCCACCCAGGCGCCCCGGCAGCAGCTAACTTTAGATAGTACTTTCTATGTACCAGCCACTGTCCATGCTCTAAACGCTTACCTTTATTGACACATCTAATTCTTGTACAACCCTATGAGGAAAGTACTACTCAGGAAATTGAGGCACAGGGAGGTCACACAGCCACTTACACGACAGAGGAGGAACCAGAACCATGTGGCTTTACTCCCAAGTCTATGAAGAAGGGAGGCCGATGTGAAGAACTTAGGAATATTTTAGCTCCCGTGATACCAATTTTTAAAAAGTTCCTGCGTGGTACCAACCAGATATGGCATTATTTTATGTTCTCATTCTCTGTGTCCTCTGAGCTGCTCTCCAGCCACTAAGCCACGACTGTGGTTCCCCGAAGGGCATCTGGTCAGTTTCAGAACGGAGTCCCAACATGCATGCCTTAAGCGGTGCAAACATATCTCACACCTGAGGATCCTGTGTCTCTGCATGAAAATCTTGGGTGCTGATCGATAGGAGAAAATGTGGTAGAGAGCCTAAAATAGTCACATTCTCAAGTATGTTTATGTTGCTGTAAATTCAAGGCAGATGGATGAATAGTGAGAAGGAGTAGAAGAGGAACAATCATTTGAAATAAGAGAATGGCAGGAAGGGCAATTCAGTAAAATCCTTCCTTCCATTAAAAAAAAAGAAAAAAAGTCATTCCTAATTATTGACGGTTTACCGTGATGTTACACTAGGTGCTCTACAAAAGCTGTCCACAGTTTACCCCGGTTTACAAATGAGGCAACTGAGACCCAGAGGAAGGAAATTGTCTGTGAGAGGCGAAGCTACACTTCAAACAGGTTTACCTGACTCCAAAGCCTGTGCTGTCTCTACAATACCTCATGGTCTTTCTGCCTCTAAAAGAGACAATGGTCCTAGTGGACCCAGAAAAGCAGTGGTATTAGGGGGCCTGTCAAGACGCAGTCCGGTAGAGTCCTGAGAAGTGTTGCCAGGAACAAAAGTCACTGGAAAAGTAGCAGAACGTTACAAAAAGGCCACAGGGGGACAACAATAATTGTACCTACAAGAAAAGAAAACGTACAGCCTCTTGCCTGAGCGCAAATAGAAAGTGATGGTGAAAACTGAGGAAGGTAGTAAGTTTCTAATCTGTTCTCACATGCTTTTGACCATGTTCATGCTTTCCATTCATTACCACTCAGTGGCAGTGAGGTAAACTTTGTGCCACCAGATAGCACTGTCACAGCCGGGCTTAGTGCATACACGTCACAGTGTGTTTGTTCCTTTTTCAGGCCGTTTCTGTGTTTCTCCTTTCTGTTACCATGGCAGTATTAACGTTATTGATCTGGGTGGAGCACAAGGGTGTTATCCATGTGTGGCACAGGTTAGATTTATTAAAAAATCTATTTAGGGGCGCCTGGGTGTCTCAGTCGGTTAAGTGTCCGACTTCGGCTCAGGTCATGATCTAGCAGTCAGCGGGTTCGAGGCCCACGTCAGATTCTGTGTCTCCCTGTCTCTCTGCCCCTCCCCTGCTCATGCTCTGTCTCTGTCTCTCTCAAAAATAGCTAAACATCAATATATAAACGTATATATATTTTTTCTTTGTCGGTCACCCAATATAGAGGGCTCTACTTAATGCAATCATAAAGAGGTACAATTTTTTTTCCCACAAAGTGCATGCTTTCTTATTACAAACACCAAGTTTGTGCAGTGAGCCCTCATCTGCATGGGGGGTCTCTAGGATTGGCAGTAGACGTTGGTCAGTGTTCCCCGAGGCTACAGCTGAGAGTGGGATCGGTACGGTGTCAGGAACGGTATATCCGAGCACACTTAACTAGCAATGTGACTGGTCGTCATTGTAAAGCCCGGAAATTTCCTCTTGTCTGAAGGTTGACGCAGCCCAGTCTTGAGAAACACCTAACTGAACATCTGAACACAGACGAAAGAGGACTCCGAGGAGGACCATCCCTCCCTCCATTTCCACAAGCATGTCCAGTGGGGGTGAAGGGCACACATCCATTGTTGAGTCGGGGGCAGAAGTTCGGGGGTCACTTTCTTTCCAAGATGTCACCGTCACAGATAAGCTCCCAGTTTCCAGCCTCCCTGGGGAGTTTCCCTCCTGTTTCCTATTGGTGTGCGGTCCGCCCAGCAACTTCCCGCTGTATCTCTCAGGCAGTTGAAGTCATTGACCCCTTAGCCTCGGCCTTCCAAGCTCACCTGAGGGGAACCACAGTTCCCAGCAAGGCGCTGCCTGTTGTATCTTATTGCTTAATTATTCTACCTATTTAATGCCACTTAGAACATTGTCAGCTGTTGAGAAAGGGTAATTATCACTAGTCAAATGAAAAACACTTTTTTGGCTGCCTTACGGATACACATTTTACTGGTACCTTGATACATAATGAAGCCTGATAGCAAAACTTTTGCTTGTCTCTTCTTCAAGCCACAGCTGTTTCCCTGCTAAATTCATCCCATCTGTCTTCCCTTCCGTAAAGCTGTAGGCAGTATAGCATAAGTACAGAAGCAGTTCAGTGCTATTTTGGATAAACATAGCTGAAATTTGAATCTTTGCCATTTGCGATGCACACATTTTGTTTTACTGCTGTAAAGAGAGCTGTCAAAATACAACTACATGGATAATTTACTAAAATACAGTCAAATATAAGGTTGATCAAAAAGAAAGTGCACTGGGTCAGCCTGCCTGTTCCCAGCTCTGCCTGTTCCCTGCTCTGAAAGGTGTCCCCGCCTCGCGATCCCATGAATGCTGCTTGGGGAAGGCGGCAACTCTGCGGTCTTTGTTTTAATCCCGCAGCGTGGTCTCAGGAGTCAGCAGTTCCTTCAAACTGTCTGTGGCATGACTAGCAGAGTCCTTGAGAGGCTCTAGAAGTCCATTTTCTTAGTCTCCAAAAAATTTGCATCGATGGGAAACATTTTTTCTTTCTTGGCACATCCAGTCAGATTTGAACTACATTAGCATTCTGCTGTGTTGTGAAATGGATTGCATCGAAACCTTTGTTACCAGTCAGGCAGTACATTTTATTTCCGTATTACTCTCTTTCAGGGTTATTGGTACAGATGAGTGTACTGTCGTATCTTGTTGGCTCATCAGTAACTCACATTGCTTTAGAGTCAATGGAGAGGTTTTCTTCAATGAAGTCCTCTTTCTGAATTCTAAGACCGCTCACCTGCACCTGGGCCCTCCCCTTGCACACCGATCTACTGCTTTCCTTACCCATGTGCCAAGGTCTTTCTGGAGGTGCTGAGGGGCGGGGCCAGTATCTAATCTACTTGGGTAGCCACCGTGGCCAGAGCTCATAAAATGTAGTTGGAAGTCTGTTTAAACAAAGCTTACCGAATCGGGTCACGATGATGCCATCATGAGTGAGTCCTCGAGCAGAGATTTAACTTGCCTCCCCTCCACCACTGAGGTTCCTCTCCCAGCACTTTCCCAGAAGCGTCTTTGCGAAATTTCCCCAGATAGGGATCCCGTCGACAACTACATGCAACCCCCTGGGAGTGACATCTTCTCTGTCTTGTTCTCCACCATTTCCCAGAAGCCGGTAGGGAGTACGTTGTAGGTGTTTGGTAAATACTTGCCGGGACAGGTGAATGTTGTGGTATTTTCTTCACATTGCATTGAAGTCCCTGCCTCTCAGTCACTGGAAAACACCAGCATCAACAGCGTGTATGGTACTTAAACAGCTTTAGCAAGATCATATGCTGCATCTCCAGCTGCTGCCAGTGAAATTGTTTTCCTAGAAAGTCCCCAAGGCCTTCTCTACACCAAGGCATTGCCCTCTTTTTTATCTAGCTTTCTTTTAGCAAAAAAAAAAAAAAAAAAAAAAAAAACTCGAAAAGAAGTCCATATTCTTCAGAAGCAAAAGCAATATGACCTCCACAAATGTAACTAATTCTCTACTCCAGCTGAAGGTGGAGATGGCAGCTTTTGCCAGTGGTTCCTTGAAAGCCATCTCTATAAAAAGGGTGATGTGACTGTGATGCCATCTGATTTCAGGCCAGTCGGTGCTTTATAAGCATGGTCTGTGATGCTGTTATTACAAATCCTATTTTCCTTGGGGCGCCTGGGTGGCTCAGTTGGATGAGCGTTCCACTTTGGCTCAGGTCACGATCTCACAGTTTGTGAGTTCGAGTCCCGCATCGGGCTCTGTGCTGATGGCTCGGAGCCCAGAGCCTGCTTCGGGTTCTGTGCCTCCCTCTCTCTCTTCCCCTCCCCCCCCCCCACTTACACTTTGTCTCTCTGTCTCTCTCTCTCAAAAATAAACACTTAAAAAAAAAATCCTTCTTTCCTTCAATACCTGCCTATGTCAGGTCCTGTGCCAGACATTGTGGCTGCCCGTGAGAACCATCCCCTGCTCACAAAGGGCTGACCTTTCTTCCTGTAGACAGTTCTGATGCACTGTGATCAGAGCGATGATGTGGAACACGGGAGAAGGAACATATAGGAGGAGATCAGATAGGGCTTTGTAGAAGGTGATTCTTGACTCTGAAGGAGAGCTGGGTATATGCAGAGAGTAAAAAAAGGCACTCTTTCTAATAATATTCTTTGGATTCCACACTTTGGAAGATCGGTTTAGACTTAAAACCCAACATGAGAAGCAGCACATGACTTCTGTCTGACCTCCCTTGTATTCCCAATGTCAAGACATGGTTCTATGTCTTGTTCTTCCTGGTGGCTCAGTCAGCTAGCCTGGAGTGTTTGGCTGTCCAGCTCAAGACCGTACTGACTCAAGGACTTCTTATGATGCCTGTATGGCACAATCCAATCACAGTGCAGGTCTCTGTGCAGATTTTTATCTTGGGAGGGAGAAAATAATACACATAACACAAAATGTTCTCTAGGGTAACATTACTCATTTAACTCAGCATATGATGAGTTCTGTGAGTTTTTCAGTAATTCATTGACACCTTCTCCCCATCTTTATGATAATTCTGAAGCCTATGCTTTTGACTCCATTCTCATGGGAAGGACTCTCGGCCATCTGTGATGGGAAAGAAAACAAGACCATTCTGCCACATGGGCACATGCCCACACAGGATATTTAAAAAGCAATGTCTCCGGGAAATACCTGTCCATGTAATCAATCTGAACTCTCAGTGTTCCTATGAGCGCCAGCAGGTGTAGATGGCTCTTGTCTGGAGAGAAGGCTGGAAATAACCCTTTATTCAGAACCCTGTAAAGAAAGTTGGTTTGCCACGGTCAGATCCTCTTGACCCTACATTGCTGACAAGGTCAGAGAAAGTGCTATTCCTAGAGGGGAACGGAAGTGGCTATCAAGGGTTAACCTGGCCCTGATTGACACTTGATCTTCAGAGTAGTATTTATTTTTAGACACTTCAGTATAAAGCATGTGGTACTGGTACTTAAAAGAATTTTTTTTTTTTTTCCGAACATTGCACGCTTAGGCTTTTCCATCATACTAACTGCTTACAGGGAGCTTGCCCAGTTCCTCCCATTCTCTGGGATGGGTTGGTCGCATGTTGTGAATTTTAACATTTGCATCTGGCTCTTTATTTTCACGAGGGGGTCACAACCTAGCGATTTCGTCTTGTGCTCAAGTAAATGACTACACACACTGAGTGGATTCACCTAGCTAGAATTTGATCTGAACGGGACAGACCAATGGATAGTTGTCAGAGACTGTCCTTAACAGTTCCCTGCACCAGTAAGCCTGCTACCACTTAGTTAACTGAGATGCCAGGGAATTCCAAAAAAAAAAAAAAAAATCTAATTAATACACATTATTAAACATATTTACACACACTGAACTATTTCAAACCAGTAATGCTGGAATAAAGACAAAATAATACTGTGTATTTACATAACACCATAACACCTTTCACTAGGAAACTCTCAAGTCTTCACTAACTTACTATGCCGCACTGCACCCCACGAGGTGTGTCGGAAGTAAAGGTAGAACGGTACCAAGTGCTAACGAGAGGAGGGAAGCACGCGTCTTGTGTAGGGTGATAGAGACTCCTGGGTGGCCCCAGGGCATTCAAGTTCAGGTCACCCCGTGGTAAGGTAGCATCACAGGATTATGGATTTTAGTTTCCTTCTTTATGGTGTTGCTTTTGTTGTGTTTCCCATCTAGCCTGAAGCCTGTGCTGTACTTGAATTGACTGGAGGGATGAGCAGAAAGGACTGAGGCAAGCCTACCCTTGACCTTGACAGTGCCCCCTAACCTGGTCACTTGGTCTGTTGTGTAACTTTCCCTAGACCCTGCCAAATAGGATTTTCTTCATTTTTTCCCCTTAGTGGCAATTTTTTTTTTACTTTTTTTTTTAATGTTTATTTATTATTGACAGACAGAGAGACACAGAGCGTGAGCAGGGGAGGGGTAGAGAGAGGGGGAGACACAGAATCCGAAGCAGGCTCCAGGCTCTGAGCTGTCAGCACAGAGCCTGATGCAGGGCTCGAACTCAACAAACCGCGAGATCATGACCTGAGCCGAAGTCAGTTGCCTAACCAACTGAGCCACCCAGGTGCCCCAATTTTTTTTTTTTTTTTTAATCAGAGTGTGACAGTCTACTTTCCAGAAATGCCTCAAGGCAGCCAGACACATGTTAGTCAGTGAGAAAGGTGTTGGTGAGCCCTGGTCTCCTCTGGAAGGGTCAGGGCTGATGCCATTTCCAGCACCTCCCATAACAGGACTGGCCCAGCACAGCAAGCACAGAGAACATTCCAGGACTTCTGGGGAGCACCTGGGGCAGACCCAGAGCTGGATCCAGTCGAGAACCCATGTGAACACAAGAATATAAACAGACCAATGGGAATAGTGAACTATGCATTTAGATTTTTAAATAGCATACATTAACATCTTGGAATGAATTTTGCATTTAATATTCCATTGCATTTCCAGAAAGTTTAGTGCTGGAATTTAGTATTCATTTGGTTATGCTACACAGTGAATTTATTCACCTGCTCCTTTGAGGAAAAGAGGAACTTTCTCTCTAGAAGTCTTTCTCACAGGAAAGCCTTTATTTTGGCTTAACCTCTCAGATTTTTGGATAATTTAGGTGTCACAGATAAACCCATGATAGGATAGCTTTCAGACACTATAATTTAAGTGTCTCTGAAATGTAATAAATAGAGCTTTGTCTGGGTTTGGAGAAATAATGTTTTCTTCCCAAACAGCTGTTCATTTGTATTAACAATTTTCTCTCTCTGGAAAGGCAGTATTTCTGTTTTATATCCAATCTTGTCTCCTTTCTATCACGTTAGCTGTGTTCACTCCATTGTGGCAGTGTTTTTAATATCCCTGAGCACCGTGGGCTGATGACAAAGGTGACCTCAGGGGCTTCCAGAAGAGAAGCTACTACTTGTTTTTCCCTAGCTTATTTCTGGTCAGACTGTCCCTGTATATCTTACTGGGGCTGGCTGATTTCAGTGCCTTTTCATTTCGTCTGAGACCATTTGGAAAAGCCATTTAAACACCAAATGCAGGATGCACAAATCTATACAAATCTATGCCCCCTTCTTCAGTTGGCAAAGCCAAAGGTCTTTGGTTGTTCGTTTTGGGGCCCCTAATTAGCACCCAAAGAGGCAATTTCTGAGGCTGTGTTGAAGATAGTCATAGCTAGCTGTGAGGTCTGGCCACAGGGGCTACTGAAATATATTAGATACTGGCCATCCCCTCAAAGAGGTCACGCCCAATGGGCCTACACTAGACCTTTGCACACGGGAGAAAGAAAGCAGAGAATCATGGGAGTGAGAACACGAATATAAAATAAAGTTTCCTAACAATCTTGTGAGATGGACAGGTGGGACATGTATGGTAAAAATTACATTTTACTTTGAAGTCATCTGGTTAGAGAGAGGCTAAATATCACCAAACTCCCATGGCTGATAGGCTGAGAATCAGACCCTTTCCTACTTAGTGTCTCTGAGAGTCATCATAGGGAAGGGTAGTTAAGAACGTGCCTTCTGAACCCAGATGGCACGGCTTCAAATACCTGCTCTGCCCTCTTCTGTGCTGTGTGATTTGGGACAAGCTACTTAACGTGGGCCTAAACATCTCCATCCATAAAATTATGACAGTTGTGTTACGTATCTCATGGGGTTAAGAGGATTGCACGAATTATTACACAAATGTTCAGAGCAGTGCCTGGCACACAGCAAGGACTCAATAAACGTTAGCTATGTGCATTGCCACAGCGCTCAGCACAGGGAGCAACATGTACAACCTGTAATCAGAGCTCGTGAACATTAAATAGGTCTTCCCTCCACCTTTAGCGAAGTTAGAATGAAACAGGGTTTTTGTTCTTGTGCTATAACCCAGGACTACTGCAGCCCTTGCAATTAATGAAGGGCAGAACGTTCACAATGTCGGCCTCTGGGGAGTACTGTCAGGGGGACGGACGGTTAATATTCAGGTCTCCACCCCTGACAGATCAGAAGTGCCGCCTCATAACGACGCATTCCAGAATACTCTAGAGAGGCCTTTGAGACTCATCTCCTTTAAGTTTGAAAGCATGGGGGCACTTGGTGCTTATACAGCGCTAACTTCCCAAGTAACACATCTCCGTTCACAGTCTATTAAGCTCAGACCCTCCTGGAAACTGCTTTTGACTGTTGACTGGAAATGTGACCAAAGATTAATGAATTTGGAAGCACTGAAGTGATAGAAAAGGTATTTGTTTGTTTGCTTGGTTGCTTGGTTAAAATCCTATTCTGTTTTGAACTGAGTTGGAGTCAGCGGTGAAATTAGGAAGCTGGGGGATCCAGTGATTTTGGAAATCAGTCCAGGTCCAATCAGGCGAGGGGGATGCAAGGAGGGAGAGAGCAGAGGCCGGACAAAAACCCACCCCAGATTACAGCCCCCAGACCCCACTGGCCCAGAAGCCAGAGGAGAGTCTCGGGGACACCTCGGGGCTTTGTGTGGGGGGGGGAGCTGTCTGCTTGGGCACATATGTGCACCAAACCTCCCTTTGCTCCATGCCAGCATCTGATCAGCAGCCTCCAAATGTTCTAGCATCCCCAGCAGATCATTTTGATTCAGAAGCCTTCTATTGACAGTTAACTTTTATTGAAAGACTATTGTCTTGATAAGAAATTTCTGACAACTTCAGTGATGTTGGATTCCAAATATATAATGACAGCTCTGATGGTGTGTGTTTGTGTGTGTGATGCATTCAAATGCTCTAAGGAAAACTGCTCTAATTTTTCACTACGCTGGAGGGGGCACCCAGCGTTCAGGCTCTGTGCAAGTGCACATAAACACACATGATACTTGAACCACGGACCCTATAGAATTTACTAGCACACATGGAAATTCGGTGAGGACAAAGTTGTTTTTTGTTTTGTTTTGTTTTGCTAGGAGACTGTCTTGTCAAATGTCCAGTAGCTTTTAGTTAAGTTCCACCCAAGGACAATGTGGTATGGACAAAGGAACACCAGATCTTAAACAGAGAAATCTGGCTTTCAGTCCTGTCTTAGCTATTTTATAGCTGCCGTGGGGATCGTGGGTTTAGATGACAGACCTGGGATTGTGTGCTAGCTCTCCACTTACTATGTGAATAAGGCAAGATATCGGGGGCATCTCTGGGCCTCACTTTCTTGTCCATAAAATGAGGATCACAATAGTAGCCATAATACCTTCTTGAAAAGGTTGCTAATAATGACTTACAAATAACTGGAAAAACACTTAGCACAGTCACTGCACATAGAAGACTCTCAATTAATAATAATAATAATAATACCTCATACTGTTTATTGCTTTAGTTATGTTACTATGGAATCTTAATTGCCTCGTTCATTTGAAAGAAGCAGCACTTCGTATATTCGGGGCCGTTTTCAGAGTTAGGTGCGCTCGTGTATGTGAAAGCACTGTGCATATGCTCTGAAGTACTTTTTTAATGTTTATTTATTTGTTTTGAGAGAGAGAAAGCCAGCATGAGCGGGGGAGGGGCAAAAAGAGAGGGGGAGAGAGAGAGAACCCCAAGCAGAGAATCCTGACACGGGGCTCCATCCCACGACCGTGAGATCATGACCTGAGCCGAAATCAAGGGTCAGACACTCACCTGACTGAGCCCCCCAGGCGCCCCTGAAACACTTTATTAAAAATAATAATGACGATGATGATTGTACTTTCACTTAGTGAGGATCTCTAAGGGCCAGGCATTTTACATGCTGTCTCTAACTCTCCAAGTAGTCCTGGGAGGTAGTAGAATCATTTTATATTGGAAATGAAACAGGCTTAGAAGAATTTGCCTGGGACCATGCTCAGATTTCAACGTAGATTTTTTTCTTTTAATTCAAAGTCGTCATTCTACATAGCTGCATCTCAATGGTAACAAAGCAATTGTTAATAATAGGTTATTGTTCCTGTTGATAACAGAATCAGGCTCCCAGCATCTAGTCTGTGTAATCATTGAGTAGTATAACCTGCACTGCATGTATTTTATATTAAAACATATGATTTTTATACTTACCTGGCAAAGGAGATACCACGATCAGCGAAGGTGGTTTTCCCAGGGCGAGGCTTATCCATTGCACTCCGGATGCGTTGACCCCTGCGATTTCCCCAAATGTGGGAAACTTGACTGCACAATTTGTGGTAGTGGGTGACTGCATTCGCGCTTTCCCCTAGGGGGGACAAATGTATGAATTTGACAAAATGCATTGAACACACACTCACAGACTTACGTGTGTATCCACCCATGAAGCCCGAGGCTATGGAGGAAGTTTCCGAAAGGAGGAACCTGTCGGCAAGATCTAGGCAGTGGCCTTGTGGTTGGAAAACACGTGCTATCCCCACATCCCCAAGGGGAATAATTTGAAGGGCATACTTTTTGAATGGCTAAGTTCTGATACTTTCATTATAATATTCAATGCTTTCTTAGTCACTCCTCATGTTTTTGCATTTCAGTTACATGAATTTTCATTCACATTGTAGATTACAAGTAAATGGAATTTACAGTTTGGTGCCCCCGTCAGCATACTAATTTGAACTAGTTTATTGCTCACCAGCTGACAGTGGTCTGCTCAGGTGGGCAGCCTGGAACCCGGGCATATCCTGAGGGGACGTGTCTATGCAGAACACCTGGAGCCTACTGGACTTCATGAGATCTGCATGGCTTTGGCAGTTACTTTTTTTTTTTAATTTTTTAATGTTTATTTATTTTTGAGAGAGAGTGAGAGACAGAGACAGAGCACTAGTGGGGGAGGGACAGAGAGAGAGAGAGATGCAGAATCTGAAGCAGGCCCCGAGCTGTCAGCACAGAGCCCCACACAGGGCTCGAACCTACGAACCATGAGATCATGGCCTGAGCCAAAGTCATATGCCTAATCAAGTGAGCCACCCAGGCTCCCTGGGGTTCAGCAATTCCTCACTGCAGGTTTGCTGAAGTTTTGCTTTTTTTTTTTTTTTTTTGCTAACCCTTTCTAAGCCTCAGTCTCCACAATCTATTAAATCAAAATAATAGTGCCTGACTACTTAAAGTTTCCAAGCAGATAAAGGGATATTTCATTTAACGTCCTCAGCACTTAACACGGCATCCTTTTCCACCCTTCTTTGACTTCTGAAAGAAAAAAAAAAGGGTCTACTTTTGCAACAATGGAATATTCGGTTTGCTTTTTTTACCATCCCTCATTTGCACGGACTTGGAAAACCATGCGTGGCCAAGCAACACATGGATCAAACAAATTTACAAGGAGATCAGAAATGGCTTTTCACCTGTGACTGAGTGGTGCCACCAGTGGGGGTGTCCCATCTGCAAGAGGGCTCTCTGCACCAGTCCGGAGGGAATATCCCAGCTGTCCCTATGTTACAGAGGCTAGACCAACTGCCCCTCACCCCCACTCTGCAGATTTTTGCTCCTGAAGCCGAGCGCCCTGGCCTCGATCACTCACATGTGTCTGCCAGGTTTAACTTTTAGTTTGTCTAAAAGTTAGTCTTTCTGATTCCTGGCCTGATAAAATATTTTAGAATATTTTCCCAGTCCCGCTCCCCTCCCCCGTCCCCCACCGCTCTAAGTTACAAATGGCCAGATTTCAGTCATCAGGAGAGTCGAATGTATTATTTTTTTTGCAGCCTGTCTTTCTGGGGGCCGGATTCCAAGGAGGCAGCCCGTGGGCTCACAGGCCAGGAGAGCCAGGATTTCAACAGCGTCAACAATCTTTGCTCATCATACGGAAAAGCAGTGTGTCAGTGCCGGCTCATTAGCATACAGCCGCGCCGTGCTTGCTAACAAAGCAGGCTCGAGGTATCTGCTGGTTTCTCAGATTGTCGGTCTTCCTTGACCAAAAAGAAGAGGAGAAATAGCTTCAGGCAAGGGTGCCGTCCCTCTCCCGCGGCCAGAAAGCCTCCCAAGGATTCCCAGAGGGAGAGCTTTGAAGTGGTTTTCAAGTAATCAAGCTCTTGGGAAAAGGAGACCAGCCACCCTTTGTTTTTCTAATCTTGTTCTGAATCACGACAGGCAAATAAATCGCCATGTTGTCGAGTTAAAAATGAGCGAGCCCCGAATAATTCCCGATCATCCCTTCAACAGTTCTGTTTAGTTAGCAGGCTTCAAAAGAAAGAACTATATATGGGCAGAGGTACGCCTGCGTGCCCCGCGCGGTCTGTCTCCCGATCCCTCTTTTGTTAGGGGGATGGAGGGGAAGGAGAAACTTACAAGCAGATGTGCTGCTAGATCTACAGGCTTCTGCCAACCATATGGCATCTTAAAGAAAGATGGTTGGAGCGTCTGGATTAGCAAAGAGTCGGGATGGGAAGCCATGTGTCGTGTTGGTACAGGCAGTTGTTTGAGCTCTCTCTAAATGGCTTCAGGAGATTGTGTAATGGAACAAATGGTCCTGGGAGCCCGGGAACAGCCTTGCCGCTGCTGGATAGGCAGTCGGCCCTCGGGCGGGAGCTGTTTCCCTTTTTCCTCCCCCCTTGTGGCCTCTCCTTCTTTTAGTGTTCTTCCAACTCCGAGAATGGACTCAGAACTTTTCCACTTAGAATTTCGCCCTGGGCTCTCTCCGCCTGGATGTCTGCCTGAACTCTCTCCTCTCCCTTGAACCTGGAAGTGAACGCTGGGGTCCTGCTCCAGGTCCCGTCCTGCGGTCCCTGCAGGGGTCCGGGCCGACAGAGGCCTTTCCCAGCTCCCCGGGAGGTGTTCTCCCACCACAACTTCCAGAAACCCCAAGAGATGAAAAATCTTTAATCCCTTAATGGGTCAGCTCAGAGTTTTATGTGGTCCCAGGTGTTGACCACCTGAGACGTGCGTGCCCCTTCACGCTTTTGGATCTCACGTGTGCCACTTAAAAGCAAATTGTACTAATTCCATAGCAGTGAATTCTTTGGTCTTTTGGGTCATGCCTGCCATTAACTGAGCAGGACTCCATTCCCTGATACGAAATGCAAATATAAGTTCAAGACTTGAGACACTGCGATACTGGCACCGTGTGGGCAGTATTTCATCTGGGGTCACGTTCTCTGTCCGTTCTTGTTTTGAGAAACTGAGGCAGAAGGGACACCTTCCAGCCAGAGCAAATCTTTGGAGCTGTTCTCTTGGCCAAGCTCTTTGGACACTTCAGCTGCGTTCTGGGGCAAACAGATCTTTCTTTGTGGCGATGCAATGCCTTTCGCTGCTAGCAAGTTGGGTCGGCCTCCTCAAGGGAATGGGTGACCCACCCCCAGGCGCCATGATGTATCAGATGCCCTGATGTATCATGCATTGTGGTCCACGGGAGGCGCGATGAGTAGCTGAGGCAGTGAAAGAACTGGCTGATTTATCTGACCACGTTATCAAAGCAGCAGCCAGTCGGGTCAGTGGGAGTCTCTTGTGGGTGCCTGGTTTGTGCTGCGTGCCATGGGAGCAGAGAGCACTGAACAGCAGCATCTCCTTTAGGGTTTGAGCTCGCACCCCCCCCACCCCCCCACCCCGCCCCATCACAGGCAGTGAGCCCAACTGCCCCATAGAATGGGAGCAAATAAGAAGTGAGAGCCCAGGTTAAAAGTGAATGACCTCCCCCCCACCTCAAGAAATGAAACGTAGAGCGTGTGCAGGACTGGGCTGGCAGTGGGAAGGAAGAAAACAGCGTCCCAAAATCTGAATATGTCTTCAAACTGTCATTGTTTTTATGTACTTGTG
>NC_064813.1:6060292-6253761 GCF_023721935.1 Panthera uncia | reverse complement strand
CGCCCGCCGCGGGAGGGGCCGCCCGCAGCCCCGGGCGCGCTCGGAGGCGGCCTGAGAGCAGGTGCAGGGGCGCGGCGGGCGCGCTCGCAAGTGGCCAGCGCGCGGCGGGAGGCGGGCTGCATCCCCGGGGCTCGTCCTGAGCGCGCACCACCGCTCCCCGCTCCCGTCGACGGGATTTTCACTGCAAGTCTGAGATGGAGCCTTTCATTGGCGGCATCTAGGAAAAGGTGGGGGGGGGGGGAGGCGAGGCGGGGGGGAGACGACCACTACCTTCTGTTTGGCAGCTGCTCGTCTCTAAAGCAGGACACTGTCTCCGGGGATGGTTTAGGGCAGGTCCTCCCGTGGCCGTGAGCTCAGGTCAGGGCTTGGGAGGACGTCAGTATTGTGCGCCCACACCTCTCAAAATGCTGCTCTGCGGCCTGTGGGGAGAGACACACTAGCAGGGTCCCCAGCCTCCCGTCACCGCCCAGCGCCGCCCCAGGCCCGGCTGTTGGTCCTGTAGCCCCTCACCGCCTATTGTCATCGCCTGGGAGGGTGTTACTGCCGCTGCATCACAACCACCAGGACCTGGCCTAGAGAGTAAATACTGGATGGATGATTTAGCATGCCTGGGGGTTCTTCTTAAAATCTGGGCACTGCTGCCCACAGGGGATTCCTAGTCTACACAGCAGAAGCTCACCGGGCGTGGGGGCCATGACCGGAACCGTGGTGGCAGTGCTGGGAGGGCCTCGGCATCAACACTGAGCCCACTGCTGGGGCCCTCACTTGGCCCGTGGGAGCAGCCTTCAGGAAGCCTGTCCTTCCCTCTCTTTTCTGTTCCTCTCATTCAGGAACTCTTAACTGAGGAAGGATGTCTCCTTTGCTCTGTTTGGAACACTGACCAAGTGCTGTAGAGACAGAGCCCCTGACCCTCTCCGCCATCCTGTAGTGACACTTCCCTGCTCTCTGAACCCAATCCTGTCTCCCCTGCTCTCTCAAAGACTGCACACCTTGGACACAGAGATGGCTTCTGCTTGGAGCACCCCAAGGTTGATTGATGACCGGAGGCAGTGGTGGCCTTCCTTAATCCAGAGCAGTCTTAATACGTCTTCTCTCCCTGCCGCCCACCTCAAGGCCACGGTGGTTTCCTGAGCTGCGTGGGGCACTTTGTTTACTTGTGCTCCTTTTACAAAATAGAGGAAGGAGTATTGGAAGCCTAGTCTGGTTCTCTTGCCACTTTTAAAATTCAGAATTTCACAACCCAAACGTTAAAGTGTTGATAATTGGTTCCTTCTGCCCCCCGCGACGGCGTGGAACTGGGCGAGGTTAGGACTCTTGTGCTGCCTGAGTTCCCCGGAAAGGAAGTGGGCAGGCCTCTGCCGGACCTTCTAGCTGGAAGAGCTCTGCCACCGTATTATCCCAACGCCCATCACTGTGTGGAGGACCCCCTTTTACTAAATGATTTATTACTCTTAGCAGAATTCCTTTGGCTGCAGATTTTATTTCTGAGTCACTCTGTTCAGCTCAATTGGTCGCCTTCAGTTACCGTGGCAACCAGCAGATGGGGTTCTTTGACAAGGGTCAGCAGGGAGGCTGCCTCAGTATAGACTATAGAGGGAAGAGGAGCTAAATAAAAAGCTTTCGGCACTGACAGTTCTGTAGCGGATGGCCAGGAGTACTTATCAAATTACTTGCATTAAAACCTAATTAAGATGTGTGCCAGGAAGGGTGCCGTAGTGATTGGACCTGGTTACTGAGCTGCCGTGGGCCCATTCTGACTCGATCACACCTCTGTGACCAATTTGCCGACCTCGAGGATGGTTGAACACGAAGAAGACAGAGGGCAAGCTCACTCCAGTGTGGATCTGCTACACTCCAGGACACTCAGACCCTCTGGGAGCGCCTGGGAGACCTCACTGGCCCCGAATCTTCGTGCTAACACCACACTGCTGCAGTCACTCCGGAGGGCATCTGAACAGGCCCCTCGTGCGTTCTCATAGTGCCACATCTGCTTTTAAGACTATACTTGCTCTAGTTGCAAATAGTATTCGTCAAAATAAAACTGATCTCTTAGTTGTTCCAGATACAGGGTACTAAATAGACATGCTGTCTAAGCACAAAGGATCTTTTCTGTAGGGAGGAAAGGGACATTTTCCGGTCAGTTGACAAAATTATAAATCAGTAGGCTAGATAAAGGTAGTTTGTCACTGTTCCAAGTCAATATAGTTGATAATATACTATGGTACATGGGAGTGTCTTTAGCATTAGGATGTACACACTGAGGTCTGGGTGCCCGCAAATTACTGTCAGATGGCTCTGAAAACCATAAAAAATATACAGGGACGCCTGGGTGGCTCAGTCAGTTAAGCGTCCGACTTCGGCTCAGATCATGATTGCGGTCCGTGAGTTCAAGCCCCATGTCAGGCTCTGTGCTGACAGCTCAGAGCCTGGAGTCTGTTTCAGATTCTGTGTCTCCCTCTTTCTCTGAGCCTCCCCTGTTCATGCTCTCTCTCTCTGTCTCTCTCTCTCTCTCTCTCTCTGTCTCAAGAATAAATAAACGTTAAAAATTTTTTAAAAATTAAAAAAATAAATAAATAAAAAATATACATATCCATTGTGTGTGTGTGTGTGTGTGTGTGTGTGTGTGTGGAGAGAGGAGAATAATAAATGGGTTAAGTGATAACAGGTAAATTTGGATAAAGGGTATGCGGGTATTCTTTGTACTATTCTTACAACTTTTTGTAAGTATGATATTATTTTCTTTTTTTGATAGTATTTTCAAATAAAGTTTTGTTTTATTTTTTATTTTTAGGAAAATTTTTAATGTTTATTTTTTATTTTTTATTGAAAACTTTTTTTAATGTTTATTTATTTTTGAAGGAGAGAGAGAGACAGAGCCTGAGCGGGGGAGGGGCAGAGAGAGCTAGAGACACAGAATCCGAAGCAGGCTCCGGGCTCCGAGCTGTCAGCACAGAGCCTGACGCGGGGCTCGAACTCACCGACCGCGAGATCATGACCTGAGCCTAAATCAAGAGTCGGACTCTTACCCGACTGAGCCACCAGGCGCCCCCCAAATAAATGCTTTTTAACAAGAGGATTCTTCCACTGAGGTTTAGGTAGAGGGTGGTAGGAGAGGCATCTGGGGTGCTCTGCTGGTGCTGCTAAATGGCCTCGAGCCGCATGTGGCCTGGACTCTCCTCTGCAGCAATCGTGAGACCCGACCGTCTTCATCCCTCCGTCCCGTTCCCTGTTGCACAGTTGGGCTGTGCTCCCCATGACTCCTTTTGCCTTAACGAGAGCGGGCTACAGGTGACCGTGGCTGGAGGCAAACAGTCTCCTAGGTTCTTTAGAGTTTAAGGTTCCTGACGCGTCGGCTCCTGCCCCTCCTGTTCCTGGTTGCAGGATCCTTTCTCCCTGCCAGGCCCTCCGAGGGGATCAGGAGCTCAGCCCGTGTCACATGGCACTTTCTCTCTCGGATGACAAGGCAGTGATGCAGCAGATGTTCTCAGTGTTCTGTGCCGAAGCTGAGGCTCATTTCCAGCCTGTCTTAAGCAGCTGGTCTGTGAGAGCGCCAGGTGACACCACCCGAGGCCTCGGGGGTGCGGCGGCCTGGGGAGCTGGCCCCCAGCAAGCTCCCCAAATGAGTCTCTGGAGCCCTGGGCCTCCCGCATCTGCGTCCTTCGTGCCAGCACCAGTCCGGACTAGGTTGGCATCCAGACTGAGGAGTCTGCAAACCGGTCGGGGACGAGATAACAAACGGGGCTTCTAAACTTTTAGGGCAATCGGTGCAGGAGTGTTTTTATTGTCTTTCGCAGAACTATCAGTCCGCAGCGGAGTGCAGTTAAAAAGGAACAAAAGCAAAGCCAGAACTGGCGATCCCCCTGAGCCGGGTGGAGGAGTACTGGCCCAGGGGCTCCCCCACCCCGGCCTCAGAGAATGACTGTGCCTCCAGCCCCCACTAGGTCCCCCAGTGGGTCACCTTTCTCAAGATCCTTGCCTAAAATCCTTTTTTTTTTCTTTTTTAAGTATGAAATAGAAGGCCTTTTTCAAAAGGATTCTGAGATGCTTCCAAGAACACTGGATTTGGAGTCAAGAAACATGGGTTTCATTCTTAGATTTACTACACACAAGCTGTGTGACCACCGGCCACAGGTTCACCATAATGGGCTGGACTGGATGACCTCTGAGGTGCCCCTCAGCTCTCACATGACTTCATCAGGTGCTCCTTTTGCAGAGAAGAGCAGGGGTCTCTCCCTCAATCGCTGCCCCTAAGCAGCGCCTGCCCCCCGCCTATGCTGATTGGAAATTTAAGAGAATGAAAAATTAAAGGGTGCAGGAACATACATCTCCTTTGCTGGAAAGGTCAACTCTCCCCAGAATGGCACAATCTTTAGAATGAACGACTCAATTACGATCACTGTCGAACAGGTTGGATTTGGGCAAAGGAAATTAAAAGGCAGAGCAGCCATTGAAACTGCCTTCATGTTCTATGTGAGGATAACCGGCCGGAATGTGTTCCAGATGCCTAAGCACGTGGCTTATTCTCGCTGACACTGTATGATGTTAATGAGATGGGATTACGTAAACTGTGGCGAGCGATGTTCAGGCATTGGAGAAAAGCGTACAACTTTAAGTTAATATGGCTTATTCACTGAAATTAACTCCCTAGAGCAAGTTTTCAGGGTAATTGGGCTTTGGAACTTCAACTTGGGCAACCCGTGTTATTAGGACTAGAGTGGACCGCAGGGTTTGAGGATGGGAACACAGATTGTATGGTCACAGCGCCATGGACGCGTGGAGCTGGAAGAGAAGGCTATCATCCTGCAGCCCCGGGGCCAGCAAACTTTCTTTCCAAAGGGTCAGGCTGTCAACATTTTAGGCTCAGTTGCAGCTCCTCAACTGGGCTGTTACAGGGCAAAGCAGTCATAGACAGTATGTGAAGGAGGAGCGTAGCTGTGTTTCAGTCAGTGTATTTCAGGGCTGAAACTGAATGTCATGGAGCGTTCACATCAAAGTATTCTTTTTCTTTTTTTTTTTTTACATTTGTCATTCGGAAATAGAAAAAGCATCCTTAGCTTGCAGATTGTGCAAAAACAGGCAGTGGCCCAGGGTGGGGTGTGGCCTGGGGGTGTGAAGTGTGCTGACCCCTGCTTCTAGCTTATTGTCTCATTTCACATGTGAGGAAACTGACACTCAATGTGACCACGTTGCTTTGCTTAACTTATGACTGACGTCCAAGCCTGGGGGTAGACCATGATAATTTTTGTTTGGACAGTTGGCTGTTTTGAGGATCAGAGTTGGAGCCAGGGGGAGAAATTTTTCTCCAGCAGAACTCATGTTGTATGTGTGACTAGTATTGTGAATTATCTCATGCCAGTGGTTCTTACCCTTGAGAATGTACCAGAATCACCCAGAGGGCTTAGGAAAACATACACCACTGGGCCCCACCGTCCCCGGAGTTGCTGATTCAGGAGGTCTGGAGTTATTGTTTTCTCAGTTTTAGAAATGGAGAACCTGAGGTTGACTGAGACCAAGCCTCTCGCCCCAGCGGAATAGGTAGTTCGTGGTAGGATTTTGAAGCCATGTCTGAACATCCAAGTACAGCTGGCACTCATGCATCTGTTCTGGGATCTTTTAAGTTAGTGGCGAATTTCGATAGCATACTTCAAATTATTTAATGTATATTTTATGCCCTTTCAAAGTTATTACATCTGAAGGCATGCTTATACTATAGACAAGAAATTACAGGTCTCTTTGGTGTAAATACTGTCCACTGGAAAGTAGTTTGTTCATTCTGATGTATTTACCCAGCACAGTCTATATGGCAGGCACCTTGCTGAGTGCTGGAGATGGAGAGATGAACAAGACCCCATTCCTGTCTTCTGGGAACCCGAGTTCAGTGACAGTGGCAGACAAGCCACGACTGAGAACAGGACCGTAGCAGGGTAACCAGGGCAGCTGGATGCGGAAAGAGGGGATAGTTTAGGAACCAGTCTCCAGAGCCGGGCGTCTGAGCCCTGTGGACGGAAAGGGCAAGGGAGGAGGTGGCAAGGCGGCCTCAGAGCCAGGCGACCAGAGGTGGGCCCGCCCACAAGAGAGACACACACAGCGAGGAGCAGGCCACTGTGACCCAGTCATCCTGGCTCTTACCCCTGCTGGTGGCCTGAGTTAGGAGGGCAGGCGACCGACTTCTGTGCCTCCCTTTTCTCCTGCCCCCGACGATGCGGACGAGAGTAATACCTACCGCTTGCTCTTGTTAGGGGGACCACTCCCTGGGAACAGTAGAGACGTGATTGCATATTTTACAGTCAAGCATTTGCACTTTTTACATCCATATGTTGGTTGAAAAATGTTCATTTCCATGACGAGGCCCCTGTCCCTGTGAAATTGTGGGTCTGAGCATTTGAGAATACTTCTCTAAGAAGGGGAGGCACATCTTTACCGTAGCCAGAGTGATCAAAGGAAGGGGTTCTGGTCTGAAAACATTTTAGGTTAAAAGACATTTGCCCTCCTTCCCAAACCAAAGGCAAAACAACACAAAAAGAGAAAGGAAAAAAAAAAAAAAACCCAAACAAAAAAAACACCCCACAGTAGTCAGTAGGAAGCTCCTGGGTGAAACTATTGAGTGAAACTCAAACCTCTAATCAAGAACACATACATTTATGGGGACATCGGCCCCCTCTGGAGGAAGAAGGGGGCCGGCCTGGAGAAAACCACATGGGAAAGCAGCCCCATGGTGTTGGTACCAGGTTCACAAGTGTTCATTTGGTTATTATACCTCATAGCGTATTTATACACTGCATATATTTTGTATGTATCACATACAACATAAAAAAATTTAAATATATGTATTCACTCGCTTTCACAGTATTCATGGCAAACGAGTGTCTGAAGCACAGGACCAGAGCTGGCAGCTTGCACCGCTTCTGTTTTGCATAAGATTGTACCCAGCCCACTCAGCTCCTATAAAGTTGTTTTGTATTTTATCACTTGCTCCATCTTATCCTGAAGTCTTGCATATTTAAAAAAAAAAAAAATGCTGCTTCTGATCATGGCTGCGGGTGTGGCGCAGGGGATCGTCCAGGCCCAGCGTGGGTACAAGCCACCCATATCCGATCTGCATCCTGGGCTTCAGAAACCCAGGCCCGCTTGTTCCGATGGCAGCTGTGGCCCCACCCGCCTGTACCTCCCCGGAGCCTTTGCACCTCGAGCCCGTGCCCCTGTTGACGGCTCTTCTCCCTCGACAGGCCCGCTTCTGCCCAGTGGCGGTGGCTGGGCACCGGCAGGTCCGTAAGGAAACGGGCCTGGCCCCGGCCGTCAGGATGGAGAGCCCAGCCTGGGGCGCAGAGTGGCCCGGAGGGGCCCTTCCTCGCTGCCCTCAAGGGCAGGGGGGCACCAGCTGCCTCGCGGGGAGGCCCGGCCTGGCCGTGGCTCCGCTGGGTGCCATGACAGCACAGTGCAGATGCCAAGTGTGTCCCGGGGGCACCTGGCAGGAGTGGAATGGGTGCCCGGTCCAGAGATGAGAGGCAGGCACTGGGTATGGACATACAAGTTAGGAACCGGGCTCTGAAATCTGTGCCCGCGTGGGGAGCCCGCGTGTGGCTTGCAGGCTGTCGGGGGCCCCTTCTCACCGGAGGGGCTGCTGCTGAGGCAGACTCCAGAGCAGGCCTGGTGAGGGCCGCTCCAGTCCCTCCTCCAGTTACGTCGTGCCTTGCGCAGGAAGCAACCCAAAACAGGGGACCCAGACAGAATGAGAAACTGCAGCCTCTCAGGCCGTGAAGCTGAGACGTGAGCGTTGAGAATGCTCAGCCCTGTGAAGATCCAGGGGGAGGGAGGGTCCCGTTCCAGGCCCAGGGGACCTCCAGGGCCAAGAACATGAGAGGAAAAGCAGCAGGGTATGTGGGTGGCTGGAGTGCACGAGTCCCACAGGGCCGGGAAGGGCGAGATCATCCAAAGGGGAAGGAAGTCAGGGCGTCCAGGTCTCCGTGAGAAGGTGCGCCCTGTGCCCGGCCCTTGGGTGCCGGCTCCCCCACAACCATGCTGTCGCCTGGCTTCTTTTCTCAACAAACATGTGTGCCCTCTAACTGAGGCAGAGTGTGAAGGCTGCTGGGCAGGGGCTTCCCCTGCTCACCTCTCTGCCCTCTTGCCTCGGGGAGGAGGGTCCCAGTCTCTGCCGAGGGTGCCTTTCCGCCTTGGGAAGCCTGGTTCTCTTGGCCTTGGGAATTCCCTCCTCTCCTGCGGTCCTCCGGCCACTGCCTCGAGCCCCTTCCATCCTCTGCGTCCCTCTTGCTCCCTTGTCCTCAGAGAAGCCCCTCTTCAGAATAGTCTCCCCTCTTCCATCCTTATAATCAGGCTTCCACCACGCCTCCCTACTGATAGGGCAGGCAGCCTTGGCCGGGCACGTCCACAGCGCGTTCCACAGCCAAGTGGCATCTCACACAAAGACCCCCCCCACTTCCTCCCAGAAAGCCCCCTTTCCCCTAAGCTCCAGGTCTCCTCTCCTGGCTCCCCTCCTTCTGTCCCCGTCTTCTGTCCCCATGGCTTGCTATGGCTTGCTGGCTCCCTGTCCTCTGCTAGCCTGTAAAATGTGGCTGATCCCCAAGGCCCTGCCCTGGCCCTGCTCCCTCACTGCTGTACGTGTGCTTAGCCAGGAAGCTCATAGGGGGCTTGTTTATTTTGAGAGAGGGGGAGGGAGAGAGAATCCCAAGGAGGCAGTGTGCTGTCAGTGCGGAGCCCCACGTGGGGCTGGAACCCACAAACCATGAGCTCATGACCTGAGCCAAAATCAAGAGTCAGACGCTTAACCGACTGAGCCACCCAATACCTGTATTTTTAACAAACGTGAAAGTCTCTGCCAGGCTTCCCTGGGTGAATCTTGCCCCAAGTTCATGGCCTCGCCTCTCAGCAGGTTTGGCCAGCACAACCAGAGATCCAGCCAGAGCTGTCCCAGGTGCCAGGCCCCAACTGCTGGGTGGGCGGGTGTCTCACAGGTGCCTCACCCTGGCCCCAGAACTCCCACTCCAGGCCTGCCCTTCCTCCCATCCTCTCTTTCCCGGTGAAGGACACCATCATTATGTGGACGACCAGGTCCGTATCTGTTAGTTTGGCTGCAGAGCTGGCTGGGACCAGCCTTACCCCTGTGAGCAGCCTGCAGACTGTGGGCCAGCCACACTGCCCAGCTCACAGTTCCAGACAGCATGGCCTTTGCAGCCTCTCTTCTCATGGGGGGCTCCCTGCCCCTCCCAGACACCCCCATTCTTTTCACGTCCTGACATACTGGCGGAGTGGCTCGAACCAGCGGTGTATCTTTCTGTGCCTGGGTTTCCTCATTCTTAAAGTGGGGATAATGAGTTTCTGCCCGCGGGATTGTTGTAAGCACTTAGTGCAGCGCCTGGCACGTAGTTGGTGCTCCAAAGATGCTGGTCTGTTTTCCTTGATGGGCACAAGCCTCCTCTACCCCTCACTTGCCCGGTGACCACTCGCTTTCCTGCTTTCACCGGCCCCGCTGCTTTCAGGACAGCACCTTTTCATTTTCCAGCTGGTCTCTCCGGAATTGGCCGGGAGGCCCCCTGAAGGCAGGGACCCATTGTGATTGTTGATGTCTTCCCAGTATCTACCTTAGTACTCCACACTTAGATGCTTGCCAAGGGTTGGCTGGTTTCCTGAATTAACTCCATGAATCAACCATCCATTAACAATACTTAAGGACACCAGGGCACTGGGCCACCTGGGCAGCTCCATCGGTTAAGTGCCCGACTCTTGATTTTAGTTCAGGTCATGATCTCACGGTCCGTGGGATTGAGCCCCACATTGGGCTCTGCGCTGACAGCTTGGAGCCTGCTTGTGATTATTCTGTCTCACTCTCTCTCTCAAAATAAATAAATACGCTAAAAACAAAAACACTCAGGCACTGCCTAAACGTGCCTCCAAGCTCGACCACTTTTGTATGGCTTTGTGCAAATTAATCGAACCTCTTAGCTTCAGTTTCTCATCTGTAAAATGGGAAGCTAGCACCTACCTTTTAATGAGATAATCACCATGGAGGAATAAGCACAGGGCTCAGTTAACATTAGCTGTTGTTGGTGGTGGCAGCTGAACACGTGCACTTAGAAGGACAAAAATGAGAGCAACAACCAGTGTGGAAAATACAAGACAAATTTTGTGTCCTAGGACACCCCAAGGTATCTCTTCTGAGTAATGGAACATCCATGAACAGAGTATAGGCAGGGTTGTGTGGTGTTTGGGGAAGGCTGTCCCCCAAAATAACTTTTTATTGTAAAAACAATGTCTTCCCAATATTCCTAATAGGCCTTGAGAGAGCTGCTACTGAAATATATTTCAGTAACAAAATCCCTTTTATCTAAAATCTAGGTAGGTTTCTTTCTTTCTTTCTTTCTTTCTTTCTTTCTTTCTTTCTTTCTTTCTGTCACCCTTTTAACAAATGTGGGTTTGAGTTTGTTGTTATTGTGGTTTTTACCTTTTCTGAGCTTGTGATTGCCTTTGTTGCTGCACATGGAGTGCCATAATAGAGGCTGACCCCGAACAACATGTCTTTTAAAGGGAGAAAAGCACCCCAAGGTTGACTGCGTGGAGTGTTCAAGTCGGTTCCAGCCACAAAGCTAGTGGGGGCTTCAGCCTCGTTGAGGGAGGGCTGGGCCCTCCTGAGGCCCTTACTCCCCAGATCGGTGGTCCTTCTGCTGCACAACCCAGGCAGCAGTTTCCTGCTCTGATGCCCAGTTCACACCCAGGGAATGGATTCATCCAGGCTGGGTGGGGCCTGGGCGCTCTCAGGTAATTGCCGCAGGGATCCGAAGCCTACAGTTTGCAAAAGGCTGCCAACAGAGCCTGATTTAGGTTCCGGGGGGCTCCAAAGGGGGAGAGTCTAGGCAGGAACTGGCCCCGATTCTGGCTGTAAGCCAGTGTGGCCAGCCCATGGCCGGTATTTTGTGCGATGAGAGCAGGGTTTGGCTCAGCCCGGAGCTCTGGATCAGGCAGCCACCTCTTTCCAGGAGCCCAAAAACACATACTGAAGCCATCAGTCCATAGGACTGTTTTCCCATTTGATCAAAGCACAGGGCAAGGGACCACATGGAGAAAGGCCATTCTTGGCGCCTTGTTGCCTTTAAGCCTTAATGGTGTCATCTATTTATCACATGTTTCTGTTACATTTGTTTCCAGCGAGCATGAAGCCAGTGGGTTACTAACTCTTGGCCTGTGGCTGTCTCCACACCCAGGACTTGATTGGAGGGGGAAAGCCACCCAAGGGTTTAGACAGCTCAGCTGCTAACAATGATGCTTTTCGCCTGATTCAAACATCCAAGTGTTAGATTGTGTGCTTCTCAAGGAAAAAGGCTGCTCTCCTCTCTGCATCATCTCCGGGACCCACTCCGGTGCTGGACAGCAGAGTAGCTGCTCAAATGAGTGGTGGCTGCCTGCATCTGTCGGCTCAGTCCCGGCAGAATGCCCCTGCCTGGCGCTCACCCCCACCCCCGCCCCCAGCCCACTGGCCCGGCTTCTAGGCCGCCCTGGGATGCCCTTGCCTCCCCCAGCTGCGCCCGGTCCAGGACGCAACGCAGGGAAACTCCTGTTTGGTCTGACGCCAGTGGGGTGGTTTTGAGGCTGCTCTCAGGAGAAACTGTCTCTGTGTGACAGTGGCGGTGGGGACAGAGCGGGCTTCCCAAAGCCTCAGGTGCCCTGGCCTCACCACGATCGGAGGAAGGGTAACAGGGGCCGGGGGCATTACTGTGTATACAGAACAGGAGCAGGAAAGCACTCACACTTGGATGGAAGATCCTTGTGTTCGGTTCCGGGGACCTGGGAAGCCGATCTGGGCTGGAGCAGCTGACCCTGGCCCGGAACAGCTACAGGCTCAGGAGGAAAGAACTAAGCTCTGCCCTTGGCTCTTCTTGCTCTTTCTCCAGAACCCGCAGAAGGCTGGAGGCCAGTGGGCGGGGCATGGGCCTGTGGGCGGGGCCAGACGGCGGTCTCCAGCTCAGGGGGGGGGCGGGGCCGGCTTTGTGAGCATGCGCGCCCTGCTGCCTGGGCGCCCACCGGTGTCTCTCGGTTTCCCGCTCGCTCCCCGTCGCACTTGCCGGTGTGGGAAGTAGCCCGCGGTGTGTGAAGAGGAGGGAACCGGGGTGGGGACTGGGGCAGCAAGTGTGCTGTCAGGGGCAGCTTGAACGAAGGTGCCCCCAAATCCATCCGAGGTTGAGAAGGGCGGGCGGTACGTAGGTGCCGTCTCGGAAACGGACAGGGTTGCACGTGGCACAGGCATCCGGGAGAGTGCCAGTAATACTAGAAAGTCGTTAGGTTTCCTGGAGTGTAGTTGTACCACCTCTGAGGTTGCTGCCTCGCTGCTGGTGAGGGCGCCCTCCCACCCCTTGGTTGTGCTCAGAGCTCCCTGGACTCGCAGGAAGGTTAAGGGGGCGCCCCGACTCCGGTGTCTGCAGATTCGGAGAGGTCACTGACTCAGTGTTGGACATGTAGCTTGGAGTTTGAAATGCATCTTGAGCTTTGAAAATCCCTTTCTTGTGAAAATACAAGTTAATTTCACCGTTGGTGCTTTAGTGGGTGAAGTCTGTGAGGAAGGGCGCATGACACATCCAGCTTCTTTCCAGAACAGTTGTGGGTAGTTATGCAACTCTAAATTTAATCCAAAGCCTACATTCCCAGGGGCGAGCGTGCTACTGGCTGTAGGAAGCCGTCTGTGGACAAATGAGGATAATAGTTTGAGTGAATTAGCAAGTCTGGAGAGGAGGGCCCATCAGCAGAATGACAAATTTAGGATCTTTAAAGACATCTGGTCAGCGATGCCGGAGCTCGTGATTGACTGAGTGATTAATAATGGAAAACCCTTAGTTCAGTGTTTCTGCTGTCCCTCGCCCACTTGCCCAGCCAGGGCGGGCTGTCTGCTCCAGCCTGCCAGCAACGTCTCCAGCTGAACAATGGAGGCATTTAGGCCCCTCATCTTTGACCCTGGTGAGTTTACGCTTTCAGTTTTTCTTCTACTTATCCAACTTGTCTGTGTGTTTCCTAATTGACAACTCCGTTGCAAAGGCTCTTAATGCCGGTTCACATTTGATACGATTCCGTTCCACTTAGCCCACTGCTAGCCAGCCACGGCCTCACACCTCAGGGTCGCCCTAGACTCACAGCTCCCGGTTCACCGTCTGGAGCTTACCGCAGACACAGGCAGCCATGGAACACGCCGGAGGGCTGAAGTTGGGCATGGTCCCCCTTGCTCTCTGACACCTATTGCCCCCGGGCCCTAACTCTGCGGTGGATTTCTCTGCAGGCTGAGGCAGCTGGACAAGCACAGCCAGGCCACGGCCCTTCAGCTGGTGCAGCTTCTCAACAAGCAGAATCAGCTTCTGCTGGAGAGACAGAGTCTGCAGGAAGAGGTGGGGCGTCTGAGATCCCAGGTACTGTGCAAACCCAGCACGGGGGCGGGAGTCCTCAGGGCTGGCTCACCGGCCAGAGAACACAGCAGAATCCGCAGGCAGGGCTTTTTCTCCTTCCTTTCTTCAGTGTTGCGTCTTTACAGGTGAAATGCCCAGCGATCACATTGGTCCATTAGTAACCCGGGGCGGGGTGGGGGTGGGGGGGAGGTAGTTCCTGAAGACTGTGATGGGCACGGGGCGGGGGGGGGGGGGGGGGGAGGGGGGGACAGAGACGTGTGGGTCATGGGCCTGCCCCCTTCGGTGAGCTGCAGTCTGTGTGGGAGAACAGACCCGGCAGGCCACAGACACCACTGCCCAGGCGTGCTGGCGGTGGAAGGGTGGGGAGGGTGGTGAGCATTCTGGAGGTGGCGGCTTTGGGCTGCCCCCGGAGGGAGGATGCGTTTGCTTTGAATCAGGTGAGGAAAGAGAGGCCGCTGGCTAGGGGGCCTCTGTGAGCAGAATGCAGGAGTCCTGTCCCAGGTCAGGTGCCTGGTGACCGAGCGAAGATTCTGAGTGTTTGCGGGCGGCCTGGCTGCGCTGCAATACAGAACGTGCCCTTGAACGAGCCTGCGAGACTGATTGTGCCTCCATTTCGTAGATAGGGAAACTGAGGCTCCAGCAAGCCTGCCCAACTAGCAAGTAGGACACTACCAGTGTCCTATCAGAGGTTGACTCCACAGCCCAGGACCTCCCTGTTGAGGTTAGCTCTGGGGCCACCAGAAGGGATGGTGGGGAAAGGGAACAGCCAGGTGAACTTGGAGTGTGGTATGAGACCTTTCTCTCCGAAATTGGTTCTCTTCCTGTCAGACAAGCTGCACTTTTTGCCCCATCGAGCAATTTGTTAGGATGATGGCGGTGGCCTGTGGGCTGGCCCTGGTCTTAGCCTTGAATTAGGATTGCAGCCAGGTGCTCTGTGAGGGCCCAGGGACGCCACACAGTGAGTGCTTGGATGGATGATTAGCGGGAAGAATGTATCTGGAGATGAAAAGGCTGGGAAACTGTCTCTCATAATTCTTTCAGAATAACCATGTGCCCGGTGGGTAGCGGGGAGCCGCTCTCCTCTGAGTGAATTTTCCCACTCGCACAGGCAGTCCCTCTCTAAGGACTCGTTTCTCCAAGGTGGCAGGTGAACACCTCCAAGGCCTGGGGCTGGGGACCCGCCCGGCCACTCTGCTCCCCGTGCCGCTGACTCTGTCATACCTCATGCCACAGTCCAGGAGGTTTGCAAACAGAAAAGTGTGAGGAGCATGGGTCCTGGGGCCTGGTTCACGCAGGCCAAGGCAGGGTCTCTGGGAGCAGGGCCTAGGAATCTGCATTTTAAGCAGCTGGTTGGGTGATTCTGAGGGACACGGAGGTTTGAGAACCTCTCAAGTGATTGGAGGCAGAAAGAACAGAGCAGGATTCCAGACTGTGCCAGTGTCGTGAGGCTCAGAACAAGTCACTGGAGTCTCTTCTGAGTCTCAGTTTCCACATGTGCCAGGGATGGGGTCGGGGGGGGGGGGTGTGTGTCACATCAGCCTGACTCAAAAGGGATGTCAGAAGTGTTCAGTGAGTGCAGCCCTGAAGTGCACGGCAGAACCTCTTGCACATAGTAGGTCCAAGAAACGTCAAGGCTTTCCCCTTCCCCTCCCTTCGCGAGACTGGAGAAGGCCCAGAAGAAGCCCAGGGAAAGCCAGGGAGGGGGCTGGCAGCGCTGTGCCCACTGCGCCCCGCGCTTCTCAGACGTGCTCAGGCCCTTCCTGCTGCCCCCCTCCCCACACACACACACGCTGAGCTGGGCCCAACCTAACTGTCTGGGTGCGTCCCACAGGAGGCCCTGTGTGGCACCAGCCAAGGGTTGAGGCCACTGGCTGTCAGGCAGGTGATGGGGCTCCCGCCACACGCGGTAGAGGAACAGGGACTCCTAGCAGGAGTGAATCCTTTGGCTCTAGAAGCCAAGAGCCACTTCAGGACGCACATTGTGGGGAGTGTTCTGTACAAGCTCCGAGCACATGGCAGCTTCTGGACCAGATCGTTACCGGGTAGGGTTTCCCTTTTAACTCCCCATCTGCCTACCTTACAACCACTCAGATCTTAACATGGACCATCAATGCTTGAAACCTCTTCCAGGGCTTCAAAAACCTAATTACCAAATGGATTGCAAAATTTTCATAAAATGCATTAAAAAAAAAAAAAAAAAAAAAAAAAAAACGAACAACCCAAACCTCAAAAAATTCTCAGAAAACCGAGCTGGTCTTTCTTCTTTTGGCTGAAGCAACAGAGATGCTTTGACCGTCCTGAGTTATCTGATACCAGCCATCTGGCTCATCTCTAAAGGGGTCTTTCAGATTCACAGAGTGCATTTGGAGTTATTTTAATATGAACATGACAAAAGGAATTTCATAGAGGGAGTCCTGGCTTTCGGTAGCAAACACTAGTGTTCAAAGAAGAGGCAGGGGTCCAGTTTTGCAAGCTCTCTGCTGAATATCTAAGCTGAAGGCTTACTCTTTCTACCCAAGTGTGGCACATTAGACCCACTTGAGCCATGGAGTAAGCTGGAATTGTGAGGTTAGCCTCCAAGTCTTGACATGAACAAGGCCGCTGTGTGCCCCCAGCAGGGACATCAGAGGACACTGCCTGCTGACGGTTCTGGAGGGTTCGGCCACAGTTCCTGTCTTCCTGGAGAGACTGGTTCATCTCTGGGTTGGAGATGGCTTTGCTAAAGGCTTCCATTTTCTCAGCCTGGATAACTTAAGCATAATGACTTAATTTTGTATGTCACACTCTAAAAATCTCTGTCCACTTAGAACCCCAAAGAGAATGGAGATTTCCTGGCCACCCCGAAGCTGAGTCCCATCCCTCTGATCTGCTCCCATGTACTGAGTCCTGGGCCCTGGAGCAGGTGACAGGGCTCGGGTTGGCCTGTGGCCTCTGACAGGAAACAGCTAAGCCTGTTTAAAAGGCTCTAGTATCCTAAATCACTTCTGCTTAAGTTCTGGAACATGGACAGTGTCTGCATAGGGAGCTGGTCACAGTCGTAACCAGGCTGCAGTGACATTTCTACCCATGAGGATTCCCATCTTCCCCTCAAACGCTGCTATGGTGCAGGGAGCCAGTCTAGTGCGGAGTGCGGGGCACGGGGCACAGGGTGCTGACCACTAATCTGCCTTGATCTTAGTGTGACTAAAAACGTTGGCCTGATTACTCTCCTGCCTCACTCTGCAGGTGGGGGACTTCTAGAAAATGGCTTAAAAATTTGTTTTAATGTTTATTTTGAGAGAGAGAGGGAGAGAGAGAGATTATAAGTGGGGGAGGGGCAGAGAGAGAGAGAGAGAGGGAGACACAGAATCTGAAGCAGGCTCCAGGCTCCGAGCTGTCTGCACAGAGCCCGATGCGGGGCTTGAACTCACGAACCGCGAAATCAGTCTCGAACTCATGAACCGCGAGATGATGACCTGAGCCGAGGTCCGGATGTTTAACCGACTGAGCCACTCAGGCACCCCTAGCAAAGGGCTTTTGTTAAAATGTCTTAAAATGGCTGTGCTGGTCAGTGTGGAGAAACAGAGCCTGAACACGGTCACCCAGCCTGACTGCAAACAGGGCCCCATATCATCTCCCCAGGCACAGCAAGTGGCTTCATTACAGGCGAGGCTGGGCATATGCCCTCTGGCCTCTTCTTTGGGGAGAGAGACTGTGGTAGGGGTGGCATGGGGGTGATGTCCAGATGAGGAAGCTGGGCCCCAGGGGTGGGCAGCTGGGACCAGGGTCGGTGGTCTGTGACCCAGTGCCCGGGGCTCTAACATCTGGCCAGGGAGGGAGATGCCAGCTAGTGAGAAAATCAGAGTCTTTTCTTGGGGAGGATTGTCCATTCAGAGGATGGTTTTATACGCCAGGAGTTTGTTTATATACTCATTGGGCAACAACTCGGGGTTCAGCAGATTTGTGTTTTCTGGTCCCCGCCACCTTTGCCACGCACGACCTGTAGGGCTCCATCCTCAGTGCTCAGGGGGCACCCTTTCGTCCCTGCAGTTGAGGCGCTTGTGCGCAGGACACATCCTGAGACTGACGTATCGGTGATTAATCAGTTGGCCCTGTGACTTTGGAGTATTCTTGGCAGTGAATTGACTTTCTACTCTGATTCGAACTTGTGCACGGATCTAGCAGCCATATGTGGTTATATTCAGAATCATGGACATTATCTCGTTCCACCAAAGGACCCAAGCAAGAGGGCTGAACCCAGATGAGGGGCAGGGTGAGGCCCCTTTGTTGACCTGATGCAAGGGCAGGATGGCCTCAGAAATGTCAGCATGGCCCAGGGCTGCCAGGCTGGGGTCCAGCTGAGGAGGGGGTGCCCGCGGCTTGCCCAGGATGGGACCTGGAGGTGTGTGTGGGATGGCAGGGGTCCTTCCCCAGTCCTGGGGGCTTCGCCCGGCTCACGTGGGTGTCTTCCTGGAGTTAGCTACCTGCAGGACAGATGGTGCCTGGATAGAACAGCAAATACACTGAATAAAATAAATTAAAAAAGCCTCCTCCTGAACCAAGATTTTTTTGGAAAGAATTCTAAATAGATGAAAACAAACAATTTGATTTCAACCAAATTGTTGTTTTTTTGTTTTTATCCTGATTTTCACCCGAATTGTCAGTCTCAAAAATAAACACTGATACATTCCCAGAAAATATTTTTCAAATAAAAACTGACTCTGTTAAAGTTTGCCCTGATTCTTTCAAAACTGTGTACAAGACACTGTCAACCAAAGTGACTTGCATATTTTTTTAAATACACTTGAACATATGCAGCTAAAATGTCATTAACTCCCTGCTGCCTGAGTGTTTTTCAAGAGTGACACGAGACCCCGGTGTCTGTTTCTGACATACGGGTCTTGTGACCCTCAGGGAAACTTCCCCAAGCAACTCAAATCACCGAGTTTAACTTCCGTTTTGTCTTTTTGTTTTTTTTTTTTTTTTTTTTTTCACTGAAGGCCCACGTGTGATTAATGTTGAAAAGCACATAAGGCTTCACTGAAGACAGACCTGCTATTCCGTTAACAGCTCACTTTGTCCGTGAGTGAATGTCGGAGTAGGACGCATGGAAGAAAAATAAATCGAATTTTCTGCTGCTGCAGACACACTTGCTCCACTTATTGCTTCCTGAGTCAGTACATTTTGCAATAGAAATTCACAATCAAGATTTTAAAGGGAGCTAAATATTTTAATCCAATCAGACAAGTGAACAAAACACTGAATATTACATGGAGCAGAGAGAAGTGGTTCTTGCCTTTAAAAGACTGCAATCCCGTCACATTACAACCCCAAATGTCAGTGTTGTCTTTATTTCTAACGCTTTCAAACACGAGGCAGCCAGAGGCTCCACTCTCTGCTGTTGGTGACACTGTCTGTCCTTTGGGAATTCGTAAAGTCTATTTACCATGGAAACATGGTTCCTATAAAACACAGACACCTGCCCATGTGCAAAGAAAGTTCTCATGACTTGCGGGATTCCAGGAAGCTGCAAGATGACAAAGTCGGACGGCATGAGGCATGGGACTCCTGCGTCGTTGGAGCTCTGGAGAGGGGAGGGGCGTCCTGGCAGTCTGACCCCTGCGGCCAACGCACCGGGCTCCCCGGTTCCCCACCCCGCCATGCCACGCGTCCCAGGCCCAGCTTGAGATGCTGTTTTCCGGAAAGCCAAGGATTCCTCCTCGGCCCACCTCCGTTCTGCAAGGAAGCTCTTCCTGCCTCTACCTTTTCCTTTCTCTGGCTTCTACAGCCCCTTCCCTCTGTGGGGCCCAGAGGCAGAGAGCCAGGCCGATGGTCTAGGGAAGCCGGGACTCTTGACCTCTGCCTGCACAGGCCTGTCATTGTCAGGGGCTCGGCGGACTGCCCGGTGTGCGGGCGACCCGGCTTTGCAGCTGCCGACCACCGGGTTCTGGGGTGCCGGAGCCGGGGGACGAGGCAGGGTTGGGGTCACTTTGCTGGACTCTGCTGACCTGGAGGCAGTCCATCGAGGGCCCCGTGGGTTGGGGGAAGGCTCACCTCTGTGGCCCTCCTGGCCACGTTCCACGACGTTCTGCGGAGGACTGGTGAGGGCACCCTCCTCCTGAGCAAATCGGTGGCCTCCCGCAGCTCGAGTGGCTTGGGAGTGCCAGCTGGCCTCCCAGATCTGACTTCTACTTGATCCCACAGACAGCACACCTGGTGGCTTCTGTGCTGCTTCGCTGGGCAGGTCACAAGAGCATTAACAGGCCTGGACTTCGAGGTCCAGCTGCCGAGGTTCAAATCTCAGCTCTGTACCACTTGGGGTAAAATGTTTAGCTTTCATATCACTCGGGTCCTGCTCAAAAGCAAAACCAAAACCAAAAAACAAACAGAAAACCTTAATAACAGAACCAGCTTCCCTTGAAGAGGCAGCCCCCGCATCACCCGGCTCCCACACAGGTGACCATGAAGCCGGCCGGGTTGGCGGAGATCACGGTTGGCAAGACAGGGCCACTGGATCAATCGTTCGGCATCCTTTCTGTCCAGACAGAAAAATCAGGCCCAGGGAGATGAAGTGCACGGAACTGGGAAGTGAACGGCAGGGAAAAAACTTCTCGAGAAAGTGGCATTCAGGCCCTGGGCCGCAGGCTGCATGGAGGGGGTGGGTGTCCATCCGACTCTCCCAGGGCAGAGCCTGCAGTGAGGCCCTGGCTCTCCAGCAGTAGGTACTGGTGGCTTCTCTGGACCTCAGGACAAGGCTCTAAAATGCCCCCAGCTAGAGGTGGGGAAGGGACTCTCCTCTCTCTGGCTAAAAATAGATGCTTTCTTGCCAGAGGCACAAGGAACAGGACTTTTTTTTTTTTTTTTTTTTTTTAATGTTTATTTTTGAGAGAGAGCAGGGGCGGGCAAAGAAAGAGGGACAGAGGGTCTGAAGTTGGCTTTGCAGTCAGATGCGGGGCTCAAACTCACAAACCGTCAGATCACGACCTGAACCCAAGTCGGACACTTCCCCGACTGAGCCACCCAGGCTCCCCAAACAGGACCGTTTTTTGACTTGGCCACACTGACACAGAGAATGTGAAAATGAGTGAGGCTGGTGGGGGGGCACTAGTGAGAGGTGGAGTCCACAGAGAAGGGATGCAGAGGGAAACTTGGGTCGGGCTGAGGCTGAGCAGGCACGTTCTGTGAGCCGGGATGAGGTGGGCTGTGTGCTTCCGGGTCACAGGCTTGGGAACAAGGCGGCAGAAAAGGCTCTGCTCAACCCCACGGCGTGGTTGCCTGGGGAACAATTCAAGTCACCCAGAGAGAGACTCGTTTTTTAAAGTCAAAACTTCAGAAATAAACACAAAGGTCAGGGTTTATGGAGAGAAGGCTCTCGTAGGATTTAAAATGAGAACAAAGGAAATGGGCTAGCAGTAGCAGGCATGTAGATGGGGGAGGGGGGAGCGTTTATGTCATCTGTGGACAGTGTTCTAGAAGAGCAGGTGCCAGGGTACCCTGTGGGCCTTCCTCTGTCTTGGAGGGCAGCCATGGACATGGCCGATGTGGCCACACCGCCCAGGCATGCCACGGCAAGGGGCCTTGGTGACAAGTTGAGAGGCAGAGGTCTGGGAGAAGGTGGCCGAGGGCTCAAGCCACAGTTGGAGCCAGCTAATGTCCCATGGGCATGTGCATCCTCATTGTCCCTTACAGCCAGGCCCGGATCGTGGTGGTAAGGACCACGGACCCAGCTTTCTGGAAGTCAGCAAGGCTAATCTCCCTAAGAGGTGATGGCAGACGAGCAGGATTTGGGCAGTAACTAATGCTTCTCGGTCTCTGGACATGCTGCGGGATGGGGGAGGTACCGAGAACTGTTCTTTACTGAAGATCCAGCAAACTGAGGGTGACACTTGAGTGGGGAATTAGAGACCGAGTGGTGATGTCATCGGCTGAATTAGTCATTCTGATATTTACTGAATGCTTGCCATGGGCAGGGCAGCCGTGGGCACTGGGGATGGAGAGTGAAAGGCAAGCACCATAATGGGAAAGTCAGGACAGGCTTTGCATCAGGACCAAATAAAATACCAAACCAGCGAAGAAATAGTGACAGGCGATTTGCTCCAGGGAGAGAGACCGTTCACGTCGGGGACCTCACATCTGCTCCGACAGGGCCCCACGGGGCCATGGTGGCCGGTTCCCAGGCAGAGGCCCGAGTGCCAAGAGGGGACGAGTCGGGCAGGAAGTTACTAGATGGGCCTGGGGCACAGGCACTAGGAAGACTCATAACGAGAGGTGCCAGTTTCCTGGAGCTTGGTTTAAAAAAATTCCCGCGACACCTTTCCTTTCTACTTCAGGTCTTAACCACTACTCTACCGTGCGAGTCGAGGGCGTGTGTCTTCTACCCCAAGTTCCGCTCCATTTGTGATATGCCTGTCGTGGTTTCTGCTTATCCTTGCACTGAGACGTTCCTGGAGTCTCTGAAGTTAGGAAGCGCCCGGCCCGCAGCCTGCAGTCCCTGGGTGGTGCCACACCAGGTCAGCTCCATCCAGACTGGACAGCATCAGGTCTGGATGGAGACCCCACGTGATGGTCCACTGAGTGGGTGGCAGCCCCCGGGCTGAGTGTGTCGCTGGGGGTGGAAAGGAGCCCTTTCTGCAAGGGCTCTGGGGCAGTGGACTCCTGCTGGCCTGCTCTGGAGAGCCCAGAAGCCCCCCGGGGCCCTAAGGAAGAGGGCCCCTGAGCCCCAGCCCCCCACCCAGGGCTGCACACACACACTGAGTGCTTCCTCACCATGCCGCGGTGCCCGCCCTGTGTACAGAGCCCGGTGGGCCGCACATGTGACATCCTAATTCCCCGTCTCCTCACAGACTTGCTCCCTGGAAAGGCATCATCAGTGTCACACACGCTGAGAAACCTGACACGTACACGTTACCTTTTTGCGTTTTTTGAAAGAGACGACAGGCGGATTTTCCTAGTTCTCATGCGTGAATCCTGGTCTTTCACTCACTGTCCTGTCTCGGAAACCCTCGAGTAATTGTGACTGAAACTGGGTTCCCAGGAGCCCCCCACCCTGATTCTAGCTCAGGAAATCTGAGAGTGCAGAGGGCGTGCAGAGCCCGAGGCCCACGGGTCTGTCTTTCTGGAAGGTAGTTTCCAGCCACACAGACCAGACTGCCTGCCCTCCTAGGGACCTCACTCCTCGAGGTCAAGGACTGCCTTACTCATCTTCCCACGTGGTGCAGGGTGGGTGTGCCCTGTTCTGTGGAGCAGGACCATCTGCAGTGGTTTCTGGCACCACTTCCGGACATGGTTTAAGCTAACCTGAGCGGCCCCGTTGCCGGCCAGGGCAGACAAGAGGCTTCTCCACATCCCTAACTTGTGCCTCCCTCAACCCGATTTTCAGGAGCTAGCTTTGAAACATTTATTCCTGCTCAAAACTAAGGCCAGATACACCGAATTCCCTCTTCCAGTGCGTGGGAGGTGGTTTCCACGGGGGAAAAAGTGGGTGTGTGTGTGATAATAAATTGTCTGCAGCTGGAAATTTGGAGGTTTTAGCTCGTTTTGATTTCACTAGGAATTTCTTAGGGACACTCGGCCTACATCCTGTTTTTTGTTCTGCTTTACCAGCTGTAATGTCTGAGCAGTTCTCAGTAAACAGATTCTGGCATGAATCAGGGTCTCCTTTCCTGGGCAAAGAAGTGGTGGCCCTCCAGCCACGTCCCGTCATCAGACTGCCTTACTCCCAAGACAGATGCCTGCAGTACAGATGTGTTCAGATTTAAGGCCGTAAAACAAAATGGGTTCCCTTCAGTTCCTGTCTGACAGGGGCTGTGATCCAAGGTCAGGGGGAGTAACAAGATTTTCGTGCAGTGTAACAAGATTTTCGTGCAGTTGGTCATGTACAATTTCTCTATTTTTAGCAAAAGAATGTCTTCCTCCTTAGAAGAGGCACCTGCACCAGCGAGAAGACAAATCACAGTGAAGAACGTGATCTATTTAAACTTACTTTTTATTATCATTTTTTTTCCAGTTACCCAGCATGCCACAATCTGATTGCTGACCTGGATGAAACAGAGTGAAATAAATGGTTTACAAAGAGATATTTACATTCATCTGATTTGTTCGTGAGATGCCACAGAGCACCACGACCTTCCCGGTGGCCGGCGCCCCGGACGGCAGCAGGTGGCCAGGTCAGCCGCGTCTACTGCCCAGCGGTGCCCGTGTGGCCAGGCCCCGCGCCGGACCAGGAGACCTCCTGCAGTTATGTTTGCAGAAATGGCTTGAAGTTAACTGTGTTCTGATAAATCTGCTCATTTGTATCCTGTTACACATGTGAATTTCAATAAATGAACTTTTTTAAAGACCTGAATTGAAGCGTTTCTTTTTACCTTGTAGTGATGAACGAAACACACCAAAAAGGCACATATTTTAACTAGGCCAAAGGGCATTAAGGACCAGACTTTCTTCCTGCCACTCATGTTTCTCTCCCTCCTCATGAGCTAGACACCATCCTTCCGCTTCTTAACGCTCTGAATCAACATCTCGTAAGGCTCCATCGTTTACCATCCTGCTAATCTGTGCACAGTCAGGAGACGCCAGGAAGCGCTGTTCTCCTGTCCGCTCCGTCAACAACAAGAACAGACAAGAACGCGTCTTCGGCTTGGCGGTTTGGGTTTCTTCTTCAGTGTGCGGTTTGAGAGGAGCCTGAAAATGTACTTCCTGAAGTGACACAATTGACTTGGAGTTCTATCAGATGTCTGTAAACAGATCATTGTTTTAGCTTCAAATAGTATTTCTACGATACACAGGTGAGCCCTCAAATGCTGGAAAGTAATAAAAATGGGCGCTGAAGATGCTGGGTTGTCTCTGAGGAGGACAAGGATACACCACAGGCTGCAGGCAGGACAGGGCCCTGACCTCAGGCCGCTCTCCCGGCTGGCAACCCAGCACCCTCGCCCTCACCCTCAGCGTCCCCCACCCGTGCCTCTCAGGACGGATTGGGGGGGGGGGTTCAGCGTTGGAGGTGGGGAAATGATACACACGCAAAGACCGTTCAAAAGTCTCTCGAGCACGGACGAGTTCAAGCCTGAAAGAGCAGAACGTCTACTCGGATCCAGTTTTCGATCTCCTCAAATGTGCTAGACATAAAGGGTGTCGCAGAAGGTATGTTAATTGTCCCTAATTCTGTGTTAGGACTACAGTAAATAAATGACACAATTCTAAAAATAGCACCTTTAAAGAATTGTAAGAGGTCGCTTTATTTTAGCCTCCTGGATGTGTCAATCCCAGTGGTTTTGAGAAGAGCACGTGGAAGCCTGCCCTCAGGTTTGGCTGTGTGACACACACACGCATGCCTGACTCACTTTGGTCCCAAAGCCGTTCCTCTACTTAGCTTAGTCCCAGAAGCCAAGCCAAGTTTCTACGATAGCAGGCGTATGAGGTAAAATCGGAAAAAGGCCCCATCCAAAATGCTTCCAGGTAATCAGACTGTGGTACAACCGCCCTACCCGTCTAGCGGCCACGACAGAGGTGGTTAACCTGCCGACACACGCTCTCAGAAGGGAAGCGTGCGGAGCAACGCGTTCCGCATTCTCAGGAAGACGTCACCGCCGAGCGACGGTCCTCAAGAGAGTTCCGGGTCCAGACCATCTGCTGTGAAGACTGTTAGGTCCTGACTGAACACATTTCCAAGGAGACCCGGTCCGTCCCTGACTTCATGGGAGACCTGCCCCGAACCCACCGCGGCGCGGTCGGCGTCTCCCCTTCGGAAGCGGCCCTTCGAGTCTGCACGACCACACTACTGCCACGTCACCGAAGTAACAACATAATCCTGTGTGTGCGTTCGGGGCTACAAGAAACTGCTGTATTTTCCTGTCACATTTTATGTAGGGTAGGTTAATACCAGCTGGAGCTATTAAAAATCTCTTTGTTTTCCAGAAAAGATTTTCTGAGATTACAGAACCACGTCCAACAACAATAAACAGAGAAGTAGCAGATTGACATAGTGCTTTATTTAAGCTGTCTGTACGAAGGAAAATAATGTGCATCCCTATCATATACGTGTAAAAATACTAAGGATGTACAGTGTACAAAAACAGTTTCTTGTAGTTATTTCACATCCTTGTGGGTCATATACTTAAGGAAATGAACAGTTTTAGTTTTAGTATGACCAACAGTAAGAGTAATACAGTTTCTTGGGTTCATAGTTGCGTCTGCTTAAAATCCTTAACCAGATGACTAGATCTTGCGCGGATCTAATGAAAGAACTAGCAAGGTCAAGAAATGTCACAAACTATAAAGCTACAGGGAGGTAATTCAATTACCAATTTAGAGGTTTTCTTTTTATTTAAATAAATACTTTACATTTCATGCTTGCCTGTAATGCACTACCAGGAGCAAGATAAGGAAATTCTACTGTAGACAGTACAAACAGTAGCAGCAAAGTGTGTACGTTGAGGTGTAATACAGAGACCCTGCAGTTAGTAAGGGAGGCCCTTACCTTTGTACTCTAGGAGAAGCAAGGGGCCCCTGCAAGAACAGTCAGCTTTAAGAAGCCGGAAATCAGGTACGGGAAAATGGAAAATACTGGAATAATGCTATGTAATTAGTGTAGAAAGCAAAGCTGTGAGCAACCTGCCAGAAATCCAAGCAGAAATGGCCAACTTCCTCCCAGGTGGCTGCACTGAGACAAGAGGGCAGACTTCACGAGAGTTAGTATGGGGTGGAGTCCACAAAGTCTGAACCAAACTCTGATAGAACGATCCCGGGTTTCAGGCCTTGCCATCTGCCGGCGGCCCATGCCACAGCCACGGGCAGCCTGGAGGGTAGGTGCAGAAATCTCCAGAAATCTCCCTCTACACACACGTGTTACCTGTCGGTCCTTGGCGCCAGCTGATTGAGACCTGGGGGTGAGAGCGGGGGAGGGGGAAGTCTGGAAACACCTCGGTGCCTCTGACGGATCTCGAGGCCGAGAGTGACTGGGCCTGGAGAGCTGGCTGGGAGGCTTGGCCAGCCCGGGGCACCGTCCACGCGGTCCTTAACCTTTAGGAAGTGTCCTTGGCCAGGGTCATGGAAATCACCTTAAGGTTTGGGGGGGGGGGGGGGGAAAGCTACCGGGGGATTTGGTGTCCGGCCCCCCCCCCCCTTTTCCTCGAAAGGGACGGACGCTCCGCACAAACCTCGGCCAGCCTCAGCCGCCTTCTCTGCCTCTCCCTGTTCCTCTTGTATATAATGGATGCGAGACAACTTACAGGACATACCTCCTAGTCTACTTTCTAGTCAAAGTGAAACATTCAACATAATTCCAAGGGAAGAAAAAACAAAAAAGTGAAGCTACATGTGTCAGAAGGAATGAACTACCATTTCCTGTAACTTCCTACTCGATGCTGAGGATGAACTTCACTCAGGTAGAAATATGAAAAATTAGGATAAAACCTATGTCTGAATATGTCTTAGCTGCCTTAGTAAAATGCCCTTTAACCCCCTCAGCCCCAGTGGCCCGCCCACCGCCAGCAGTGGCGTCTCCTGTACAGACCACACTTCCAGCGTCACGAGGCTAAGACATCTGCGTATGAATATGATTCATCCTACTCAGAAAGTCACTCGCTCTTGCGCACAACACATCTCGACAGTGACAGCACGTCATGCCGCAGTCTTCCACGGGGAGCTGTCAGATCACGTGACCGATCCATCCCCACGAACGCTCCGTGGGGCCGGCTGCCAGCTTCCGCAACAGGGCCCCCGGCCCCTGGACTTCATAGGCTGCTTTGGAAAATGTCAGCTCCTAGCACCAAAGGGTTTAATCTGAAGATCATCATTAATGAAGGAGAAAGATGAGGTTTGCATACATGTCCCCTCTCAGTGAGAAATGTTGGAATTGGGGGACATGAGTATATACAGAAAAAGAAAAGTTGGAGGTGTTCTTTTTTTGTGTTGTTTTGTGTTTTCCCTGATGGCTTAATTCAGTGATAAATGTACCATGAGCGGAATAAACACACCAGGTTCTCACCCCTTACTGCCTACTTTGCAAATACTCGAGATGCGTTCCTTTTGCCAAGTCAAGTTGGTTTCTCACGGTCACGCGGGTCTCGGTTTCCTCCCCCGCGTTACGTCGCCAGGCGTCAGAGCCTTTCCATCCTCGAATGAGCAACACCGACATTCTTCTGTCTCATTAACCCCTCGGCTTGGAGAGTTGGGGATTTTTCTCACTTTCAGCACCAAGGGGTTAAATGACAGCATCTCTTCTCCCAAAGCCAAATTCTAACCAAGATGTACAATTTCAGAGCCTCGTCCGATTTTGTCACATAGGAGAAAAAGTGCATGCCTCTCATTGGCGTGTACATCCTTGCACACGGGTCCAAATAAACTGCAGTGAGTCTATTTCATGTAAGTTGGCGCTGCATTTGCTAACATGACACACAGTTTTCTTCACTAAGAAATAAATACTACTGCAATATAAACAAAATCATAAAAGGACATTCAAAGATTTAACATCCGAGAAAAAGCGAATTCACGTAGAACTCAAAGTAAAAACTTAAAACAAATAAGGCAAACACCTGTTTACCTCGGTGTACAAATTTTGGTGAAAAGCAGGGTCATTATACCTGTCTACATTCTTCAGCCATCAGAGGTGATAAATATCAAGAAGGGAAAAAGGTTTCCAAGCACAGGGAAAAAAGAAAAATGCTCTCTGGTGCAAATGGTTTCACAGCCCCTTTAAGTGACCTGCCTCTGCTGTGCATATGCCTCCTTCCCCGGAAGGACAGTGTTCGTCTGCCGCCAGCCGCCAGTGAGGTCTGGACGTCCGGGTGGGGCGGCAGGCTTCCTCGGCAGCGTCCGACAGGGATTAAGTGTGTGTCTATCGAGCTAGCTCAACGGTTGGTCAGGCCTTCTCTCGGATGCTTCCCTACGGACTCCAGCCAGGTCTGCGTGCGAGTTCCCCACTCTGTGCACTGATCTGATAGGCTCTCCTACAACCCGCATATGCACATCACCACCCTGCCGCAATCGCTTACTCTGAATTATACGCTAAATCTTCTTAGTCTAATTAGTTTTTGATTTATCTTCTAGAAAGTTAAAAAATGTACCTAGACTCAGTGTATCTCATTTAGCCTTCACTGTTAGGGAAAAACAAAAACCAAAAGATCAAAAGATGACAACTGTGCACAAGTGAACAATGGCGGGCTCGTGACTTCCAAAGACTGTAAAATTACCTCTTAAAGTTGCTTATAGGACAGTAAGACAGTAGCAGCAGCAGCATGAGACCGTAGACGGAGATACAATTTCATGCAAAAACAAACAGGTGTGTTTGCGTACAGGTGTGTTCTCGTGGGGGTGTGCGTGGGCTGGGGTGTCTGGAGGCGCTCCTGCTTTGTAAGAGCTACGACTGGTGTGGTGTCCAGGAATCATCTTGAGGAAGAAAATCCAGGATGACCGTGAAGGAGCAGAATGAGGGCCTTATTCCCGGCCGCTGGCCGAGTAGGAGAACTGAGGGAAATGTGGCCGCCGCTCGCTGTCCACACCGTCCATGCCGTCCTCGTCATCTGCGGGCAGAAAGCGGCCACTTAGCGTACGTTTACCTTTTGCACCACCATCTCTGGTCTTCTTAGTTTGAACTTCTAGCATCATGAGGATTAACAGAGGCAACGAGCTCCTAGAAACTCGGGTTTGTCAGCAAAACACAGACTAATTAAACTTAATCCCCAAACAATCTCACTTTCAAACACACGATCCACAAAGAGATAACATCAAATCATCTCCTTCAAGACATGACCATCTTAAGACTCAGGATGCTGTGAAAAAAATACTATTGAAAAGATTTTTTTTAAATAAGAAGGAACAGACGAGATTCGGTAACCCTCAATTTCATGAAACTGCGCATGTCAAAATTACAGGGATCAAACCCTAAGGCACCGTGTTTGTCTAGAATCCGCTACCAACTGCCTTTAAATGTGCGTATTTTTTTTTCATGGTGCTTTAGGTGTGACTGCAAAATAAAGCTTCATATGGGCCCGTAATTTTACAGGACTCATTATTTACTCTACATCTCATATCTGTCTTTAGTCACCATTCCCAATTTCCGTAAAATGCAACTTTAAACCAGAGTAAAGAGAGGGTAAGATGTCAGCATCCAAACACTAGCTCCTCGGGAAACCAACAGCAGAAAGACACTCGAAGGCACAGAGGAAGCTGCTTTCACATTAGCCGCCCTCATCTTCCCTGCCTTCCGGCATTTGAAGGATCTCAAATGGTCACCCAAGCCCTTCTCATAACCGTTCTGGTGACTGAAGTCCCACCCAGCAGGAGGCTCCTCCTTGTACGTCGTCATGTGTTCAGTCACCCCAGTCCACACCATCCCCTGTGCACCTGCTCCGGGCTCTGGCCACCCTCGGGGTTCCACGTCTGTGCAGGGGTGACCGCAAAGCCCCTCCTGCTCTCTCCCAGTGTGCGGGGGTCACGTGCTGGCCCACAGTGAAAGCCCCAGAGGAGGCTTTCAAACACCCAACCTTTTTTGCTTCAAGCAAAATAATTCCACTTCCTCAAATACATACAGGGAGTACACTGCTGATTCCTTGGATTTTCCAGCCTCTCTAAGAGCATGTATGTCACATCATGGGAGAAATCACAGCCTGTCACACAAGGATGACTCTCTGTGCTCCTCGATGACACACATTCCTCTGGAGAGCAAACGTTTCTGCTCTTGCCTCACTGTGCTTCTTCTCAATATTCTATTTTGAATACAGAAGATTCTAGAAAGGGATCAAGTTGCTAACCATTTTCGGCCTTGAATGTAACAGAAAATATCACTGGATTAGGTGGGAATCAGTCCATGGAGAAGATCTGTGGCTTCCTGCTCCATGTAGACCATGGACCTCCACGGGCTTCTTTCCTGCTGCTGACAAGCATATCGTCAGCATTTCTAGAAAGCCCTGTGATTTGGGGAAATCTCTGCCTCCCTATTATCAAATATTTGCTAGGCATCAAGCAAACCACATGCATCATTTAGATGAAATACCTTCCACAGTATTTTTAGCTGCACAAGAGGTGGTAGGGGCTGGGGATGGCCTGTTGAGTCACAAAGTATAAAAACTCTAGAGAAAAGGCAGCTGAAAGCTTAATGTTCAAATTTGGAGCATTCTGCGCGAATCACATTTCAAGGCAAGAGTCTTCCCCACCAACAGCTTTGTTTGGCTGCGTGTTTTTCTGCGCCATGAACGTGCAGATTAGCTGGACTGCCCGTGCAGGAGGCTGGGCAGAGAGGGGACTGTGCTATGCTGCCCCTACACCACATGGGAGCCACACAGGAGGGGCCAGGCTTCCTTCCGAGGAGGAGCATTTACTGCTCTAGGCTGCACGACAGCTGAGAATTAAGAGTCTTCGTTCTGTAGCTTGAGTAATAATCACATTTTCGAACACGAAGAAATCTCAGTCTCACAGATGAGTAGGCCAGGGCCCCACACCTTGAAATTCTCTAATGCTGATGACCCCATTCCCTCAGGACAGCTGCCTCCTGGGGCCAGTATCTGATCCTTCCCTGAGGAGGTGCTCAGGGGAGGCAGTGGCAGCCCTCTGATCTGCACAGGTGGGGGGCTGTGGAGGGAGGGGACAGCAGCCTGCTCGAGCCAGAGCACGCAATAACACACCGTCCACAAACAGGTTTCTGCTCTGAAAGCTGGGTCGCAGGGAACCATGCTGACCACACACAGGACCCACACTAAAAACACGAGACCTATCTGGTACAAGAAAGCAGAGGTCAACTCCCCAGTCCGCATCAGAATCTCCAGTCCGAGGAACAATCCATCGCCCAATTTTCTTAGTGTTTAACAACTATAATTATATGGCATTACAAGCTACTAGATCTCAAAGAAATCCTCTTTTCCTGTATAAGGGAAGGCAGAGGACCATTCATGGGTAGAATGCAAGACGACACATTCCCAAATCTGTTCAACTAACACCAGTGAGAACAATCTGGCACGTGACCACAGCTGTTTGCAGGGAAGGAACATTTTGTTTAACTGCTGATTTGTTCTAAAAAGTAACTCCATTCTGCCTCATAAAAGCAAGGTGGCAAGTGGGGAGACAACTGTCACATATCATGGAGGCTTTGGGAACAAAACCTCCGCGTGTTAGCCGCTGGACGGCCACGGCCATCCCAGCACCACCACTCAGAGCTGCAAGAAAAGATCAAGTGAAATGTAATCAAGCTTGGGGTTTCACCAGATCTCCTTTGATTTGGCCTCCTACGAGAATCCAGGATGCACCCGGGGGACATCCAGGTAAAGACTGGCTGCTGTGGCCCTCCCTCCACCAGGCGCCCCCTGGCCTCAGCTGGCCCTCACTCCCTCTGCAGAATCAGGAAACCAGACGCCCAGTCAGACGCAGGACTCTGCTGGACTCAGGTTTCTGGGTTCCGATACCCGAAACAGCCACACGTTCATAGGTCGATTCTGAGGTCCACCTTGGAAGGTACTACAGTGTGTAGGCCTCCTGCTGACCCCAGTCTCACACTACAAACACACTTTATACCCTTTCAATCAGCGAGTCACTGGGCAGATACAGCGTTCCCCACGTCTAAAATGACACGGATGCTGTTAGTGACAAAATGCTCTGTCACGACATTCCGTTCTGCTGACCAAGAAGCTGAGACGCCGGATTCAGATTATATTCTGGAAACTGTGCTGGGTCCCCCTCATTTTCTAAGTTCTAGAAATCAAGCCACAGAGGATGTGTTAACGACACGCTCTCAGCACGACCAGTGCCATGTGAGTCTGGAGTGTGGGGTGAGGCTGCAAGTTGAATCCTGGAGACACCTGGGCCTTGACCGCCAGGGCTTCTAAATCAAGTCAGTATGAAGAAAGGACTGATGGCCAGGGCAGCACCTGCCACAGAGCCTGAGGTTTAACTTACTCGTAGTCCTGGATTCGGGAGCTGGTCTGTGGGGTCCCTTCCACTCCCTGCATCATATTTTGGCCTCCCAAAGTCCTCCCAGATTCATACCCACTCTTCTGCTGGGCGTTTACTGTACTGGGCCTGTCACCACGCTCCAAGCATGCATCACAGGACACAGAACACTACAGACCGGTTTGTGTGGCACTTCAATAAAATCAAAGCTACGGCCATTCAAAGCTGCACAACTCAGGTGCTTTTCCCAAAGAGATGGCTTCTCAGGCACACAGCAGGGGAAAGTCGGGGCCCGGGGACATTAGCCAGCCCTGCATCCTCTTTCCCAGAGGGCAGAGTGACCCGCCCCTTTCCAGGGACGGGGTGGCAGAGTCAGGACGTGAACAGGGGCACCCCCAACCCCAGTCTCTTCTCATCCTTTACGGTTCCCTTTGCCTTGCGTTTCAGGCTCACCAGGCTCATCCTTGCTGGGACTGGACTCCCACCTTTGGAAGCAAAATATGTCCTCGTGGCTTTGCGTTTACAGACTGTCCCTATTTCTGTGACTTTCAAGACCACATACCTAGTTGTCTTAAAAGAGTCCACAAATTCCAAAGCTCTCTTTACTAGAGAAAACGGACTCGAAGAGGTGGTGGCTGACACAGAGACACGTTGGGACCTCACCTTCTAGGTTGCTGTGGGTATGACGTGGGGCGGCGAGAAGAAGCACAAAATCCTGGACGCGGGTGGAGGCCATCAGTATGGTCCAGTATGATCTCTGGAAAGAGCTGGCCACCTTCTGGCCGGGAGCCTACCCTGCCTCCCACCATAATGCTTATTCATCATTTAGTCCCCTACTATGACAGTATCATTATCAATGAGTTTCTTTATGTTTGTGATTGATTTATATATTTGGGTGCTTCCACGTTTGGAGCATAAATGTTTACAACTGTTAGGTTTTCTTGGCGGACAGACCACATAATTATGATATAATGCCCTTCTTCATCTCTTGTTAGTCTTTATTTTAAAATCTAGATTGTCTGATAGAAGTATGGCTACTCCAGCTTTCTTTTGGCGACCATTAGCATGATAGATGGTTCTCCATCCCCTTATTTTCAGGTGTCTTTAGGTCTAAAATGGGTCTCCTGTAAACAGCACAGAGATGGATCTTGTTTTCTTATCCTATGTCTTTTGATTGGAACTAGTTTAGCCCATTGATGCTTAGAGTGAAGGATATGAATTTATTGCCATTATGTTGCCTGTAGAGTTCATTCATTTAATATATGTTTACTGAGCACTGACACCGGGCCAAGTGCCCAGCTAGCAGCTGAGGCCAGCAGTGAATAAGAAACCAGGTCGTTCTTCTCAGGGTTACTGCTTTCTAGTTGGACATATAGACAGTAAACAAAGGAATAAACACATTAACTGGAAGACCATCAGCAATCGTCAACATACAGCATCAAGGGGGGCAGGAGACGGTGTCCCACATGCTGCACCGTTCTTTAGATGGGAGGTTAAAGAAGGCTCTCTGACAAAGTGACCTTTAAGCTGCGATGTGAGGACAAGTAAGAGCTGTTCATGCACGCATCGAGGGAAAGAGCACCGCAGGCAGGACAACGCTTAGCACACCAGTGCTGAGGCACGGTAAAACACAGTGAGGCACGGCGTGCTCCAGGGGTGGCTGAACGCAGGGACGGGGGGCAAGATGGAGCAGGAGAAGGCCGGGATCAGACAGGCCTGTGGGAGCCAGTGGGATCAGTCGGATTTAGAGTACAGATTTAGGGAGCCACCAGAGGGTTGTGGGCAAGGGCAGGATGTGGTCTGATCACAGGTGACAGCATATCCAAATGATGAGGCCTAGCAAACGTTCTATGGTGGAAAGTGCTCACGGGCCCACCCACCACCTCACTGGTGCTGCCCAGCATTTCAGACGAGTGGATTGCCTGCCACGGTCCACTCTGGGGCCAGCGGAATCGGTGCCACGGCCTGTGCCCACCATTCTGCTCACGCGGGCCCTGAGCTACCTGCCCACGACTGCACAGGGTGTCCAACATGGTCTTCAACTCTTACCATTGTAAGATCAAGACAGAACGGAAGCCCGTCGTCCCACTGGGGATATACCCTGAGAAGCACTTCAACATACTAATCTTTCACAACTTGGCCTGGGCCCCAGCAAGGCTGCTGACACTGACTGAGGGACTCGGGCAGCTCAATTTCTCTTTGGGTTGCAATTTCTTCCTTTATAAAATTAAAGTTAAGAGGTTCTTAACTTGCAGCAAATCTTAAGAAAGAAAAGCACACTTATGCGTATCATACGTAATTATATTTTTCACTTCAGGGTGTGTTCACAGCCCCTTGTTGTCAGGCCCCGGGCCCGGGGCTGGAAACCCCAGACCATCAGGTGGCCACGTCCGCTGCTGGAAGAACACCGCGCCTCAACCTTCCTGCTCGCGGACCCTCGCTGTGAACAAGCACTTCCGCTACCCTGCCTTTCGCAAAGGAAAGAGGGGGGAAGAACAGTGGGAAGGGACCTAAAGGGAAGAGGAGGAGAGAAAACTACCACAAAGGGATTGTGAGCCAAGAGACGTGTGACTGGAAGACATCTGGCTTTTCAAGCCTGCCCCTCACACTCAATTTTATCCTCGCTGCTGAGCTAATGACGACAGACACACAGTCCTTTGTCGGCATGAGAGTGTTTTGTCTGGAAGTTTTATCTGGTACATTTCTTTCCTTGAAAGCCCACGTGTTTGGGATATTGATCGAAGAGTGTGCACATACTAGGGTCTGTGGAATGATCTTACGTGGTGCATGAATGTTTAGTTTTAACACATGTGTAATTCACTTTACTTGTATCAAAAAGTTACTAGCAAACAAAATTATGTCTTTACAGATATTAGTGCTTAAGACAAAGCTAAATAAAAACAGGGTGATTCCATTTAGAGTGAATTTAGAACTATTAAGAACGCAGGAAACTAGAATTAGCACGATTCTGAGGGTGGTCTGGGAGTGAGCAGTTGGGGACGCACAGCAGGGTCTACCTCAGAATCCTCTCAGCGGATGGCAAGAGCGCGCTAGAATAGTAAGCAAGGGCTAAGTTGTCTATAATTTAGTCTGTAATTCTCAGGCTGCAATTTTTCTTTATGTAATTTTTCTGGCTCCCAAAAACGTTTCTCTCAGCTACTTCAGCTACGGTCTTTGGTATTTCCACTTCAGAACTCCATGTTCTTTTATGAGAGAAACAGAAAGAATGCACTCAAGCAGGGAAGGGACAGAGAGACAGAGACAGAGACAGAGAGAGAGAGAGAGAGAGAGAGAGAGAGAAAGGAATCCCAAGCAGGCTCCTCACTGTCAGTACAAAGCCCAATGAGGGGCTCGAACTCAGGAACTGCGAGATCATGACCTGAGCTAAAATCAAAAGTTGGAGCCCCAGGGACTCCACATTCTTAAGTGGAATGGAGTAAGTCACTGTGAACTTTGATCTTGAAAATATCCGATAAGAAAATATCAGGGGCCCCGTGGGTGGCTGAGCTGGTTAAGCATCCAACTTCAGCTCGGGTCATGATCTCATGGTTCATGGATTCGAGCCCCATGTAGGACTCTGTGCTGACAGCTCAGCCTAGATCCTGCTTCAGATTCTGTATCTCCCTCTCTGTCTGCCCCTCCCCTGCTCATACTCTGTCTCTCTCAAAAATAAACATTAAAAAAAATTTTTTTTTAAAAAGTGGCTGTTTTCTTCAATTATAGTCAAACATTTTCAACTATTAGGTTTACTTACATTTTTCAGGTGGTGTTATTGTAATAGTCTGAGCTGTAAATTCTTCATCAAAATATCTGGTATCTGTCTCAGATGTTACTTGAGGCTTAAAAGGAGGTACAAGCTGCAAGAAGAAAGAACAAGAGTCCTGTTAACAGATTGCAATTTAGGAAAATTAATTTCTAGGATAAAATTAGGGAGCAAATAGTGAAGTGAACAGTGCCAGAGAGACCACACTCTGAGTCACTGTGTATGGGAGACGTGGCGTTCGGCTTCCCAGTCAACAGTCGGGAGCACAGAACAGGAGGTACTTGGTTGTTCTGTATAAAATTGGAGGGATTGTGTGAAATAGAACACATGAACACCAAAGAACAGGGTGCAAAGAGGATACTGAAAAGTCCTAGTTTTTCCCCCAGTAACAAACATGCACACAAACCATACAGATGTAAACCCCTGTAACAAAATGCAGGCTCTACCCAGTGCAGCAGAAGCACGACCTGCCCTCGGTTCTCTCGCTGGCGCCTGGCCCACCAGGCTGTATCATTAAGAACACAACCTAGTGACAGTTATTCCAGGTCACCGGGTGCTGCCCCTGTCCTTGGCACAGAATGACACCTGCTTACTTCAGATGGGCATTACCTCCTGCCCTTGCCCTGGGACGGGGGTCTTGGTAGCCCCTGAAGTTAGGTGCAAACGTTGCGTCCCTAGGTTGCATCAGATCCTTGTTGGGGACAGTGACCCAAGAGAGGGTCAAGAGTGATCACTCTAGGAACTGACAGAGCTGGATTCTTCTGCCTCAGACCTGCAGCAGGTGTGGCACTGGGGAAGCCTGGGGCTGCTGAAGGTCACAGAAGCCACAGAAGCCCGAGCCTCTGTGACCTCCACTGGCTGGGGTGTGACTCCTGCTTGTCGGGGCTCTGGCCTCACAGGAGAGTCTACAGATTTCTTGTTCACACAGGGAGTCCCAACCCAGGACCTGGAATCAGAGTACACGCTCTCACGAGTACCATTCAGAATACGAGATACTGCTTTTATTGTTTTTATTTTTTTAAGGTTTATTTTTATTTATTTTGAGAGAGAGAGAGAGACGGAGGGGGGGAGGGAATGGGGGAGGGGCAGAGAGAGAATCCAAAGCAGGCTCTGCCCCATCAGTACAGAGCCAGATGTGGGGCTCAGACTCACAAACCTCAAGATCATGACCTGAGTCAAAGTTAGATGCTTACCCGACTGAGCCACCCAGGCACCCCAGGAGACACTGCTTTTATAATAAAATTCCCGTGTGTACAGAAAAACAGGAAACAGAGTGATAGAAATCAATATGTTTTATACAAATTTTACGAAACACACAACTGGCTTTAACTCAGTGCATTTTCCCACTCTTACTGTCACCAAATTTATGTTAAATAGGCAAAAATCTTTAAATTATTCTCTAAACAGACTATGTTTTAAAACACCAGGGGCTGAGCAGAATTAAAAGCGCATTTTCAGAATGAAGGACCACACCTGTTTATGGCCCATGTAACAGAGCATTTTTAATCTCTTTTCTTCTTATCATTCCTTCTCTTTGCCCCCAGTGCACAGCCCCGGTTATTAGCAAGCACTTTTGGGGGGACGGACCTAATCCAGGTTCCACTCGTCACTGGCAGTGGCTTCGGAACAGCAGCCTGGTTTTCTTCCCACAGCCTTGATCTCACCTGGGCCAAGCTCCTCTGTCACATGCACCCTGCTCTGGGATGCTCCCCAGGCCACGCGAGCACTCGCTCCACTGACGGAAGTCTTCCCTCTTCCTCTCAGACTCAAGGGCGTTCTTACACACACGGGAACAGCAAAGGTGATCGGGATCAGAGAACTTGGGGCTTTGCTCTTTGAAGAAGGAGGGGTCACTGCCTCTACCTGCAGACAACTGGAGACTGGGGCTCTGGTTGAGTCACCATTTTCCAAATGCTCAAAAAATGGTTCCTCCACGTCCTTCCAAGCAAAAATTCGCCACAAGAAACTCTTCTTGGCAGAGGTGGGTTTCTGGGCATGTGCCATTGGCTTTGCTAACCTCTGCCCACCCTTCCCAGCGGCCCCCCTCTGAGGGCAAAGACTGACCTTCTAGTTGGGAGAAAAGCTGCCAGCCTTTCAGGTGACAGCCAGAATGGTCACTCAAACAGTTTTCAAAGGTCACAGGAGGCTTAAGCTGGTCGCTGCTCAGATGTCCCAATGCTACAAAGGCTTACCTGGCCTCCTCTCCCAGGTGGCCGCCCTCCCGTCCCCTTCTATCCTCACACTGCTTCATTTTCCTCCAAATGGTGTTTCAGCACCTGACTCAATACACCTACGCACACACATGCAAAACAGACTTACATTTGTTTACCGTCACTGCCATTACACCTTCTCCCAATAAAACAGAAGCTCCGTGAGGGTGAGGGCTGACTGACACACAATAAACTGTACATGTCAGGAGTGTACAAAGTGACATGTTTTGACACGTGTACTCACCCAAGAAACTATGACCAAAATCAAGATGGAGAAACGTTTGTTTTCTCACGAGCCCGTTGTGAGCTCTCTCTCCCTCCTCCGTCCCTGCAGGCAATGACTGACACGCTTTGTGCCATGATTGATTTGTTTGTATTTTCAGGACTTGTATGTAAATGGAATCGTATAGCATGTATCCTTTCTCTGATTTTTTTCAGTTAGCACCATTATTTTGACGTCCGTCTATGTGACTTCATGTGTCAACAGCTCATCCACTGCATGGCTGGGTGACGCTCCGTCATACAGGTGTACCGCCATCTGTTTACCCATCACCTGTCAGTGGACATCTGGGTTGCTTCCAGTTTGGGGCTATTACAGATAAAGCTGCTAGGACTCTTGAGGTCCAAGTCTTTGTACAGAGATGAGATTTCATTCATTTTGGACACATACCAAAGAGTGGAATGGCTGGGTCACATGCTAGATGTACATTTAACTGTTTAAGAAACTGCCAAACTGTTTTTGCAAAGCGGTCGCTTCATGTTATGTTACTACCACCAGTGGATCAAAGTTCCACTATGTTCTTGCCACTACTGGTTCGGTTGGTCTCTTCAGTAAAAGACATTTGGATGTGCGGTGGTATTTCACTATGGTTTTAATGTATTTATTTCCCTAATGAATAATCGTATTTTTCATGAATTTGTAACTTCTTTGGTGAAGCGTCTGTTTAATATTTGCCCCACTCCCCTTTTTGTCATGAAATGCAGAGTTTTGGTTTTTTTTTACACACAATCTGCGTGTATGTCTTTAATCAGATTTACGATTTGCATATATTCTTCCAGTTTGTGACTTTTCCTGTCATTCTCTTAACAGTACCTCCTGAAGAACACACATTCCTAATGATGCTGTCTGATTTGTCAGTTTTTCTTTGTGGATCACACACCACTCTCATCTACGAAGTCTCTGTGTAACTTAACACTGCAAAGGTTTTCTCCTGTATATTCTTCTAGAAGGCTCTACCTTTAGGCCTATGATCTGTTTTGAGTTAATTTTGTATATGCTGCAAATTCTTTTTTAAAAAAGTATGTATGTGCATTTTACCATCACAATTTGTTGGACTGAGTGATCTTTGCACGTCTATTCCAGGTCAATTAACCAGTTATGCATGGGTCTAGATTTCTAGATTCTCTGTGGGCAAATAAAGATGTTATCTGTCCAGAACAAACTGTCCTGATTCCTGTAACTTAGTAAGTCTTGAAGCTGGGCAATGTAAGCTTTCCAACTTTCTTTTTTGTCAAAATTGTTCTGGCTATTCTAAGTCCTTGGCATTCCAGATGAATTTTAGAATGAACCTAACAATTTCTACAAAACAGCTTGCTAGCATATTGATTAAGATTGTGTTGAATTCATGTATTAATTTTGAGAGAACTATCATCTTAAAAATACTGAGTCTTCTAAATCATGAATGCATTAGATGTCTCCCCTGCTGTATATTGTCTTTAATTTCCTTACAATATTTTTTAGTTTGCAGTATGAAGGGCTTTCATCTTTGTCAGAGGTATCCCTAAGTACTTCATATTTCTGTTGCAGTCATAAGTGACATTAATTTCCATTTTGGATTGTCCGTTGCTGCTGTATACATTTAGTTATTTTTGTATTGTGCAATCTTTTGTATATTTAGCTTGTATCAAACAACTAATGAGTTAAACTTTAGTAGTTTTTTTATAGATTCCATCTGATTTTCTATATAGGTAATAGTGTTGTCCCTGAATAAGACAGACTTACTTCTTTCTTTCCAATCTGAATGCATTTTATTTCTTTTTCTTTACTTCTTTTCCTGCCCTGGCCAGAAACTCCAGTACAATGTTGAACAGAGTGAACATCTTCACTTTGTGAAAATCACTCAGTCTTTCCCCACTAGGATATTAGTGATCAGTTTTCCTTAGATGTCCTTTATGAGGGCAGAGAAGTTTCCACAGTTCCTGGTTTACTGGGAGCATTTTTGTTGGTTTGCTTTGTGTTTAAATCAGATGGATGTTGGATTTTCTCGAATGCTTTTTTTTCCCTGCATCCAGTGAGATAACCATGTGTATTTCTTAGTTATTGTTAATATGGTAAATTTCAGTAGTTGGTTTTTAAATGTTAAACCAACTCTGTATTTCTAGTATAAATCCCATTTGGTGATGATGTGCTATTCTTGTATGTATTGCTAGATTTGATTTGCTAAAATTACATTAAGTATTTTTGTATATAATTTCATTAAGGAAATTGTTCTATAGCTTTCTTTTTTTGTATTACCTTTGCCTGCATTTGGTATCAGGTTAAGCTAAACTACTAGAATGAAGTGGGAAATACTGCCTTATTGCTCCAGAGAATTGAAGATTTGCATAGAATTGATACTATTCCTCATGTAAATGTTTGGGAGAATTCACTGGTGAAACCAAATGGTTTGGGAGTCTTTTGTGGGAAGAATTTTAACTACAAATGTAATTTCTTTAACAGGTACAAGGCTATTCATGATATCTATTTCTTCTTGGTAATTTGTGTCTTTCAAGAGATTTGTCCATTTCAGCAAAACTGTTGGTTTTATGGACATGAAGATTTTCATACTATTTCCTGTTATCCATTTAATACCCATAAAGTCTATAGTGAAGCCACCCCTCTCATTCATGATATTCATAACTTGTCTTCCTGCTTTTCTGTTCACTTTGGTTAGAAATTTCTCAATTTTGTTAATCTTCTCAAAGAACCAGTTTTCTTTTCATTGATTTTATTTTTTTTGTTTTTATTTTTTTTTTATTTCACTGACTGCTGCCCCAATCTTTATAATTTCCTTTCTTCTGTGTAATGGAGTTTAATTTGTTCTTTTTTTCTAGTTTCTTAAGGTGGAAGATAAGGTCACTGATCTTGGACCTTTCTTCCTTTCAAATGCAGTCCTTCAGTGCTACAAATTTCCCTTGAGGTATTATGTTAGCTATCCCACAGCAGAACAAGCTTTGTTTTCATTTTTAGTCCGTTCAAAATCCTTTCTAATTTCCCTTTTGATTTCTTTGTTTGACCCACAGATTATTGAAAATTGTGCTGAGTTTCCAAATACTTGAGGATTTTCCACGTATCTCTGTTTTGATTTGTTTTTATTCTCTTTTCATGCTTTAAAACTATTTGAATCCTTTAAGATTTATAGAGTTGTTCTGCTCAATGGCAAACGATCTATGTGATCTTGAGGAGAATGAATACTGTTCTGTTGTCGGATGGGGTTCTGTGTCAGTTAGATTAAGTTGGTGGATGGGATTGCTAAACTCTTTCATAACCTAACGATTTTCTCTCTGCTGCTTGTATCAATTCTTTGAAAACAGGCATTGACATGCCCAACTATAATGTGGATTTACTTGTTTTTTCTTTCAGTTCTATTAATTTTTGTTTTATGTATTTTAAGTTTTGTTATTAGATGCAAAAATAATTAAGGTTTTTTACATCCTCTTGATGAACTGATCCCTATATCATGATGAAACAATCCTCCTCATCTCCGATAACATTGCCTTGAAATCTTCTTCATGGGATACTGATACAGCCACTCTAGTTCTTGATTAGTATAAGCATGGTACATGGTTTCCCATCCTTTTATCTTTTATCTATTTGTAATTTACATTTAGATGGGTTTCTTGTAGGCAGCATACAGGTGATTCTTGCTTTCTGTCCAACCTGACAATCTCTTTTAATTGTGGCATTTAGACCATCTGCCCTCAGTGTGACTCCTGATATGGTTGAGATTAAATCTACCATCTTGCTAGTTGTTTCATACTTGTCTCATCTGGGACTTGGTTTTGCAGTGATGCCACACCCCCAGTTCCTAGAACAGCGCTTGACACTTAGTGGCACGAGTAAACGAAAACATCGATCTTGGGGCTGGAGGAAGCTGTCAGAGAGCATGCAGTCTACCCTTGTAGAAACAAGGAGATTGAAGCACACTTAGTAAAATGACTTGCTGAAGATGACACAAGTAACAACCAGAGCAGCAAACCCTCCCTCTCCCGATCCCAAGCTCTCTCTACCGTGGCGCCTGGAGAGACACGGCATGAAAACGCCTTTGCCTTTGACTGCTTCTCTGGACGTCAGTCAAAGTCAAGACATTCGTGCTGCGAGCATATTTCCTCCCCTCAACTCACACACAGTAGCAGAAGAGGACCCAGTAAAATAGAAACATCCACACAGGGAAGCGAGAACCCTATAGGGAAAGGGATGAGACAGAACATGCAAAGAACCACCACAGGCCCCAACAGAGGTGCTACCACGCAAATCTGGGGACACCGAGCCGCGGTTTCCTCAGAGCTCCAGGGCAGATGTTCACTCTAAACCACTGAACACATTTCAAATATTTAATTCTTCTGGGCTGAATTGTGCCCCCTCCCCCACATCCAGATGTTGGGAGTCCTAATCCCCAGGGGCCGTGCTGGGAGAGATGGCCTTTCAAGAGATGACTCCATTAGAACAAGGTGTCAGTGTGGGCCTCAGTCCAACCTGACAGGTGTCCTTGCAGGAAGAGGAAATGTGGACACACACAGAGACTCCGGAGGCACGCACAGGAGAGGAAAGACCACGTGAGGATGAGCAGGTAAGGTGGCCATTCACAAGCCAAGGAAAGAGGCTTCAGAAGAAAGCAACCAACCCTGCCAGTCTCCTGATCTTGGACGTCCAGCCCCCAGAACTTCAGGAAAACCAACTTCCATGAAGTCACCCAGTCCGTGGTACTTTGTCATAGCAGTCCTAGCAGATGATCACATCCCATTTTATTTTTGCCTTTAAACCAGTATCATCTTAATTTTCCCTCCCTCACTCAGGACATATTCTCAAAACACTCCTGTGTCAACTGCAAACTCTTGTTTAGGAACGCGAAAGTACAGGCCAAGTCCAGAAACACTCAACTCTACACCTCAGCTACCTACTCGATGGATGGCCGCGGTGTCATGAACTGCAAACTTGACCTATTTTCCCAACAAACGTGATAAACCTAGGACATCTCTTTCTTTGAAAGCTAGTCTGTTTTCAGGATACGTAGTTCCGGACAATGTAAACACGAAGATCGCAGTGCTGGCTTCTGGACTTTGCTTGCAGTTTACTGCAAAGGCATCATCAGGGTGCATTTACTTGTCCAGCCTCAAGACCACAGAGAGGCAGCAATGCTGCAGCCCCTAACTACTCCCACGCTACTCCTCTACCAAGAGTTACAAGTTACCAAGTCATGCTATCATCTGCAATGTTTCTAAAGCACTGTGTAGGTTTTTGGCATAAATGAAAGAACAGAGAGAAAACATGTCCCTGAACTTATTATAGTAAGTCATAGTCCCCACTCCTGGTGTGGCTGGAATGACAGCCGGGGAGTTACAGACACCACGGTCTCTTAGGGGCAGTGTCCTCTACCCTTCCCCAGCAACCAATCAATTGTTACCATCCGCTTTCTGTGCTCTGCCTTCTGTCTTCAGTGTAGGCGCTCTAGAAATACAAAGCAGGGCTTGAAACTTGCAGGAAAAATGGATACAGTGACTACGGAACCCTAATTGTCATCCTATTTGAATACTATGGTTATGTCCACCACTCTGATATGGATCAAAAAAGACTATGAACACAGATACTAGCAACAAAAACTGCCAACACTTTGGGGCACCTGAGAGACTCAGTCGGTTGGGCATCTGGCTCTTGGTTTTGGCTGAGGCCAGGATCTCACAGTTTGGGGGATCAGGCCCCACATCGGGCTCTACACTGACAGCACAGAGCCTGCTTGGGATTCTCTCTCTCCCTCTCTCCCTACCCCTCTCCCACTGAGGCATGTGCTCTCTTTCTCAAAATAAATAAATAAATAAATAAATAAAAAAACATTAAAAAAAAAAACAGAAAGTGGAGGACAATTTAAAAAAAAAAAACGCTAACACTACTGGATGCTTAGATATGCCACAGACAATAATCTAAGGCTTTAACTCTATCTCTTTAAAACAATTCAAAAGAGTAACTAAGCTTAGGTAGGTTTATTTAATCTCTGTTGTCCTAAAAAACTGGTTTTATGCTGTGTTTGTATGTGAATGTGCACACACCCAGGAGAAGTGGGAATATGAAAAAGAGGAATTTATTTCTAACAAAACTAATAAATCTTTGGCAAACGTTATTTAACTACGTCATCTGCTAAGCTTTACAATACCAACGAACATTTCTTGACAGGTGACCAGAAACTCAAATAACTCATTAAATAATGAGAAGACAGAGTTGGAGATGGGCACAGCAGCTTCAAGTGGGGAGAGTGAAAGACGGGGAACCCCACGTTCTGCGTCTAGTGCGCCCACGTGTCCGGCTGACTCCCGAACCGCACTTGCACAGGGCAGACTCCAAGCTCCCCAGGGAAGTCTAAATAAGCCAACGTAAAATTTTGACGCTCCCTGTGGAGGACACAGACGTTGCCGTTTTAGTTCGGCCATGACAAACTGCCTACAAATACAAAAACTCAAAATTCTTTGCTGTAATCTAACAGGATTCAGAGGCACTACTGTGTGTCAGTCACAGTGTCCAGGACACAGTCCAGACTGACGCCACATCAAAAGAAACAGGGGAAGACGACACACCCACCACAAAGAGACAATCAGGGAGACGATGTGAACAAGGCCTGGACTCTGTTGGCAGATGTGAATTTTCAAGCAGATTTTACAACTATGCTCAATGATAAAATATGTTCCTAATGAATAAAGAGATGGAGAAATGGAAACTATTAAAAAAAGGGAATCAAATGGAAAATCTAAAACAGAAAAATATGACCTCTGAAATAAGAAATTCACTGTGTGGGCTTAGAGCAACTTAAAGATTTGAGGAAGGTCGGTAACCTGGAAGATTTATCAATAGAAATTTTTCAGTCTGCAGAGCACAGGAAGAAATTAGAAAAAAATGAACACAATTTCAAAGACCAATGGGATAATGTCAAAGGGCGAAATGTATGTGTAATTGGAATTATAAAGGGAGAGGGGACAGTAAAACAAAATATCTATTTCTAGGAATAATGGCTAAAATTCTTCCACTGTTAGTGAAAGGTTCAGAAAGCTCAGAGAACTCCATGTAGAATAAATATAAAGGAACCCTCACCTACACACATTATAATCTGAAATCTGAAGTCTGTCAGTCAGGGTTCGAGCAGAGAAGCAGAAACACGTGTGTGTGTGTGTGTGTGTGTGTGTGTGTCCATGAGAGAGAGAGAAAGACTGAGGGAGAAAGAGAAGGACAGAGAGGGACATAGGAAGAAGAGGGAGGACGAGAAGGAAGGAGGATGGGCCAGAGGGAGAGAGCTGGTCATGCAGTCTCTGTGAGGCTGCTGTCTTCACGTTCAAGGACACGTGGAGCTTGGCATCCGTAGGGCAGGGGGTGGGAGGGGAGGATGCGTGTAAAGCAGGGAGAAGAACACAGCGAAACCCAGAAGCAGGAACTGGAGCCCACAGGACAGACTGAAACCCATGCCACTTCTTACTGTCTCTGACCTTGGCACAGATGTCCCACACAAGCTGGGGACCTGCAATGGCAACACACATGCTGGCCCAGCAGTGGGAAAGCTAACCGGTTTGCAGGGGAACAGGGAACAGAGGCAGGCGAGGTGAGCAAACAGACCAGCAACAACATTAGGAGCTACAAGTCCCTGCTGCTTCACTTCTGCCCCCCGCACCCCGAATCTCACAGGAGAGTCTCATACGACAAAAGGAATTCTGGAAAATGTAGCTTGGCCTAGTCAGACTGATTTATTCTAAAGCCATCACACAAACGAAAATACCTTGCAAGCAGCCAGTGAGATGTGACACATAATTTACAAGGGAAAAGGTAACTGAATAAGCACTCACAAAACTACCAACTCACAATTTTATATCCAGTGAAACTATCCGGAGTGTGAAGGCAAAATAAAGACATCATCAGATAAAAGAAAACAAATTCCTTGCCAGCCAACTTGCACTACAAGAAATGGGGGAAGTTCCTTCGGCTGAGGGGGAATGTACCAGAAAGGAACCTGGGCCTCCAAAGAGGAATGAAGAGATACGGGCGCTCACTCTGCATTTAGACGATGGTGACCATGACCGCGAGTACACCAACACCCGCTCACGTGTACACATTACGGGTGAATCACGGCTCAGTAAAACAGATTACTTTCTAATTTTAAAAGAAGAATGAAGAGCATTTGAAGTGGTAAACATGTAAAAAAAAGAAAATACTAAAGTTCTAACTTCGCAACTGGACAGAGATGAAGGGTAATGTTCAAGAGGGAACACGGACGTTTCCTGAAGGAACCAGAGACTTACAATCGATACGGAAAATCTGCACAGGCCCTTCCAGAAGAGGTCTTACTTCATGCAGGCCTTGCTCTGCTCCTCACACTAAGTACCATATAAATTACTCATTTAAACAGCTGCCATTTCACTGAAATGAGTATCAAAGAGGTGATCAAAACAAACTATCAAGTACTTAAGTTACACTCTAGAAAGCAAGTTTTCCCTTCTTTTCTGTAGGAAACCTCTGGAAAGTCAGTACAAATGTAATAAGTAGGAGGCAGATCAAAATGAAGATCTTAGTAAAATCAAAATGAGCCACAGATTCCAAATCAATCTTCCCTGAAAACCTCTTGGTCGTCACTTCACCGTTCTGTATCAGTATTTTCCCTTTATGAAGAATAAAACCTCAGCACACCGCATGAACTTCTGGAATCTCCTGCCTCAGCTTCTGGCCTGGGCCCCTGCCCTGTCAGCAGTGAGGCTTCCCTCCGTGCCCTCCCCTCCCCATACAAGGCACGCCTCTCCTCAGGGGCCTAACGTGGGGTGGGCCGCACACATTCTCACTCAAAGAGGCCAGGCCTCCCCGCGGTAAAGGCAGGGCCCGCAGGCAGACACCACCACCCTGGCTTCAGGACCAAACATTTACGAACACCTTTGCTTCCGCGGTATTCCCACTTCTTCCCATGACTGTCACCGCGCAGCTGCCCCGCCTCTTCCGTGAAGACTAACCCGCCGGCGAGGCTTCGCAGATCTTGCTTTTTTCTTATATCTTACTTTCCCCTGTATTTATTAATCTCACACCTCACAATGTACCCACTGCACGTTTTACTGTTGGTACACAGCTCCACTTTCAGGGCCCTGGCTGCATTCTCCCCCCAGGTACATAAGCAAAACAAAAGCGGAAAACAGATCTAACCCATTCTGTGGGCGGTTTTCCATTTAGCTCTTGCACCCTCTTTACTCCTCCATTTTCTTGAGTAGGACCGCGCTTGGCGCTTCCGTTTCTTTCCCTTCCACCCGACTTACAAAATTGAAAAAGAACTATCTTGAGCATAAAGGAAAGAATATAAAATGACAACCAGATGCAACACATGTTGACACTGTGTCAAATGTACTTTCAGACTTTTGTATTTTTAAGACCTAAAGCACAGACACAGCTCAATACCTATTGCTTTCCCCTCACTAATACCCATTTTTAATTCCCCCCAATTACAATTATGTTCGATTCGAGCAAATATTGTGGTGGAGCTCCTCTGTGTCATTTGCATGCAAATTCCTATACTTTTCTCCCAATTATGTCGCAGATACAATTTTCTTTAGTTCGTTTTCAGTTATTGTAATAATGGTATCATTCCCTAGGCATCTTATGTGACCTGACTTTTTATGTTTATGTATTTTTGACTATCAGTATTGAATGCTGAATAAGCCCAATTTACTCATTTTTTATTCAGTACAGTATTCCACTATAAGAATAGGACAAACTTTAATTATTACATATTCCACCATTAACGATCTATTAGGTTATTTTGTCCTTTAAAAGTCACATATCCCTTATTTCTTTTTCTTATTATGTTGGTTAGAATCTATAATAAAAACTGCCTAGAATGTGATATTGGTGGATACCTTTTTCTTACGTTTAAAGAAAATATTTATAATATTCAAACATTAAGTATAATGTTTGTAGAAAAAAAAATTTTTTTTAACATTTATTTTGAGAGAGAGAGCACATGTGCTTGAGCAGAGCTCAATCTCCCCAATTGTGAGATCATGACCTGAGTCGAAATCAAGAGTCAGATGCTTAACCGACTGAGCCACCCAGGTGCCCTAACTATAGAAAAATTTTTGATAAAAACTTAAAGAAGGTTCATGTTATTTCTATGTTACTAAAAGTGTTTTAAATATATTTTTAAAAACCATGAGTATGTTCTACTTTCATTTTATGACAAGTTTTTCTATAAAGTTTGAGATGGTCATGTGGATTTCTCCCTTAATCTCTAAATGTGGTGAATAACATTAATTTTTTCTAATATAATCACATTTCTAGAACAAATCTAACATGGACATCAGAACATACATATTATTTGCATTGTTGGAAATAATTGCTCAGTAGTTTATTTAGAATATTTATATCCCTGTTCATAAATAGCTTATTATTTTTCTTTCTTGTAATAGTTTTATCAGGGTTTGGGATCAAAGTTACAAAATAAGTTTGAGAAGCATATAACCTCCTCCCCTCTCTTCCTTCAGAACAGATTGTATAAAATTTTTCTAATGATAGGGATTATCTTATCTTTGAATGTTTGATGGAGATTACCTGAAAAATTCATCTGGGTTTGTACTGGTGTTTTTTATTGGGGTAAAAACACTGGAGTTGGAGAAGTGACAGACTGTAAACTAATTTAACAATTAGGTATTTTCACACTTTTCTTGAGTGAGTCAGCTGGTAATTTTAAGCTTGCCTGAAATTATCCATAAACTCTCTTTTTAAAAAACAGGATAGGGGTGCCTGGGTGGCTCAGTCATTTAAGTGTCCAGTTCTCAGTTTTGGCTCAGGTCATGATCTCGAGGTTCATGGAATCAAGACCTGCGTGGGGCTCCGTGCTGTTGCGCGGATTCTCTTTCTTCCTTTCTGCCCCTCCCCTCCTCACGCATATGCACGCACTTTCTCGCTCTCAAAATAATAAACTTAAAATATATATATATACACACTTAAACTTAAAAAAAAATATATATATATACACACATTCATGGTAGTTATATTACATTTTCATTGCAATATATTTCTGTATCTCATTTTCATTCCTAATATTTTTTATTAATTTTGAGCTCTGTCTGCTTGACTAGTCTTATATATAACTGCATTTTCCTGATGTTTTCAATCGTTTCTATTTATTCATTTGTACTTCTACATTTACTGTGTGCTTCTACTTACTTCCACCATGATGATTCTGTTGCTGAATTTCTTTCCCTCATTTTATTTGGAAGCTTAGCTAATTAATTTCTGATCTTTCTATTTTACTTGCCCACTCCCACCCCAGTACAAGTATTTAAGAACTGCCTTGATTACCTTTCACAAATTTCACTGTCCTTCTAACTCCAATATTTTCTGATTTTCAATGTAACTACTTCTTAGTCCGTGAATTATATTAAAGTTCATTTTAAGAGTTTCAAATATTTGAAGTTTAGAGAAGTATTTCTTTGCTGGTTACTCCTAATTTTACTGATCACAGAATATGGTCTGAGTTATATATAGTTCCTTTGTTTTCCACTGAGGTTTGATTTAGTGCCTCAAAAGAAATGCATGTTCTAAACTACAGACCAATAGGGGCGCCTGGGGGGCTCAGTTGGCTGAGCAACCGACTTCGGCTCAGGTCATGATCTCCTGGTTCATGAGTTCGAGCCCCGCAGTCGGGTTCTGTGCTGACAGCTCAGAGCACGGAGCCTGCTTCGGATTCTGTGTGTGTGTGTGTCTCTCTCTCCACCACCCTCCCCCACTCATACTCTCTTTCAAAAATAAACATTAAAAAGAGTAAAATAAATAAACTACAGACCGATATCCCCATGATCACTGATGCAAAAATCCTCAACAAAATAGAAGCAAAATGAATGCAGCAGCGTATTCCAAGACCTGCACTCGTGACCACCGTCCTAAGGATTGCACCGAATCTGCAACATCGCTGTGACTAGAACTGCCATCTCAATAGTAAGTCTCCAAGCCACAAACATGGGGTGTCTCTCCGGTGGTCATGTCTTTTCATCTATTTCAGCAATGTTGTAGCTGGCAGCATACAAGTCTTGCACCTCCGTGATTATATTTATTCTTAAATACTTTACTCTTTTTGCTGCTACTTTAAATGGAACTGTTTTCTTAATTTGCTTTCCAGATTGTTCATAGCTAATGTATACAAATATAATATATTTTGTCTGATTTCATATCCTGCAACTTTGCCGACTCTGTTTATTAGCTTTAAGAGGTTTTGTGTGAATGTGTGTGTTTGTTGGGTTTTTCTACATCTGTGAAGAGAGATGATTTAACTACTTCTTTTCCAATTTGATTGCTTTCTATTTCCTGTTCTAACTGCTCTGACTACAACTTCCAGTATTATGTTGAACAGAAGTGTCACAAATGGGCATTCTTGTTCTCTTCCTTATTTTAGGTGAAAAGCTTTTAGTCTTTCACCACTGAGTATGATGTCAGCTGTGGGTTCATCTATGGCCTTTATCATTTGAGCAAGTTTCCTTCTATTCCTAGTTTTCTGAGGTTGTTTTTTTTAATCAGCAAAGGGTGTTGACTTTTGTCAAATTCTTTTTATGCACCAAGATGATCATGTGGATTTTCTTTATTCTATTAATGTGGGATGTTAAAATGATTAATTTTAGTCTGTTGAACTGTCCTTGCATTCCATAAAACTCACTTGATCATGCTGTACAATCCTTTCAATATGCTACTAATTGGTTTGCTAGTATCTTAACTGAGGAATTTTGTATCTATATTAGGGATATTTGTCTCTAGTCTTCTTTTCTTGCAATGTCTTTGTGTGGCTTTGGAATCAGGGTAATGCTGGCCTCATAGAATGAGTTAATAAGTATTCACTCCTTCAATTTCTTGGAGGAGTTTGAGAAGAACGGGTGTTATTTCTTCTCTAAATATTTGATAGAATTCTCTAGTGAAGCCATCTGGTCTTGGGCTTTTCTTTGTTGGGAGTTTTTTGATTACTGATTTAATTGCCTTATTAGTTGTAACTTTATTCCGATTTCCTATTTCTTCTTGACTCATTTCGGTAATTTGTATGTTTTTAGAAATTTTTCCATTTCATACAGGTTTTCTACTTTTTATGTGTACATCTGTTCAGAGTATTCTCCTACAATCCTTTTTATTTCTATAAAGTCAGTAGTAATATCTTTCATTTGTGATTTTAGTACTTTTCTTTTTTTCCTTAGTCAATCTAACTGAAAGTTTGTCAATTTTATCTTTGCAAATAATCAACTTTTGTTTTTTTTTAATTTCTCTATTGTTTTTCTATTTATTTCATTTCTTTCCACTCTAATCTTTATGCCAAAAATTGGCTAACCTAGATGAAATGATGAGGTAAATTCATCAAGAAGACACAACAATCTTAAATTTGGGAGCACCTAAAAGCAGAACTTTAAGATTAAAATAAAGGAAAGGTGATAAAACTAAAAGACAAATAGTCAAAGCCACAATTATAGTTGAGGATTTTCATCCCCTTCTCTTAATAACTGGTAAAAGCAAGCCATTAAACATTCAGTAAGGATATAGAAGACTTATCATTAGTTCACTTGACTTAATTGACATTTATAAAACACCATATATAATAAGAGAATATTCTTTCCAAATCCACACAAAGCATTCATCGATATAAACCATAATTTATTTCATAAAACAATCTCAAAAAATTTAAAAGATTTAAAATATACAAAGGATGTTCTTTAAAAACAAGATAATTAAGCTAGATATTAAAACAGAAAGATAGCTGAAAAATCGACAAACACTGTAAATCAAACAATGCACTTCAAGAACCCATATGGCCAAAGAAGAAATCCTAAGGGAAATTAGAAAGCATTTTTAAATGAACAGCAAGTCACACTATCATGTAACACAACTTGCTGGAGTGTTTAGAAGTAAATAGATAGCACACCCACTGTGTTAGAAAAGAACAAAAGACTCAAATCTAAGTTTTCAACTGAATAAACTAGAAAAAGAAGAACTGATTTAAAAAACAACCTGAAATGGAAAAAAAAATCAAGACAATAAGTGATCAACTCAATGTCAATTATTTCAACAATTAGATAAAGTTTTAAAACTTCTTGAAACACATACAAGCTACTAAATTTCATTCAAAGGAAATGAGTAACTGGAAGTGTCCTACATCCATTAAAGAGACAATTTCTGTAGTCTGGGCTTGGATGGATTCAACAGGACATTCTATCAAACATTTATAGAAGAAATATACCAATTCTGTGCAAAATCTTTCATAAAATAGAAGAGAGGGAAACACCACTCACTTTTGGTGTCAAGCATTATCCTGATTCTAAAATCAGGCAGGTAGTAACAATAAAAAAAGTACAGCCCACAATTTAATATATAAAAAGTCCTTGACAAAATACAAGCAAAAGAAATTTAGCAATATATAAAAAGTATATATACCATGACTGAGGTTAATCTGAGGCACACAGTATAGAGGCAATATTCAAAAATCAACATGATTCACCATATTAACAAATTAAAACAGAATACCACATGATTGTGTCAGTGAATGCAGAAAAAAGCGTTTGACAAGATCCAGTGTCCATTCATAATAACAATGTTCAGAAAATAGGAATAGTTGAAAATTTTGTCAGTCTGAGAGATGGTGTACATTTAAAAACCTACAACTAATATCGTGTGAATGCTATTTCCCTAATATTAGTAATAATTAAATGTCTGTTCTCACCATTTCTATACTACATTGTTCTGGCAATCCTAACTAGTGAAATAATGCAAGAAAAAAAGAAAAGGCAAACAAATTGAAAAATCTCCTAAAAAAAGGTGTTAGCCCTAGCAAGTAAGTTTGGCATAAAAAACTACCCTGATAAACACATACAACTTCGAAAAACCTATTTACCTCAGTTTCTTCAGTTTCTTTTACCCAGTACATAATGTCTGGCTCTCAATACAAGGCATACTAAAAGATAAAAAAAACCAAACCAAACCAAAACCCAGTTTCAAGGTAAAGAGCAGGCACCAGAAAGTCTCAGATATGGCACAGACGTTGGAACTCACCAGACCAGGAATTCAAATCATCTATGAAAGCATAGTAAGGGTCTTAATGGAAAAAATATACTACATTCAAGAACATATGGGTAAGGTAAATAAATAAATGAATTCTCAGAGAAAGAATAAAAAGGAAATGCTAGAAATAAAAAACACCATCACAGAAATTTAGAATACCTTTGGTGGCTCAATCATAATCAGGGCATAGCCAAGGAAAGAATCAGTGAGTTTGAAGAACTGTTAATAGAAACTTCTGAAAGAGAAGTAAGAGTGAAAAAGAATGGAATATCCAAGAATTGTGAAATAATTATAAAATGTATATGTAATGGGAATATGAGGTGAAGAGAGAGAGTGAAAACAGCAGAAATATCTGAAGCAATAATGACTGAAAATTTTACAAAATTAGTGCTAGACACCAATATCTTAGAAGTTCAGAGAATATCATTCAAGATAAAGACCCCAAAAGCTACACCTAGCCATATCCTATTCAAAGTACAAAAAATCAAAGACAAGGATGAAATCTTGAGAGAAGCCAGAAACACACACACACACACACACACTCCAAAAACCTTATTTATCTATAGAGGCTCAAATACAAGAATTAACAATGGATTTCTCTTCAGTAACCATGCAAGTAAGAAAAATAAATGCAGTAAAACACTTACTGCTGAAAGACAAAACCACTGACCTAGAAGTCTGTATCCAGCAAGATTATCCTTCAAAATAAGGAATAATAAAGACTTTCCCAGACAAACAAAACTTGAGGCAAGGCATCACCAACAGACCTACCTTGCAAGAAATGTTACCAAAAAAAAAAAAAAAAAAAAAAAAAAGTTCATCGAAAAGAAAGAAAATGATATAGGACAGAAAGTTAGTTCAACAGAAAGAAAGGAGGAATGCTAGAAAAGGAACCAACAAAGGTAAAATAAAATCCTGTTTTCCCCTTATTCTTGATCTAACAGAGAACAGTTTGTAGAAATAATAATGCAACAATGTATACAATAATTATAGTTTATGGATGAATGAACTTAATGACAGCAACATATTTGGGACAGGAAGGAGGAATCAGGAATATTGCTTTAAGGTACTTTTACCATCTGCCAAGTGGTATAGTATTATTTGAAAAAGGACTTGAATTAGTTATAAATATGTACTGCAAACTCAAAGGAAAACACTAAAAAAGTTTAAAAAGAAGTATAAATGATATGCTAACGGAGGAGGAAAAAAGGCAGTCTTAGAAAATACTCAGTTAAAACCAGAAGTGTTAGAAAAACAGCGGAACACACAAAAATATACACAGAACAGGATAATGAATAGAAAACAGTAACAGATAGGGTAGATATTAATCCAACCATGTCAACGATCACTTCAAATTTCAACAGTCTAAAAACACCAACCAAAAGGCAATGACTGTCAAGGGTGTAGAAAACAAGAACCAACCACATTATTATTTACAAGAAATCCACTTTGAATGTAAAGATACCAAGAGATTTAAAATAAGGGGAAGGAGGAACACATACCACAGTAACACTTAACCAAAAAGTAAGCTGGAGTAGTTACAGTAATTTCAAACAGAGCAGATTTCAGAGCAAGGAAAATTATCGGAGATAGAGAGGGTCATTACATAATGATAAAGTGGCCAATTCTCCAAGAAAAGGTAAGAATCATTAATGTGTATGCATCTAACAACAGAGTATCAAAATACAATAGGCAAAAACCAAGCTGCAAGGACACACAGATGGACTCCCTATTACAGCTGGAGACTGCAACATCCCTTTATCAGTAACTGACAGATCCAGGTGGCAGAAAATTAATAAGGACATAGTTGAACTAAAAAAGTACCATCAGCCAATTGGATCCAAATGACGTTTATAGACTACTTCATCACAAAACAGTGAAATACACATTCTTCTCAAACTCCCAGAACATTCACCAAGACAGACCGCACTCTAGGCCATAAAACACACCTTAACAAAGTTATTTTTTTATCTTTATTTTTTTTAATTTTTAAAAAAAATTTTTTCCAATATATGAAGTTTATTGTCAAATTGGTTTCCATACAACACCCAGTGCTCATCCCAAAAGGTGCCCTCCTCAATACCCATCACCCACCCTCCCACCCCCCATCAACCCTCAGTTTGTTCTCAGTTTTTAAGAGTCTCTTATGCTTTGGCTTAACAAATTTACAAACAGATCATTCAAGGGGTATGCACTCAGACCTTAGTGGAATTAAACTGGAAGGCAATAAGAGAAAGACAGCTCAGAACCCCTCAGATACTTAGAGGTTAAATAATACACATCTAAATAACACATGGGTCAAACAGGAAGTCTCAACAAAAAATTTTAAATATTTTGAACTAAATGAAAATACAACTTACCAAGATTTGTGGGATGCAGTGAAAATGGTACTTAAGGGAAAATTTATAGCACTGAATGCGTTCTTTAGAAAGGAAAGATATACAGTAATAACGTAAGCTTCCAGCTTAGGAGAGTAGAAACAGAAGAGCAAATAAAATTGTGATAAGGAAAATAAATAATTTTAAGAGCAGAAATCAATGAAACTGAAAACAAAATTGATGAAGAATGTCAACAAAATCACAAGCTGACTCTTAACTGGCTAAACCTCTCACACATTGAGCAGGACACTGTATTTCCATCAAGTCCCCACATCTCTAGGAGTATTTTGTGCTTATAGATGCTGCTATTTGCTGCATATTGTTTGTTATGCCAAAAATGACCTTTCACATTTAATATTTAGGTATTGAAATCAATTTAGCTCAAAATAAAGGAAATTGCATATGCAGATTCAGTATTGTTTACCTTGGGGCAATGCGACTGGCATTTAAAAAGGAACTTCTTCAATCTGACAGGATCAGCTGGAAACCCAGGATCAGCTGGGTTTTAAACTTTTCCCTCTTCTTTTTTTTGACATATAGTTGTAAATAAAGACCATCATCATACACATTAAAATACACACACACACACACACACACACACACACACACACACGAGTCAACTACATGATAACTAAAAGAAAACCCACTTAAATATAACGACCAAGGTTAAAAGTAACAAGATGGAAAGGATATATAAAATCAAAAGAAAGCTGGAATACTTATATTAATATCAGACAAAGTAGATTTCAAAACTAAGATTACTGCTATGAATATATAGGAACACTTCATAACGATTAAAAGGTAAATTCGCCAAGATGTAACAAAACTAAATGTGTATGCAACCAACAGTGAAGCTTCAAAATACATGAAAACTAAGAAGAAAAACAAACCTATAATTATAGCTTTAGATTTCAACAATCCTTTCCCAATAACTGACAGGACAATTAGAAAGAAAATCAGTACGAATACAGGAAACATGAACACCACCATCAGCCATCTTGACCAATGGCTAGTGGTAGAACACTTTATACGATAAAAGCAGAAAACACATTTGAAGTGTACACAGAACATACACCCAAATAAACCATTTTCTGGGCCATAAAACAAGTCTCAGTAAATTTAAAAGGATTACTATCATATAGAGTATGTTTTCCAAACACAAGAGGATTTAGTTAGGAATCAGTAACTGAAAAATATCTGAAAAATCTATATATTTGGAAATCAAACAATACATTTCTAAATAATCTGAGTGAAGAAGGAATCACAAGAGGAATTAAAAATATTTTGAAATAAAAACAAATAGGTCAAAACTCGCAAAACAAAGTTAACAGTCCTTAAATGGAAACTTAGAGCATCCATTGAGGGCCTAGGCTAGAAAAAGAGAACGGTCCCCAAACAATAATCTTACCTTCCCCTTAAAGAAAATAAGGAAAAAAGAGCAAGTAAACTCAAAAGAAGCAGAATAAAGAAATAATAAAGAGCAGAATGAATTAATCAATGAATAATGACCAGAAAAATACAGAAAATCAGTGAAAACAAAAGCTGGTTCTTTGAAAAAACTCAACAGCAGACATAGACCTCCAGCCAGACTGATCAAGAAAAAGGAGAAGACACAGGTTACCAACTTCAGCATTAAGAGAGAGATCATAATTACATAAATAGCAAACACTGTAAAGACAGTAAGATCTTTAAGCCAGTACATTAGAAAGCCTAGAAGACAAAAGATCCCAAGACATTCAAGAAGCAACAGACAACTAGAACAGTCCCAGAACTATGAAAGAAACTGAAATTATAGTTAAAAGCTCCCAAACAAATACAAAATGCCAGACCCAAGTGGCTTCATTGGTAAACTCTATCAAAGATTTCAGCAACAGGTAATACAAATTCTACACAAACAATTCCAAACAATTGAAGAAAGGGAATACTTCCCTCTTCATTAAAAAAAGTCAAACATGATTCCGAAATCAAAATCATACAAAGACATTTTAGAAAAACAAGATGATGCCTAGTACCATTGGTGATTTAAGGATGCAAAAATCCTTAAAAAATACATTGTATCAAATCTAGCAATACTTAACAAGGATAACCCGAATGGGTTTTGCCCTAGGAATGTACGGTTTATTTAATGTCAGAAAACCAATCATGTAATTCACCATCTTCGTAATGTAAAGGAGAAAAACCGTAAGGCCATTACAACAAATGCAGGAAAACTTTAACAAAATTCAACACCTCTCAGGGATGAAAACTATTAGCATATGAGAACAGAAGGGAACTTCCTCAACCTAACAAAGGAGGTATAGGAAGCTTACACTAACACCACATTTTTATAACTTGTTACACTGGAATAATTTTAGGCTTAGAGATGACTTACAAAAGTAGTACAAAAAGTTCCCATATCCCGTTTACACACCTGCCCCTAAGGCTAGTGTCTCATACAGCCAAAGCACAGTGCTCCAAACTAAGAAATGAATGCTGATATGGAGCTGTTACCTACCATGTCCCTCTTCTGTCCCAGGAGCCAAACCAGAGCCACAGGCAGCATGTGGCCAGAGTGCCCTCAGTCTCCCCCAGTCTGCCCAGTTCCAGGGTCATTCCTCACCTTTTGCGACGTTGACACTTTTGAGGCTACCTGGCCAGTTATTTTCAGGAATGCCTCCTCCATTTGGGTACTTCTCACAGCATCGTATCATGGGCTACATGAAGTCAGTCTGTCTTATCACTGGTGGTTAATCTTGATCCCCTGGCTTAAGACACAGTCTGCCAGCTTTTTCTACTGTAAAGTTACTCTCCTAAGCTTTGTATATAATAAATGCTTGAGGAGAGATACACTGAGACTGTGCAAATATTCTCTTTCTTTAAAAAAATTTTTTTTAATGTTTTATTTATTTTTCAGACACAGAGAGAGCATGAACAGGGGAGGGGCAGAGAGAGAGGGAGACACAGAATCCGAAGCAGGCTCCAGGCTCCGAGCTGTCAGCACAGAGCCCGACGCGGGGCTCGAACTCACGAACCGTGAGATCATGACCTGAGCCGAAGTCAGACGCTTAACCGACTGAGCCACCCAGGTGCCCCAATATTCTCTTTCTTAAACTAAACTTTTGCCCACTAATTTTAACATTCATTGGTAGATCTTGCATGCACTAAGTTTTATGCTGGGGGCCTAATGGTGATTTTCTAGCTCTCTTACTCCTTCCACATTTATTAACGGGAATTCATCTTCTTTCCTTAACTGGAATGTCCCTTTTTCTCAACATTTACTTTTTACACTGTGGACTTATGAATATGTATTTTATTCTTTGGGTCATAATGGAATAGCAATATATAATAATCTTTATTTTCTTACTGAAATTGTTTCAGCTTTCACTACTGGGACTTATTTAAGGTTGGCTCCTCCATCCTATTAATGTACCTCTAACTCCTTCCCTCCGTATCTTTCTTTTTTACTTTCTGGCATCACAAAAGTCCTTGGACCCATCTTTTATTTTCCCCCATCCCAGCTCTTAAATCAACTGCTTCTCAAAGTAACCTTGGTTCTTTTTATTGAAGAATGATATTTAAAAACTAAGATCTCAGCACTAGATGTGATAATTAACATCATAATTAGTGATAAAAGTTGTTTTCCCCCTAAGATCAAGAATAAAACCAGGATGTTCACTCTATTCAACTTCTACTCAACATTATAGTGAGGTCCTAGCCAATATACCAAGGCAAAAAAAAAAAAAAAAGTACCAACTGAAAATGAAGTAAACCTCCCTATTTAAATAAGATATAGTCATCTATGCAGAGAATACTAACTTATCTACAAAAAAAAAAAAAAAAAAAAAAAAGCTAGTAAGTGAGTTTTGCAAGCCTGCAGGACATAAGGTCAAAATACAAAATCAACTGTATTTCTGTATACTGGCAGCAAACAATGTGAAAATAAAAATTTTAAATAACATTTTATCAGAAGACATGAAATACTGAAGGACCTACAAAATACGGGTAAGACTTGAACATGGAAAATTATGAAACATTATGGAGAGAAATTAAAGCAGACTTAAATAAACAGAGATATACTACGTTCATGGATCTGAAGGCTCAGTCCTATTCAAATGTCAATTCCCCCCCAAATTTACCTACAGATTCAACACAATAGCACACAAAATCCCAGCAGACTCTTTGTAGATGACAAACTGAGTGTAAAGCCTACACAGAAATTTAACTGGACAGCTTCATCTTATACAACATCCTCCAGAGAATCTTCAAGCTTGAAGGCAATTAGGGGTCATAATTTTGTGTGACTCAAATAATTTGTCCATTTCCACACAGGAAGGAAGAAGCAAATCCAGGACACTTATTTCCACACTTCAGTGCTGTGCTCTTTTGAGTGGTACACCATGATATTCACAATTAAGGTTAAGTCATTTTTTTATGTTTGTTTGTTTATTTTTGAGAGACAGAGTGTGAGCGGGGGAAGGGGGAAAAAGGCAGAGAGAAAGAGAATCCCAAGCAGGCTCTGCATTGTCACCTCAGAGCCTGATGCAGGCTGTGAGATCATGACCTGAGCTGAAACCAAGAGTTGGTTCTGGACATTGAACCAGTTGAGCTACCCAGGCGTCCCAAGATTAGTTCGCTTTTTACTTAACCTAGGGAGAGATCTACCTTTAAAGATATTAGCATCTCTATATATGTCTTCCTCTCTAGATCTGCCACAGTATATAGAAAAACGGGTCGATAACTATGTAATAATAAATCTACGAAATAGTAAAGCTCCTAAAGAGTATTAGTAAAATTGTAATTAAAAACCTTTGGGGCGCCTGGGTGGCTCAGTCGGTTAAGCATCTGACTTTGGCTCAGGTCACGTTATCACGGTTCACGCATTAGAGTGCTGCATCAGACTTTCCGCTGTCAGCGCAGAGGCCACTTTGGACCCTCTGTCCCCTTCTCTCTCTGCCCCTCCCCTGCTTGTGTACTCTCAAAAATAAATAAAAATATAAAAAAAATACTTTATCTTAGAGATGAATTAACCTCTCATGAATAAGTTACATATTTCAAAAACATAAGAGCCCCATAAAATGTTTGTTTTTCTAAATTATTTCATAATTTATGCTGTCCAAAGAGTAGAATTATAACTGGATTCATTAAAATAGTTACTGGCATCGGAACTCTCATAATTAATTCCCTGTTTCTTAGTGGTATGATACAAACCCAGACAGACCCAGTCACATTTTCACAGGCTTTGAGAGAGAGACTCAAACGTCACGGTGCTACTGTAATGCTGCGTAACGTCCTTCAAGTATGTATAGATGGCTAGGCCACCGCCTCATCTGACATCCACCTGAGTAAGCCTATAGCAGATGTCAGTTGCTGGTGAATTTCGTTTATGGAAACTGTAATTTTTGCAGTTGTTCTTCACGTATGATATTTAACACCTTTGCTCAGATTAAGTGGCATCTATTTTTATCAATTACAACAATTTAAACTCATGTCTCCACATACATCATCTAAAGCTATGTTTCCTTCTCATGGCATACTGGCTCCTCCAATCCCATTCACCACAAGGGAGCCGGCTGCTGTCTTACTGTCACTTCCACTCTGGCCATGGTCTCCACTCTGTCTAGTCCCGTGGAGCAGAGACAGGACATGTGTCTCTCAGAGTTTTCCCCAGGTGAGGCCAAACCTCCACTTAACACAGAGAGCTGAATGAACCCTGACAAGGAAATCTTTGTGGCATATACTAGTCTCCTGACAGGATTGAAGAAAGTTCATGTTTTGCCTCTTCTTTAAGTTAGTGGTGCCATACTGGTGCCTCACAATTGTCTCGTCAAGAAATGCTTTCTCTCCTTTCCTTCTTTCTCCCTTTTTTGTTGACTTCTCCTTGGTGAGGTTATACCAAAGGGATATTTGTGGCTTACAGCTCTTTACACCAAAGAAAACCTCTGACATGTATTATTTCTGGGAGACATAAGACCTTGATCATTCCCTTTTACAAGGGTCTTTTGTAGTGAACTGATGTGACAAAAACAGTACAGAGCCAACAGGGTCTAAGTAGGGATGCAACCCAGTTAGAACATCATCAGTTTATAAAGTGGATGTTCAGTTGTCTTCGTGAAGTTGATAAACATTTAAGAGCAGTCACATGCTTCTCATAAGCGTTGAAAAAGATCCAGCACCTACCCCAGTGCTTTCTACATGGTGGAAACTTAAAATGTGGGAGGTATTTTTTTTAAATTTTTTTAACGTTTATTTATTTTTGAGAGACAGAGACAGAGCGTGAGTGGGGGGGAAACAGAGAGAGAGAGAGAGACACAGAATCTGAGGCAGTCTCCAGGTTCCAGCTGTCAGCAAAGAGCCCAATGCAGGGCTCAAACCCATGAACTGTAAGATCATGACCTGAGCCAAAATCAGACGCTTAACTGACTAAGCCACCCAGGTGCCCTTGTTGTTGTCTTTTTTTTTTTTTTTTTGGTAATGTTTATATTTGAGACAGAGAGAGAGAGACAGAGACGGAGACAGAGGGAGACAGAGAGAGAGAGACGGAGCATGAGCAGGGGAGGGGCAGAGAGAGAGGGAGACACAGAGTTCGAAGCAGGCTCCAGGCTCTGAGCTGTCAGCACAGAGCCCGATGAGGGGCTCGAACCCACAAACTGTGAGATCATGACCTGAGCCAAAGTCAGACGCTTAACCGACGGAGCCACCCACGTGCCCCAAGACATGGCAGTTTAAGCTTGAGGAGAAATGTTTAATATCGTGCAACTATTTTACAAGAAGTGCTTTTAGAAAATCACCACACCCTCTATTCCCATAACACAATGCCGAAATTTGGTACTTGTCTTCTTCCTTGTAAGTCATATGATACCATTCTATCTTCACTTTAGAGATTAATAGAAGAGAATATTTAGCACAAAACAGACATTTCATAAATGTTGATTATATATGTTTCAGAGAAAAATAGGGAAAACTGAAATAAATGGAAACTAACTACACAAAATAACCAGATAAAGATTCTAAGCAGCAAATACTGTACTGCATAAAAATTTCACAGTGAAATTTTAATATGAGCATTTGAAAACAAAAAAAATCAAAATCAGTGCCTGTACTAACAATACCAGAAGTAGTAGAAACAAAAGAGACAAAAATTAAAAAGAAGGACTAGACACAGTAATTTCCTGTTCCTAGGCAAAAATTATAGTATTAAAAACAAGTAATAAGTAGATTACAATAAAAATAAAGTTATAAAATTAGTAGCACCCATTTTGTGGGCATTAAAATTGTTTCAAGTAACAGAGAAGTCTCAAATAAGAAAAATATTTATTACTTTGTTAAATATTAAAACTAAATTCCTTTCAATTCCTTTTAAAATAAGGATTTGTATAAACAAACTTGTAGAGCTCACTCTAAAATTAAAGACATAAAGACAAAGAAAAACATGATTTTTTTTGCTAGTTTTCTTAAAGAGTAACACAACATTGTTTTCTTTATTTTTTCTCTTAATACCAAGCAAACAACGAGTAGCAAACTACCATCACTATGACAAAAGAAAAATCAAGTGACCATGCTGAATAAAATTTCAAGATGCATTTGGGGAGTCAAACTTATCAATAAATTTTTGTGCTAAGAATTTCAATACTACATTCAATCAAATGTAGGGGGTAAAAATGAAAAGTATCATTGTATCATTGAATTTTATTCACTTAAAAATTTTTTTTGCTGTCAATTCACTTTAGCCAAAATATATAAATACTATGCCATGAAAATAACCTACCTTTTTATCATACACATCTTGCCAGTTAACTCCAGAAAAGAAACTGTGCCTCATAATTTCTTTTGCATCATCTGGTCCTCCACCAAGGCTAAGAGACAGAAACAAAAATGAGCGCGCATTACAACATTTACATAAGCCCAAGGCAAAACAAAAAAGTTTTTGTGAAATGTAATTTTCTGTGTGATAAATAGTCCTTGAGATAAATAGCCAAACCAATAAAGAGCTTTTGCCATGAGATCTAATTTCCCTAATGTGCTATTAATAAGAAGTAGCCTCGGGACAGTGTGGTAGCTGAAGAGAGCACAGGCTTTGGGGACAAACCTGAAACAGGCAACCAGCTCTGGCACTTATGACATGTGTGACAGTGAACAAGCTGCTCAGTCCCAGTGTCCCCTCTGTAGAGTGGGCACAATGACACTAGCCTGGTGGATCACGGCAAGGGTTAGAAACCAGAGGCGAGCACCTCGCACAAGAAATGGTAGCAGTTACCGTCGTCAGTTCTATAAGCCAAATTTATTTTGGTAACACTCATGTCAAAATGCATCCTTGTTACCCTGAGTTCTGAAGTCACTACCTAATTAGTTAGAAAAAGCAATTTGTACAGTATTGCTAATAGACAGAAACTCACGGACTGTTTTCATACCGCAAATGAACTGCCATAGAAACGAGGCTGTTAACCTATGAAATATCACTGCAAGGTAATTTATTATGCAAGCTGCAACATAAATCATGAATTTAAGGATGCTCCCCCCCATCTTTGCAGGTACTCTTATTTAACTGATAGGTGGCACAGTGTGAAATTCAGGTGTTTCCCGGCTTCCTCAGTTTCATATAGTGTGTACCAGTCATTAGGAGGAAAGAATGAGAAAAGCAAAAATAACACAGAGGGAAGCAAGGAGGGAGTGAAGGAGAGAAGGGGAGGGAAAAAAAAAAAGAACAGGGAAAGAAAGAAAAGAAAGGAAAAGAAATCCATTTAAATCCGAACTGATATAGCAAAAGCTCTCTCTAGTCTTGTTCATGGTTAGGAATGGTGCATGCTCCTGATGTTTACAGCAGTGCTATTGACAACAGTCAAGCTATGGAAAGAGCCCAAATGTCCATCAACTGATGAATGGATAAAGAAGGTGTGGTATGTATATCCAATGGAATATTACTTGGCGATCAAAAAGCATGAAATCTTGCCATTTGCAACAATGTGGATGGAGTTAGTATAATGCTAAGCAAAGTAAAAGAAAGACAAAACACCATATGATCTCACTCATACGTGGAATTTAAGAAACAAAACAGATGAACATATGGGAAGGGGGGAAAAAGGAGAGATGGAAGCAAACCGTAGGAGACTAACTACAGAGAACAAACTGACGGTCGATGGAGGGAGGTGGGTGGGGGATGGGCGCTAAGGAGGGCACTGGTTGGGATGAGCACTGGGTGTTTTATGTAAGTGATGAATCACTAAATTCTACACCTGAAACCAATTTTACCATATATGTTAACTAGAATTTAAATAAAAACTTGAAAAATAAAAGGAATAGTATGGGCTGCTAAGTGCTTAACAGCCAGCTCTCTGGGGAAAATTATGCATGTATAATATTACATATGCATATTATACATACGTTTGTTATGGATTTTACAGATATAAAGGATGCAAGGCACAAAATTTCAAAGAGCAGTAAAATACAGAATGTCCTTTATTGTAAATTAGCCAAGTGATGCTCAATGCTCAAAGAGAACATTTGTTAATTTTGCTGAACTCCACAGCCCCTCACTGACTCAGAGTGGCTCCAGCACGAATACCAGCTGATCTTTTCATTTATGGCGAAGACGAATTTGAAAGTCATACAAAAAGGCACATGTCAGAACTTCACTTGCTTCTCAGTTATGTGAGTGACCTCCTTGATGGATGGTAAATCATGTGGGAACAGTGGGAGAGTATCTCTTCATTGTGTGTGTGTGTGTGTGTGTGTGTGTGTGTGTGTGTGCGCGCGCACGCGCGCGCGCGCTAGTCACAATGTAGCAGATACAGACAGGACAGCTTTAAAATATAAACCGTATTATTAACATCTTCTTTAGTTATTTAAATCTAATCTAAAAACAATAAATCAAGCCCTGACGTACAAAGTTTGCCATTGTGGTCATGTGAATACTCCCCACATGGCCAATTTCTTTTTTTTTTCTTTTTTTTTTAATTTTTTTTTTTGCCATTTATTTATTATTGAGAGACAGAGAGACACAGAGCATGAGCAGGGGAGAGGCCGAGAGATGGAGACAGAATCTGAAGCAGGCTCCAGGCTCTGAGCCGTCAGCACAGAGCCCGACGCGGGGCTCGAACCCACAAACCGTGAGATCATGACCCGAGCCAAAGTCAGACGCTTAACCAACTGAGCCACCCAGGCGCCCCCCCACATGGCCAATTTCAAGTCAGCAACCTGATGGCACTCAACACAGAAGTGGGAACAGGTACGCAGAAGCAAACCATTACATAGTATTTCTATGCAGACACAACAGACAAGAGTAACATCAGAATAGTAAAATGCAACAAAATTATCAAGGAGTGATGAATTTTGAGTGTTTATCACCTTTCTTTTCAATGTACTTGATTTACTTTTGTAAGTTTATGTAATTTGATTTTTAATAATGACTGTATTAAAACAACCAGCTCATGAAATTCCTGAAATTTAACAATTGGCTCTTAAGAGCTGGAACATGCCAACTCCCACACACCACTGGGTAGGAAGAAACACAAATAGGTCAGGATAAACAAACAATAATACAATCTATTATTAGGTATAAGGAACACACGACTGGGAAGAATCTGGGATTCCCTGACACACGGCCAGAATAGAAAATAGAACAATGAGCTGATATCTGAGTTATCTGTAGTAATGATCCACGGGTCTCCCATCCCCAGATCGTGCAGAATGAGCCACAGCGCTGACAGGGACTCTAGATGGGACCAGACGGTATTAGCGGTGATCGAATGCAGAACTTTCCGACTGGCGGTCCCGTATTTAGTCAACGCCAGCACTCCACTCCCTAACCTTCCTCTTTCTTCATTCTATTCCAAGTTGTGTGTGTCCCTCCCCGGTTAGGCTGCAAATTCTTTTGAGGGCAGAGACCAGCCCTGGATTATCCAAAAAGCACTTTAAGCTCCTACTCAGGGAGCCAGAAAAGCAGAGACACCAAAACACGTGTTTCTGAAGAGAACTTAACATTTCAAAGTATGAATCAAAGTAGTCTGCAGGAGAAAACTCAGAAGTTCACTGTCTTTTCTCACCCTTACGCTATTGTTTTTATTTCCGTATCGCTCTCATTTTGAATTCTATGGGAGATAGTGGATGAGGTGGGAGCTGGGAATAGAGAGCCGTAATCATTTGGTAAATAGGAGGTTTTAATCCAGCTTTAGTTTAGTTATTCATTTTCTGTCACCCCTCAGTTCTCTAGCAATAGCTTGGCTGTGGACATTGCCAGCATTTAATCTATATTTATCAAATACATAAAAAACTAAAGTATCAGCCATGAGTACTATGTGAAGTCTAAGAATATAATCTTAGACTGCCATTTTAGAAGCTGGGAGAGACTCTTTAACACAAGCTTCCTCCAAGTGTGAAACTGTCAAAAACTTCAATGTCAATGACTCCTTAATATACAATTTAAGACTTCAAAATAATATCAAAATATGATTTGCACTAAGATATTTATGTCTAAGAATAGTAAACTCCAATATCAGAATGCCAAACTAAATCCTCAGCGACTATGGATTCTTCATTATTAGGAACATCATGGAATTCATATTTTCCTGTGTTACTGAATGCAACACACGGTCACGCTTTTCCTATGAACTGTGTGCAGGAGGATAAAGGAGATACTGATAGAATGAGCATAAAGTAATGGAGCATTAGAAAGAAAGGCAAATGATGGTTGACCCTCTGGTAGAACTGACAGTAATTCAGTAAGTAAAGAGTCTCAAAAAATTCAGGCAGTATTTAAAATTGTTGAAGAGGAAGAATAACGAGGTCTAGGATAATGCTATTTTATGAGGCTTCCAAAGACTTTTCAGGGTCTTCTTAGTGGCTGTTTCTCTTCTTCCCACCTCTTAAATTGTGATGCTTCCCAGGATTCTGTCCTAGGCCGTCTTCCCTTTGTACTCAACCCTGCCCACGACTGTCCCGGCCCCAGCTGCCTCCGAGATATCCGTGGGTCCCCAAACCATATATTCAGCCACCACATTTCTGTTTAGCACTGGTACTATTTTCAGTTCCATCTGGGTTTTCTACGGACACCTGACTCGGCACAGCCGGAGCACGTGTCAGTAAACCCTCCCCTCTCCCCCCCCCCCCCGCGCCCCCCCCCTTGTCCTCTGCCTGTGCTCCCTGTTGATAACACTCCATCCTCCAAACGAATCACTCAAACTGGAAAGCACGGAGGCAGGAGACTCCTTCCATGTCCCCACCACGTCTCCTTCATTATTCACAAAGTCCTACTCACTGCTTCTGGAGGACCCCCATCTCTCATCTGGACAATCCCGTATGTGTTCTCAACTGCTCTGCCTACCTGCCCCTGGCCCTTCACCTTTCCTAGCACAAAACTCATTATACCATCTCTTACTTTTAATAACTCACTGGTTTTTTCATCCCTTTCTGAATAAAGGTTAAATATTTTCTCAGAAGCAGAGGTCTTTGAAGTTTACCATTTCAGCTTCATCTCCCAACATTACCCAACTCATATTCTACCTTGTAGTTGCTGAACTTCTCAAATGCCATGTTCATTTGCAACTCTGGATTTTTCTTTTTATCATTATTATTTTTCAAATATTATTTATTTTTGAGAGAGGGACAGAGAGAGTGAGAGAGTGAGAGAGAGACAGAGAGAGAGAGGAGGAGGGGCAGAGAGATGGGGAGAGAGAGAATCTCAAGCAGGCTCTGCACTGTCAGTGCAGAGCCAAATGTGGGGCTCGAACTCCCAAACCGCAAGATCATGACCTGAGTGGTAATCGGGGTCGGAGGCTTAACTGACTGAGCCACCCAGATACCCCTGGATTTCTTTTCATGTAAATTTCTCTGCATGAGCACCCCTACGCCTCCCCAACTCTTCCAGCCCCCTGGTCAGAGCTAATAAATTTCAACAGGCATTTGTATGTAGGTCTGAGTATCTGTGAGTACCTGTTTTCTGTCTTGCATTATTCTATGACTATCTAGAACAGAGATGATTTGTCTTGCTCATCGTTCCGTTCCCAATATTGCAATGCAACAGTGGAGGGAGAATGACTCCCCTATCTTAAATGAGAACATCAAAGAACTGAGAAAGAACACCCCAGCTTCTCTTTAGATGATACCAACCTCTGGGTGGGCAAACCTTTAGGAGTTGTCCTACTCACCAGGCCACTAACATTCTAGAATGTACCTCACATTTATTCAACAATTATCAAGTATCTAGTTTGTGTTATCTCCCTCCTCCCCCGGGGGTGGGGGTGGGGATAAGAAAATGAATGACACACAGACATGAGAACCACAGACACAAGTGTGCTCTACCAGCTGCTTAGAGGGGCCATCAAGGAAATGGCTAAGTTCCCTGGAGTCGTCAGGAAAGGATGCAGTAAAAAATTCGCTGCTCTTGAAATCCAAGCCAAATATTAGATCCCTAAATCAAGTAGACAAAACGGAAATCTTAGCTCTGTTTAAAGATTACCTATCACCAAGTGCTGTGTGTTACATTAATTGTGAAATAATCACACTAAATGGAACACATTTCAAAACCTGAACCAACTGAGAAACTGATGCATTGCAAATAAGCTACGAGAGAAACAGCAAATAGGCACCAATAAAGGTGATTTCTGCTCTTCTTCTATAGGAATTTTCTGTAGGATAAACTGCTTCACCTTCTAGGGGCCTCGGCTTCGTCCTCAATCAAATGTAAATGAGAATAATATATACCTATCAACTCTACAAGGCTACTGAAACAGCAAAGGGAACAACAGATACACAAATGCCCTGAAAAAGAAACCAAAATCACTTTGCAAATATAAGGTAAGATGTCCATGACCAGGATTATAAAACACATGTCAGAAAGGTTCCTCACGAGCAAAAGCTATCTCTTTTATTAAGTCTGCTTATTTCTGAAGGTAAAATCATGCTCCTCACAAATTTAAAATCTAGAAGTGTGTAATGGAAACCATCTCTAAAGCAAACAAAAATCGCATTTTAGGATTCATTCCCTCCTTCCTTCATTAATTCAGTCTGTCAACTAATACACAACGAACACCAACCAAAAACAGAACTTTGTAAAAAATTATTATGTGAGGGAAGATTTAGCAATCTAAGAAATAATCCTCAAGAGCTTAACACCTAAGTGATTTTTAGAGCAACGCTGATATGCGTATGTACCTAGAGGAAAGGACGGCTGTATACATGAATACACAAACACAGATTAAGGGACATTTTTATATTAACAATCATTTCATATATGACTTATAAACTGTATGTGTAAATGAACACAGAAACACGAACAAAGAATGCTACAGTTCGCTAAGCAAAGGGCTGTAGGATTCTTCAGGTCACAGTTGTAGCTACAAAAGAAGTACAAAGTGTGTAAACATATTTTGCTTTTAGTTCTTTCCAGCCACACATGGAAAGGAATATCTACAATGGACAAAAAAAGTAGCTGGATATGTTAACACAGGTTGGGATGGAAGGAGAATACAGAGCCGGTTCTATCCTTTTTATTATGTAAATTAGCATAAATATAAAGGCCCAGAGACTGAAAGGAAAAAAAGGGGATACTTCTGTCCCCACAATAGCAAGTACCAGGGCAATTAAGAAATTGTTCACTCACGGTACAGATAATAAAACCCTCAAAATCCTTATTTGGTAAAATCTACATAAAATTTCCCAAGTTAGGAAAGAGTTGCAGAAATTTTTTAAATGTTCTGTATTACGCAGTTAAAAATAAGTCAGTATTTCAGTGGGAAGATGTCTACACCAAATACATTGCTCCTTGGAGTGAGTTACATTTGAATTAATTTCCATATCACAATTTCTAACCACATTCGTCAGTAACTCAGTGAGTGTTATTTGTGGCTTACCGTTTATTTGGATCCTTTATCAAGAGCCCTGAAAGCAATGATTTTGCATCTGAAGAGAGTGTCCGAGGAAATTTAATGTCTTCCATTAGTATTAGTTCAAAAAGTTTCTCATGATCCTGGTTGTAGAAAGGTAACCTCCCACACATCATTTCATACATGACGACCCCTAGTCCCCACCAATCCACGGCTCGGCCATAGTCATTGTCTTCTAATACCTAAGAGCGAAACCAGCGAAAAGATTCATTACTCCACATTAACTTTTACAGCAGTATTTATAAAATGTAAGACTTTTACATCAACAAAGTGAATCCTAACCTTCAAAGCCTAGGTAGGCTCTTCTAACACTTTGACATTTAAACTATAAGGTATCCTACAAAAGATATAAATCACACCAGATAGGTGAAATGTTCCATATATGTCCAGAAGTGGCCAGCGTACAAGGAAGGGAACAGGCCACACAGCAGATTCCAAGTGAATGACTGAGTACGCTACGGATCAAACAAAAATTTTTGCATATCTGCACGTTTTCTCTTAGGCCTACTTAACTTTTCATTCTGGTTCCATTAATGTGGACTTTAACTTGCAGTCACACCGTGCTGATTGCCGGGTATATAATGAGCCTTACACCCTCTTGCATGGAGAAGAGCGAAGTCATACAAACCAGACGGTGAAAGACAGGAGTTATGCGATGGAACACAGATGAGGTCAGGGCACGGCCACCACAAAAATAAAACTGAAAACTTCTGGAGGCCTCTAGTGTTTCAAGTCTTTAAGGAAACAGTCATCAAAGTGAATATAAAGATGTACTGTGTGAGTTGTATCCAAAGCGTTAGTAAGCCCACAAGCAAATTTCAGTTAAACACAAACAAAACTCACAGACTCTGGTATATGCCCTTAAATTTATTTCCCAACATACATTACATGCAACATAAATTGGGAAAGATATGATGTGACACTACCAGGCTATGTTAGAGCAACCTATTCAAACTGGGGCAGAATGGCTTGCCATTTGTCTTAGGAAAATTTTGATTTTTACCTTTTTATGAGGTATGTTCCTCATTCAATGGAGTTTTCTTCACTGTTTGGATCTTCCAATATTTTACTTTAAGCTACTATATCTGAATAATCTTAAAGCTTACTTTATCTGATTCTCTTAGCTCTGGGATAAATAGCTCTGGGATAAAAAGATCAAGAAAACCAGACCCACGAAATTTACCGATTAAAAAAATCTTGTAACTGATGACATAAGAAAGAATTTGATGCAGAACAAAGTAGTGCTCGTGTTGCAAACTGTCTTAGTTTGAGTAAATAACTTGTTGAGGATTACTCCCATGGGACTTTTATTTAAAATTTACCAATTATGTCATAGGACTGAACATGACATTTTAGATGGTTACATTATTATTACCTATAAATACTATGAAAGGCACTTGGGTAGACAAGGTATTTATATGCGTGGAGAATATAATTTTGAGAAAAAGCTATGTTACTTAAAGATTAATTCAGCAGTGGTTGTCACATGTGATGAAAAGATTTTTAATTCAATTGTATCATTGTTCCAAGATGAACAGGAACTACATTAGCAAGATATCAACACAAGTCCACTTCCTACGTTTTTTCGAAAATCTTTTATAGAATAACAAACTAAGCAGAATATTTCGGGGAAGAACAACAAATTCTAGTTTTCATCATTAGCTAAAAATACTTCAAATTTCTACTTGTTTGAAATGAGTAATGTAAAAATACAGAGAAAACAACAAATAACCTAAAGCAGCAGAAAGAATTCGGCCTGTGTACTTTCTTAAGTGAGAGGAAATGTTGTATGTGTAATTTTTAAATACCAGTGACTTTTGATTATTCAAGAATCTATCTCATGTCCAATTAGTAGAATGCACTGTTTGTGGGCATTAATCTAACGGACCCAGGATTTTACCTAATAACAAACAATTTTAAAATCTAAGTAACCTTTTGCTGAATTCCTACAACACCAACAAAACAGTGGCGCACGCGAAAAAGAGCCAAATGTGGTTTTTAACCTCTTTTTTCATAAAACCATAAAAAGCATAAAAGCTGGATTAACTGCTTCCCGAACCCACATTTCACCAGCCGGGTTCTCATCCCCAGCTGGCAAAACTGGCAATCCTTTATTTTTGTTTAAATACCTGGTTTGCGGCCAGAAGGGAAAGTGAGTACATAAAAAAAGGGTTTTATTTTTGAAGAGAAATAAGCAACAGAAAAATAAAACTGCATTGTAAAAAAATCTGTTTGATAAAAGAAAATATATTTTATTTAGCTTTGTAAAATGAATGCTGATTCTCAAAATAAGTGGTTTTGCTTCCGAACCTAGGCATTTTAATGAATATATAGATACATAACACTATAATTAGAACTGTTTGCTACGTTACTGTAAACCGCACAAATCCGATGTAATGTATTATCTTATCGACATTTAAAGTCCAGCAACGTTCAGGAGAAAACACCCTAAAGACTCAGCCAGCCCTCTTTATCTAAGAGTCTTTGTTATCAATTAAAAAGAAAGACTTCTGTTCAACCCCCACCTCCAAACAGCTGGAAGATGAAAAACACAAGAAATAAAAACGAAAGTGATCCTAACATTCTACATGTGGATACAGAATCTAAAACACGTCACCACTGTCCACAAACAGCCTTTCTCTCTCCTTAAATCTAAACTGTCTCAAAATACAGTACTCTGAAATGCTCTAGAAATTCCAGCGTGAAGTTAAAATCCACAGCCTCTTTTATGTTATTGTTTAAAGATAATTTTTCTCCCTTACTCAAAGCACGTACTTCCCCACAAATTATAGTAACATATAAAATGTATAGTCTTTAACCTACTGGGATTTGCAATTCCTTCTGGCTACCTCTGATGATTTTTTTTTTTCCCCTAAAAGGCTAATTTACTTCATGGTTATCATGAGGGCTGATCCAAAGAGTAGTGTAATTGGTCCTGCAGTGGTACAACAATGCAAAGTGCATTTCAAGTCCATGACCCTGTGACTTACCATGTAATTTGGATATAAATGCAGATCAAAACCTGCTCCGAGAGCAGCAATCCACTGAAAGACTTATCTTAAAGAATTAATCTGAAGAAAGTGTCTCTTTTCCACAAAATCAATGTTACTCTCATTTTAAACTAAGCTCAAGGTTTGAACACAAATGTACACATTTGGGATTTCCTTCTACCCCTATTGTCCTGTCACCGTGGATGTAGCTTTACTTTGTAACCACATTTAATGCCAAAGACAGACACAAAGGACAACAGGTTATTCGGGACACTAAAAGTAACATAAATATTAAACAATGATAAGAGGTCACATCAAATCAACACCCAAACAGAACACAAACTCTAGGAAACAAGACTTTGTTTCAATTTTCCCCCAGGAACTGGAGATCGCTTCATTTTCTGCTGGAATAAAAACTGGATTCAAGGAAGTTAGAGCAGGTATCAATTGCTGTTAAATATTCTAATAACATCTGATTAATATTTGGTAATATTTGTTGTAGACACTTCCATGTATAAAACAGCCAACTGAGTTAAATAAAAATCACCACGAGTAGCTCTTGAATGGTTACTAATTTCAAGAATGATATTAAATAATAAACTATGATTTTAAAATGGTACCATCGATTAAAGTTCCCAGTGTAAATATCTGTTTGGCTAAGGGGCACTTTCAAAAAACATATTCATTCCAATGTTCTTTTACCAACTGGGATTTACTGGAAGTTTGAAGAAGCAGCTCTTTCAGCTTGTCCGCCAGGCCACACAATGCAGCCACGGCAAGCAGTTGTAAGGAGGGGACGTGTGCCCCGGAGTGGCTTACTGCTCAATCAATAATCCAGACAGAACAGATGGGGGAAAAAATTAAACATCCAAACAAACTGTCTGCACACCTATGTTGTGAAAGTAAACTGCGAACTTGGATGAACCAATTTACCACTAATTCAAAAAGGAATTTTTTTTTCTGGTAACCTTGTATTTCAGGTAACGGATATGTGTGTGTTCTGTATCAACACGCGTTTATATACTTTACGATTTATGGAAATCCTTCGCATATTCTTAACATCAGAGGAATTTGCCTTTAAAAAAAAAGACCTGTTCAGTCTTCCAATCCAGACTCTAAAATGTATTGCAGCCTTAGGAGAAGTGTATGTTTCAGGAGACTTATGAATTCCATGGTTATACCCAGTTCTCAACTGCTCCGTTAATTCATAAGAGGCTGAAACTGTAAACACCATTTGCTCAGAATTAGAAGGCTGTAGGTTTTAGGGCTATTTCCTGGCATGTATACGTAAGTCCTTGCATACAGCTAACGGTGTCCTCTCAAAAGCAATCTCTGGATAGAGCAGGCGACATTCTTGAACCAGAGAAAAGTGAAATGGATACAATACTGGTGGCTGAATCATACTTAAACACACATCTTCCCAGAGAGTTCTACCCTGCCCCTTTATCCCGGAGCAAGAGTCATAACGGGATCCCAAGAAATTGGGTCTTTGTCACCAAAGTCAATACAGCCACTGTAAAATATACAGGCCATCACTAGCGGCACCCAGGGAGGGTGAGTTTTGTGTACGTCCTCATGCGTCAGAGAATTTAAAATTAAACTTTGTGCTTAACCTAGAATCATTCCAAAAGCAAATATTCTTACTGTTAAAGTCAAAAGACCATACACCATTGCGAAGAACGTTAGGTGACAGGTAGCTGCCACAAAAGTGACAGACCCCTGGGAAGTAGAAGCCTCAACTTAACACATACTGAGACATTAAATGTTGAACTAAAAATACTACTTTAGCTCATATGTAAGTAACATCCAACCTGGGGGTGGGGAGGAATGGGATGATTTTTAATATTACCCAGAAACAGTACAAGTAGTAAGCCAGCTCAGGACAGTTAGAAGTCCTTAAATACGCTTCTACATAAGCAGACAGCTTCTATCTGAACTAATATCTCTGTCACTTACTTTTCCCCTGAGTATGGATGGATCCTTTTCAGAAACATTCAGGAGGATAAGGGTTTTTCAAAAATACCTTAAGAGGAGGAGTGCAACATGAATTATTAACAAATAAAATATTAGGGATGTACACGGTTTTAGAAAGGCTACTAAAACTTTGTATTTCTACAAAATGCTCAGCCATTTTAAGACTTGGTTTCACAATCTGTTTGAAACAGTAGAATTTTGTCCAAGGGCTAAGCAAAATGTAACTGTGCTACTGTTTTTACCTACAGATTAAATGTGCAAACATATGTAGCCCTGGGCTCATTCATTTTTCTCAAGATCTGAAGACACTATTGACAGAGCCCATGAAATGACATCTTTTACATCTATTCTTTGTTGTATTTAAAATAAAGAAATAAAATTCCACGTAATGCATTTAAATCCAGTTAGGTTCTAACCGCCCCCCACTACCCATATACCACTTCAAGCCAGCAACATCCTTTATCCTTAATTTATATAATGCTCTTAGCTCATGCTGAAGAAGCAAATGTATTTCTCTGGCTTTAAATTTATATAAAATTTAACTTCCATTTGTGCTATTACCTCTATGGCATCACAATAACTTCAAGCAAATCTTTCTTTATCCAAATAGCAAAATATTCTTGTCTATTTCAAATTATACATTATATAAAAGATAGTAAAGACAGCAGGCTTCAAAATAAAAGCAAATAAAATGACAGCAAGTGGATGTTTTCGAAAACATGAGGTTCTGAAAACTAAGAAAACATCAAACAATGCATCTTTAGCCACTGGAAAAAATATTTTACATTCACATGAAATAAAATTATATATGTATTTTTTTCTGAATAGCAACCACAACTAGATACTAGATACTAGATATTTTCCACCAGCCAAGTCATTTTTTTGCAATCTTTTTGTTAGTTCTAACTTGATTATCAAATAATTTTTATTTTTACACTATTACAGAAGTGCATTTCTCTAGGTTTCCAAAACCACCTTATTCAACCTTCCCCATCTGTCACCATCTGCTTCTTTTTAGCATGTACTTTTTGTGTGATCACATAAGCATGTGAAAAATAACTAACATTCAGATGATTATCTGCTGGTACATTTGAGGACTGGGCATAATAAAAGTGAACTGCCAAAACGTACTTAACACTTTTAATTTTGTTGGGTCTTGCATGTAAGCTACATTTGATTTTCAAACTGTTTTACAGTTGGAAAGTTGATCAGGTACTGCTAACTCAAGAGCAAAGCTGAGACTAAATAATTAGCACTGCATAAAGTGGCTTGGATTCAATGAGAGCCAAATCAAATAATAACATTTAACAGTAAGGTCTTATATGTGATTTCCAATTTCTTTTATAATTTCTAGATTGAAAATGCAGTTGGATTACAAAAACAAAATCCCCCCAAAATATCTTCTTGTCCATAACGTATGGCAGATAAATTTTCTTTCTTCTAATATAAGAAAGAGCAAACATTCATTTAAAACCAATACATACTAGTGCATTTTTAAAGATGTAGGACACTAAATGCATATGTTATATCCTGCTAGGACTGTATTTCTCCAGCCTCTTTAAAAAAAAAGAAAAAACCACATGATTTTATTCTTTATCAATAAATATCTCTAATTCTTCACCAAAAGAGGTAAGACAATGGTTGTAAATATTCTCTTTTTTAAAAAAGGGCATTTTTTATACCGTAAGAGTCCTCTTTTGTGGGGTTTTTTAAGAAGAAACTTAAGTTTAGTTAAAATTTAAGTTTATTTTTAAAATCAGCTAGGAGCCTGATTTATCCGACAGGAAACAATAGGGTTTTGACCTGATCTCTAAGTCTTTTTTGAAGTATCTTTTGATAGCCTTCATGTATCTTTAAGTAGCAAAGCACTTCTGCCCAATTGAGACAATTAACTGGCAGAGGGTGACCACTGCTCGCTGACACACAGATTGTGCAGAGATCTCTCCATAACGTGGAAGCAAGTCTTGTGGAGGAAGAGACAGTGCTGACACTGAGCCATTCACAAGAGAAGCAGGAAATCAGGAATGTATTCCAGGTCTGATCACTCACATACTATGAAGAAAAGTCCAGCACTGACGATGGAATGTGCCAGAAATGTCAAGGTTCAAGAAAAGTGAGGGACACCATCCAAAGTAAAGGGGAGAAGCTAGTGTCGCTCTTGCCCACTAACTCTGACCACGTGTATCTGATCACGTTATTGCCTTGCTCTCAATTCAGAAGTGACTCTCCAAGAGATCAGACCTAAACTCCTTTGCATTCCAATCCCTGTGTCCGTGCCCAGCCTCCTCTCCCGTCTCCCACTGACCGCCCCCGGACCCTCCCAGCAGGCTTACGCACCCTGCCTTCTTCCACCACGCCAGGCAGATCCCCAGTAAAGTAATTATTTTCTTGCACAGTCAGGATTGTTTTCCGTCTCTTATCACCCCGGTAAATAGCAAGCTACTTGAGGACAAAAACCATTTCTTACTCTCTTTCTATTCCCAGTCCCCAACATAATGCGTGACACCTAATAAATACTCAGTAAGTACCTCTTTAACGAACGAGAGAATTCTACAGTGAAATGGTCCATATCGGAGAGAAGAAATAAGGACTTCAATTCTTGTTCTTAAAAGTAAAACACATTCAAAGTTACCCCTATTTAACAAAAATGTAATGATTGACAGAAATACTTAAAAAATGTAAGAATTTAAATTGCATGAGAAGTTAGAACTGTCATCCCCAAATGGCAACTACCATGATCAAAAATCAGGGGCTGAGACTGTAATTAGAAATCAGCCATGGGGACGACTGGGTGGCTCAGTCGGTTAAGCATCCAACTTCAGCTCAGGTCATGATCTCACAGTTCCTGAGTGTGAGCCCCACATAGGAGCTTGGAGCCTGCTTCAGATTCTGTGTCTCCCTCTCTCCCTGCCCCTCCCCCACTCACGCTCTGTCTCTGTTTCTCATTAAACAAAAAGATAGGAATCAGCCACGGGTATAGAAATTGCTGTTAAAGACCAGGCTTCTGTAATATCCCCCCCCCCCCCCCCCCCCCCAAAAAAAACAAAAATAGGTACACAGAAATGTTTTCTTACTTTTTTTTTTTTTTTTTAAAGAAATGGATAATTTCTTGGGTATTGTAAAGTTGCTATTTAGAAACAACTGGATCCTTCTTGCATGAAACCCTTGGTTTTGTTCTTCAGTTGATGATATAAGCATGTAAAACAGTATCTTTGTTTCTTGACAGATCATCTGCTTCTGAATGAAATGAGATGTGTTTATCTTCTTCAGAAATAATTTCCCTTAACTGTGACACAACTAATTTTGTTATTCTAAATACAGGACAGTACTATCCATGGTGCATAGAGAACAGGGGTAATTGAACTCCAGAGAAACAAAGAATTTGTTTTTCATGATATTCACAAAAACAACTCTCTTCTAGAAAATACGATCTTGTATTTGAATCAATAAGGAACAGTGTTCCTAAAATTTTACCTAATTCACCACAATAAGTGGGAGAATCTTAAACTCTAGATTTTATGACAGAGAAAAATAATATTTTTGGCAGCTCTTGAGAAAATAATATTTGGAAATGTACTGCATTTCAAATTATTAGCACTTATTTATAATTATGCAATAATCTTGAAATGTAAATTTACTCTCTAATTAAAAAAACTATTATAATAACAAACTGGCATGAGTTATACATGTATAGGAAATGCAATGTATTCCTACTGCCTAATTTCTCTTAATTACCTTTTCCTGTTGAGCATTTATAAAGCATTCATTTTAAAACTGACAATTATTCACATCTATAAGTGGCCTTGAAAGTGTGACTTTTGGGGGCCATAACACCTGTCATTAGAAAAGCAAAAGTGGCCTTTCCCAGATGGACCTAGTTACAATCCTGTTCCTCTTGCCACCACCTCCCTGCTGTGTACAGATTCCATTGAAAAAGAGTTCTGATCCTCAGTCCCCTCACCTTTAAAAAAACATCAAGGATGCTATCACAAAAAGGTCATTCCAAACACGCAACGCACCTATACAGCAGGTGTTCAATCAACTGTAACCTTCACCCATCAGAGATCAGATGCCTGCCTCGGTCTTTGGCTCCAGCCACACTAACCTTATTGGAGTTTGAGGGAAGAACTGGGCTTGTTCCTGCCTCAGGTTCCATGCTCATTGCTCCCTGTGTCTGGAGAGCTCGTCCCCTCCACCCTGCAGAGCCACCTCCTCAGCATTCAGGTCTCTGGCCAAGCCTCACCTCCCCCAACGTCCTATCTGCAGAAGACCGTATCTTCCAAAGACAGCTGCAACACTATCTCCCATCTCACACGCTCTTCTACGAAGGGGAGGTGGGCGTCGGGGTCACCACCCCTTCAATCTGTGTGGTCTCAGACTGCTTCGCCAGTAAGCATAGGTGCAGTTTCTGAAACCAGGCCACTAAAGGGGACGCACGCACAAATGTCTGCCAGCAGCATTACAGCCCCACGCTGGAAGCAAACCAAATGTCCACAGACTGCTGAGTGGATAAACCAAATGTGGCATATCCATACGATGGAATATTATTTGGCCACAAAAAGGAATGAAGTACCAATAAAATGGTAAAAACATGGACACACCTTGAAAACATACTATGTGAAAGAAGCCACACAACCAGCCTCATATTGTAGGATTCCACTGGTGGAAGTATCCGGAACAGGCACATCTATACAGACAGAAAGTGGGTTGTAGCTGCCAGCGGGGAGGGGGAACTATGGGTATGGGTTTTGTTGTTACAGTGATGAAAATACTCTGGAATTCAACGTTGGTGACAGTCGTATAATTTTGTGAACATAGTAAAAACCACTGCTGTATTTTATGGTATGTGACCTGTACTTTAATAAAATTATTAAAAACATACTATAAAAAGGAATTTGCAAACAACTAATAAAACATTCTTAATGTTTGCCAGGTGAACAAAAAGAACAAAAACAAAACAAAGAAAAGGGAAACAGCTCATAACTTGTTCCTAAGGACACTCATTTTTTTTTTAAGTTTTTTTTTTTGTTTATTTTGAAAGAGATATAGCGTGCAAGCAGGGAAGGGGCAGAGACAGAGGGAGCCAGAGTTCTGCACTGACAGCGCAGAGCCGGATGCAGGGCTCAGACTCATGAATCGTGAGATCATAACCTGAGCTGAAATTGAGAGTCAGATGCTTAACCGACTGAGCCAGCCAGGCACTCCTAGGACACTCACTTTTAGAGCCCTAAGCCAAAGAAGTCGGACTGCCCTGGAGCCGTCAGGTTATGAGGAAGCCTGGACCACATAGCAACGTGGAGGCTCTACATAAACGCTCCTGTTGATAGTCCTGTTCGGGTACCAGTGGACAGGAACATCGGTCGTCAGACATGTGAGTGAAGATGCTTCCAGATTCCAGCCTCCAGTCACACGTCACCCCATGGCTGCAGCGTCCTTCTGGCTGCGGCCCCACATGCTGTGGAGCAGAGATAAGCCATCCCTGCTGTCCCCTGACTATTCCTGACTCTGAATCCGAGATCACACAGAATGGTTGTTTTTCACAACTAGGATCTGGAGTGGTTTGTTACATGGCGAGAGTAATTTGAACTCTATCTAAAATGGCCACCACACCACACCCTTCCCTTCACCTAGCTTTATTTTCTCCCTGGCACTCACTCATTAGCTGACATTATGTTATTTCCCAATTTTTATTGTTTCATTCTGGACAGCAGTGTCTTTTGTGTCTCGCTCTGTAACCACATCACCCAGAAAAATACCCAATACATAGTAGACACATAATATGTAGTTGTTTAACAAACAAATTAGCAGATTATTGTGGAACCCTCAGCATGGGGAGGTCACTGGTTGGGACTGCTTTGGCATGAATTCCAAAATGTGGCTACTGTCATTTCATTTACTTTTCCTATAGTAATGAAGTATAAAAATTCACAACACTACAAATGTAAATTATCACCGTGTCTTTGTTTTCGAAGGAAGATCCAAGGTAGTTTATAAAACCGCAAGCATTCTTGCTGATGCCATCCAATTACTTGATTTTAATAAATGAATCAAAACGGGCCTAATCAAAAAATAAAATGTACATCGCCAAAAAATAAAAATTGACTTACTCTATGGAAGTTAGTACCTTTGTGCTCATAAAGTTTATAAAATTTACTTTCTACATATTCTTACTCTATCATACCATGTTAAACAAGTGAAAGCAATTCACTTGTTAATTCCTGTTGGTGGAATTTAAGCAACAAAACAAAGGAAAAGAGAGAGAGGCAAACCAAGAAACAGACTCAACTCTAGAGAACAAGTAGGTGGCTGCCAGAGGGGAGGCAGGTGGGGGGATGGGTGAAATAGGTGATGGGGATTGAGGAGTGCACCTGTCCTGCTGAGGGAAGTGTTTAATCACTGTATTGTACACCCGAAACTAATATTACACTGTACATCAATAATACCGGAATTAAAATTATAAGAAAGTAGTAGGCACTGCAATGATTTTTAATGCTAAGCAGTTTACCCTGCAAAACATTATGGCCCTGTTACTCTCCCTACGAATGGAAGCACAGCCTACCTCTGGTGCCAGATATTCTGGTGTTCCACAGAACGTCTTCATGGTGGCCGCATCTGTAATCCCTTCTTTGCAAAGTCCAAAATCTGTAATTTTTATGTGGCCATCTTTATCCAGCATCAGATTCTCCAACTGTGTAGTAAGAAAAATGACATAACGTGTTTCATAGCTTTCAGAAATAGGAAAATACAGTTTTGACAAATGACTGAATGCTGAGTAAGATATTTTGGAAAGAGGACATGGCCGTAGTTAATAGAACTTTCAGAGCTTACAAACCCCACAGCTTCCTAATTTGTGTGAAAAGAAACAGGTTTTATCAAATACTTCATGGTGATAAAATTAGTGATTTTTAAACGAATGGGAGTAAGAGCCATTATTGTGTAATTTCTGAGAATACACACCTAAATAACTTTTCAAAGCAAACATCAGTCCTTAATCCTTTTTGTGTCCTAAATTGTGATCTAAACAATCCCAAAGAGATGAGCACCTTCTTCTAGATATATACAGATGGTTTTCAACAATTTCTCTTGGGAATCTATTGCTATTATAAAATATTCACTTACAGAAATGTTTTTTTGGTGGTTGTTGTAAATCAAACCTAAATCTTATTTTGTAAGGTAAGGCGATATCCTCTTTTGAAGGTCTTTGTAATAAAAAAAAACCAACTCTTTCCAACATAAAAAGAAAAATATCAAAGTCAAACATTCAACAGTTAATGAAAATACATAGCACATACATTTTAAAACTGGAATCTCTTTGAACCCACTAATTCTAAAACACCAAAGAGAATCTCAAAGATTTAACCAAGTACCAAGATCATTTGCCTCAAGTGAAAATTGTCAAATGTAAGGGGAAGGAGTTTGTGCAAAGTCAACGCAATTAAAAGTACCAACCATAACTGATGTTCTTCTCCCGACTTGAGCACAACCTTATGATTGTCATCACACAAAGATACATGTTAGTTCTGAGCTGTGATCCTACAGCCTCACACAGACAAGGATGCGAAGCCCGCTCAGTCGTCTAGACAGAACTTACACACACACACAAGAAACACACACACAAAGAAACGCATGCAGAAACCGTTATCAGCAGCATTAATGACATTGCGCCTATTTCAGTAGCACTCCATCTCCTTCTCCACGTGACAACATGACAGTGCTTACCTCAGCCCTGAAGTCAAGATCAACTTCAAAACAGAACTCCATGTAAGAATATAAACAGGTATCAGTCACATAAAATGTGATACTATACTTTGTCATATTATCCAAAGTCTTATAAGCGAGAAACCCGACACAGTTAAGCAAGTTGTGCTCATGGAAGGAGAGATCCGAACAGACCTCAGTCCTTGGGTAGAGGCCTAGATGCATCCCCAGCTGAACTAAATGCTCAGTACCTGGTTCGTGTATTGTACAGACTGCAGAGAAGGGAGTCTGTCTTTCACTGGTCTACAGAAAGGTGAACAAACACTCAATATGTTGTAGGACTTTTCATCTTTTTTTTCAAGTTTATTCTGAGACAGTATGTGCACATGCACTCAAGAAGGGGAGGGGCAGAGAGAGAGGGAGAGGAAGAGAGAGAATCCCAAGCAGGCTCCATGCCGTCAGCACAGAGGTGAATGCGGGGCTCGATCTCACGAACTATGAGATCAGGACCTGAGCTGAAATCAAGAGTCAGAGACTTAACGGACTGAGCCACCCAAGCGCCCCCCCAAAAAAACCAAATGAAATTCTTAAAATGCTGAAAGGTCTTTTAAAAATATTTAAAAGTCCCTTTTATTAACACATTACATAAAAATTCTTATAAAAACTTCAAATAATACATAATAATATTGAGGAGAATGTGAATGTGCTATCTACTCCATTCCTTCCTGCTCCCCTGTGTTGGGGGTATGTCAATCCTCTTAAAAACATTTTTTTAATGTTTATTTGTTTTTTGAGAGAGAGAGAGAGAGAGAGAGAGAGCGCGAGCGACCGTGAACGGGAAAGGGGCAGAGAGAGAGGGAGACACAGAAAGCAAAGCAGGCTCCAGGCTCCGAGATGTCAGCACAGAGCCCAATGCGGGGCTCGAACCCACGAACCATGAGATCATGACCTGAGCTGAAGTTGGAAGCTTAACTGACTGAGCCACCAGGTGCCCCTCCCTCCATCAATCCTCTTGATACATTTTATGTGCATCAGACAGTATTCATGGAGACATGACACCATGCACTGTGTCTCTACATTTTGACAAGGCTACTTGGAAGCACATGGATACAGAAATAACAAGACATATAAACACTGTTTTTAGTACCAAAAAGGGTACATATTTTTTAAAATCTTGATTTGCACCTAATTCTCTAGCCTCATATCTCAGCTCTAAGATGCCAGGGCTTGAGGGATGGGGAATGGATGGAGATGCAGGACAGGGTTGGAGGAAGGAATAGGCTGAACATGACCAAGTGTCCCAGTCTGCCCAGAACGGAGGGGTTTTCCCGGGATGCAGGACTTAAAAGTTCTGGAACTGGGGAAGTCTGGGGCAAACCAGATAGTTGGTCATCCTACTTATTTTATAAGTCAGCTTCATAAAAAGCCATCACAATACTATAGTAAGAAAAAAGGGATGCCTGTGAGGGATGGGGAGAGGGTCACAGAGACGGGGGAGGTAGTGTAGTGCATGGGAGGCAGCCGAGAGCAAAGGGGGTCAGATAACAGAGTCAAGTCAGAGAACACACATATAAATTCCAAGCTTTGCCCTTACTCACTGTGTGACCTTGGGCTTGCTATTGATTTCTGTGTCCCTCAACCTCATCTATGAACTAGAGAAATAAGGGCAACAGCCAATGCGGTTGCTTTGAGAATTAGAGATATTGAATGTAGAACTTAACACAATGTAAGTATTCAATAAATGTATCAACCATTTATTTATTAAATGTGGAGAGTTTAATGGCTAAATTACAAGTTATCAAAATGGTATGTGTTCTTTGGGATGATGCAGGAAACTACAGGAATGGAACCCAATAAAACACTTCGGTCAGCTGAGCGTCTTCTTAAAAACACTTTCAGTACTCAATAATTTCTTTTGAATAAAACAAAAGATAAATACTTCCTAATTTTTGAGCCTGTTTTTCAATTGTGTCCACCTTCTTCCATCAATTAATTTTGCTCTCTCACCATCCTGAAATGTTATTTTACTGAGTATGAATGTCAAAACAACCTGTCCATCGAAAGTATCAACCATGGTCAGAGACGTATCACCTTACAGAAATGATATCCCCAAACCTATTCTTGTATAAACATAGGTCAGGGGTAACTATCCAGTCTTGTTAAAAAAAGAATAATAATTTGACACAGAAGGATAACAAAGTTTCTGTAAAATGTTAAGAACTATGGGTATTGTAATTCACAAATGTGAAGGAGGCACAGAAACCTGCAAGTTTTCAGAGGAGATGGATGGCTCAGATATAATCAAGAACACCTGGAAACCACCTCCTCTGTGCATTTAACCCTGAAGGGGATTTAGTCACACGTTCTGTGTCAAGGAGGAAGAAAAACATTTACAAATGCTCTCCCTTTGGTTCTCTCTCCTAAATCTCATGGCTGTCCTTTCGGTTAGTCACAAAGTGCACAATTCACAGCATTACTGACTGTGAGTGTTCACGTACTCTCCATTTATAAACTTTAAGTCTACCTGTTTTTACTCCCCTCAGTCTTAGTTTCCAGAACTGAGAGCAGGCATTACATTTATGCTCCATGGATGCGTCCACTGGCAAAAGCAATGATGAAGTCAAATAAGAGGTTTGACAGAAAAGATTATATATTAAAAATGTGGGTAATACTCCTTGCCCCGTTAGAGAGGGCTGTTATCTAACAGTTCATGTTTTCAGGAGGGAAAAAATATTAGATGTATACCTCACAGAGTTCCCATAAAAAAAGGTAACATTTGTACCCAGCAGAAGCATACAGCCATTACCTGACAGAGGGTCTCCATTCAGCATGCATATAGAAAAATATGGTCGATTCTGAAACCTTTTTTCCTCTGTGCTTTGTGGACAAGAAATCATAGTAAGAAAGTACTATGCGCCTTTTGTTCTTGCTGGTGCGTAGCATAAAATTAAACTCTCAAACTCCTATCTGTCTTTGATACTGCGTTTTCAACACTTCAAAGTACAATAAAAAATGAAATTTGCAGCGGGTACCAGGATCAGTGGATGGGCTGTGGAGGCCAAGAATGGACTGGCCCAGAGGCTCCTTGAACCACGTGCGGGCTGAAGGAGGCCACGGCTTGGGCACACATGTAACCCTTTTGTGGTGTACAGGCTGGGAAGCTCTGCTCTAACATACGCCAAGCTAGCAAAGTTTTTTATACTTTCGAATACAGTATTCTAGCATAGATACACATTCTAATATCTAGCTACTGTACATCTCATCAAAGATCATCAAATGATCTTACGTATCATTTTACTTAAATGGCTGACACTGTAATTAAACAAAGGAATGAAAATAACGCTTCCTAAGGGCTCTGATGGCTGCTGGAGCAGAACACAGTTAGTTCCCCTCCCTCGCCCTCCCACCCCATTTTGGGGCAGCTGTATCAGACTCAGTGCCCGGTACCAAGGCTGCTCCGGTCCAGGAGCAGAGAAAGGAATTCATCCTCCACACACTGCACACTCAGGCTCAGGGCTATCGAAGTAACCGAGTGTCATACAAGCTCACCTGCAGGAACGTACCACGAAGTTAGGAGAGTGTGCCAAAATACTGAAGAAAACACGTCTCCACTTTGAACCTGCCTGAGCTAGAAAGGGATTCACAATGTACAACCGCAGAGACCTTACTTCCGCTGTCCGGCTGCTTAAGGACGGACCACACACAGGGGAGCCTGGGTGGCTCAGTCAGTTAAGCGTCCAACTTCAGCTCAGGTCATGATCTTAAGGCTGAGTTGAAGCCCCTGCTTGGGATTCTCTCTCTCCCTCGCTCTCTGCCCCTCCCCCATTTGCACTCTCTCTCAAAATAAATGAATAAACTTTGGAGAAAAAAAAAAAAAAAACTGACTACACATAAGGAACATAGCCCAATAATACAATCTAACCTTAGAGGGTGAAGGGGTTCTTAATAGCAGTGGCTTAAAATTTTTATAGAAGAGGGAATCCAGAGAGACTGGTCAGAAGTGGGAGCTGGAGGCTGAGTCCTGAGACAGCAGATAATAAAGCAATTATGCTGCTCTCTTCCAGACTGCAGGATTATGGGGGGTGAGCACCAGGGAGCTGATGAAGACTGGGGGGGGTGGGTACTGTGGGAAGACTCTGAGCCATCCCTTTGTGTCAGCACTGAGACTCTGAAGTTACCTAAATCTGGGGCCCCTGGGTGGCTCAGTTAGTTAAGCATCAGACTCTTGATTCTGGCTCAGGTCATGACCTCACAGTTCATTAGTTCAAGGATCCCCATATGGGGTTCTGTGCTGACGGTGCAGAGCCTGCTTGGGATTCTCTCTCTCTCTCTCTCTCTCTCTCTCTGCCCCTCCCCTGTTTGCACACACACATGTGCCCTCTCACACATGCCCGCTCTCTCTCTCTCAAAATAAATAAACTTGAAAAGAAAAAGAGATGATCTATTTGTGGGTTTCTCATATTAATAATGTAGATAATTAAATTAACCAATAAACTCTAATTGGGTAGAAAACAAGATTAGATTAACCACCAATAGAATACAGTAGCGAAGTATGTACTATTTTCTACCTCTTGCCCTGTTACAAACTCATGGAGAAACTAATTCTTAATGAATTCCAGTATCATTATATGCACCTTTCATAGGTCCATATTCAGCCCATTCTGTCCTTGATGGCATGGTCTTTGAAAAGAAATCTTACACTTGCAAAATAAGAACTAGGCAGAAAAGTTTCTAATATAATCTGCACTACTGATGAAATCTTAAAAGGGATTTTTTCAAATTTTTGGGTGATGATGAAGCTATACAAGTTTTTCGTAAGTAACCACAAGGAATTTGGGTCCTTACTAAAACAGAATTTCGTATTACAACATATATTCATAAACTAAGCAAACTTACTTTTGAAAGCGTAACAAAGGTTGCAGTAATTTATCTGTTGCTATGAACACCAACTTCTTAGGAACTATGAACTGATAAAGTATCTTACATTAACTTGCACGTGAAGTAAAGCTTTCCTTCCTTGATAAATGAGGCGTCGGCAAATAGGTACTGATTTACTTGAGAGGCACAGCTATGAGAGGCATCTCAAATGGATTTGCATTTTATTAAACATAAGGTCATTAGTAAGGAGATGATCAAGACAAATCTGAGACTGATCAATTAAAGTGGGTACCTAAATCAGATGTGGATGATGCTGTTCTTTAATATATCTGGTGTAAATATAGTTAAAGCATCTATTTTCTTATCTTCCACAGCATTATTTGAATTTTAGATTTACAAACATCTCCCAGAGTTAATCCAATGCATTCCTTGCCCCGCGTAGATTTCATTTCGACTCTAGAGAGGCAGAAGGGTGTAAAGAGCAGAACACCAGACTTGGATTCATGCTTTCTATCATCTTGACTTTGAGTAAGTCACCTGCTAGGCGTCCAGGCTTCAGTGACCTCATCTGTCACCTACGGACCAACTCAAAGTATTAATGATCCCACCTACAGGATCTCGTTTGCTTGTGCATAATCCTGCACTACGGATACAAGTAATACTTGTATAAATTTGAATGCTTGGCTTTTAACATTACATGTACTCTTTCTGGTGTATATGCGTGTGTATATTCTGTCCTATGTTATATATTTACTTAGACCTTGAGATTAATACTGTATTAAAAAAATAAACTTAAGAGAGCAGAGACTACCTAATTGTCTAGTGAAGTTAGTGGTCTATGTATATGGTAACTACTTGGACTGGTATTCATATATATTGCCATGTAACAATGTTGATCTAATTCCAACATCAGAAAGGATAGGGCAATGAAACTCATATTAAATGCACAATATGGTGGTTCATTTAAAAAAAATTTTTTTTACATTTATTTATTTTTGAGAAACAAAGTGAGACAAAGCATGAGCAGGGGAGGGGCAGAGAGAGAAGGAGACACAGAATCTGAAGCAGGCTCCAGGCTCCGAGCTGTCAGCACAGAGCCTGACGCGGGGCTCAAACCCACAAACTGTGAGATCATGACAGAGCCGAAGTCGGACGCTCAACCGACTGAGCCATCCAGGTGCCCCTGTTGGTTCATTTAATGATGATTCGCAAAGAATACTGACCAAGACCATCCCAATTATAACATTCCTTAATCAATGTTGCCAAAGGAGCATTCTTTCTCTTCCTCCTTTAGGTTAATGGTTCTATCTTCCAGCTTTAAGCATTCTGAATATGTTACTGAGTACTTCCAGATTATTCTCATTTCCCTAAATCGAGGACCCCCCCCCCCCCCCCCCCCCCGCCACAACTAGGATCCATAAAATATAACACTTCTTCAGCGGGGAGAGCAGACTCAGAGAAGACCAAACTATTTCTAAGTCTATCTGAAATGCCATGAAACTTACAAGTTTTGTCATGCCATATAACTAATTTCTTTAAAAAAAATACTGAGATTCAAGACATGTAAACATTAACGGATTATTTGGCCACTCAGACATCAGATCAGAAGCTTAATTCCATCACATTCTTTGTCATAAAAAACTTCAGGCTAAATACAATCCTACCGTTGATGGGTATTCCCCTCTGGTGCATCTGGCCCTTGCACAGCGGCTCACCCCTGACCTAGATGTTTTATAGCTGCTCAGTTCATTTTTCCTAAATACGGTATTTATAGCTACTTTTAAACTTTAATGCATAACATGTTACACAAACATACATACTAAATTTCACCATCAGTGTGCAGAATAATGCTTTGCGAGGTAGTTACGCCTTAGGGTCATTCGTAGCCTAAAAGTACATGATTAAGAACATCTTCAAAGACAAGCACTTAAATGGATGATGTAGGAATCACAGGTTGAAAAGGAGTGAGGTGGGAGTGAGGGACAGTTGTGATGTCTTTCATAGTATTCTAGATCTATACCTCGTTTCGTACAGAAAGATTTCATAAAAGACTCTGGTAACGTCTACATCTACAAATCAAATCACACTTTAAATGGGCTAGTATTTAATAAATTAAGCAATTCTGTATCAGATTTTAATAAGATTACTATAGGATTTACTTTTCATGAAAGCTAGACAGTCACATTTAGAATGTGTTCCAAATGTATCATGGGATACATTTCCCTAACGTGGCCAATCCATCAAAACAGCGTCACATGAGAATTACTACTACCTTTAACGAGCTACTTCAGGGCTTAGCAAACTATGGCCTGGGAGCGAAATCTGGCCAACTGCTCATTCTTGTGAGTGAAGTTTTACCAGAACACAGCCAGCCCCACTCACATGCCTACTGCCCTACAGGAGCAGAGCAGGGCAGCTGCAGAGCGAATCTGGGCAGCAAAGCCTGAAACGGGTGCTATCTGCTCTTTACAGAATGGATGCTGACCCAGAGCTGGTCCCAGAGCCTTGTCAGGAAGGAATTCAGAGAAGTGAAGTCACTATTGCCCATAAAACAATACAGTGTTTTTTAAAATGGAAACTAAGCAAATTAATAAAAGGCTGTATTAAAAGGCTTCAGGGATTTAAAGCCAGCACAAAGTCAATACCAAAAGCAAACTGAGTATTTTCCCAGTAAATACCTTCATTATTATACGAGTTTCATCCATAACAGTATGGTAGACTATAACAATGAAACTTACTTTAGAATGTCCCTGGCAAAGGCACCTGATTCTTAATCAGATGGTTAACATTACTCACAAAGTTCTAGAAGAATGAAACAATTATTGGCAGGTCACATCTGACCAAAGCAGTGAAACACATATTACTGGGCACTTCAAAACCTCAGACATAAAGGAACTACATACATATCAGTGAATGGAATCCCTGTCAAATACAATAAACTACATTCTTAAACGGAGTGCTTTTTTTTTCCCAACGAAATCTGCTTTTCTCCAAACTGTATAACTTTGTAATTACTTTGTGTTTGTCCCTATAGTCTCTGCAAAAACAAATTCTGATTACTTTTTTTTTTTTTTTTTTTTTACCTTGAGATCACGGTACACAATCTTTCCGGAATGTAGATAGTCCAAGGCAGAGACAATTTCTGCACCATAGAAACGTGTGCGGTCCTCGGAGAACACCCGCTCTCTCGACAAATGGAAAAACAGCTGCAGGGTAAACAGCAGGGACAGGATTGTAATAATTACTGATTTAGTGGGGGAAATTAACACAAACATAAAACACCTCTCACCACCATATTGTGATGATAGATAGCGTACTCTCAGTGGACGCGGAGCACTCTTACACAGCAGCTGGCTTATCTTCTCCAGGTTTCCAAGGGGAGACTGCGAGCTGTTAAATCAGCGTTTTAATCAATATACCAATCTTGTTTAAGGCATTCTGCTTGCTACCCATTTAACCTTCAGTTACCAGAGGAAAAAAGTACGCATCATCAGACTGCATTTCCCCTCACGGTCCTGTTGCTTCACTCTTGCAAGGATTAGGTATCGAGATATTATTAAAATAAATGAACACAACAGAGAGGGTATATTTCTACTTGGTTATTTGATTTGTATTTGATTTCCAAGGAAGGCCTGCTGATTCGCTAAAACGGATCGATGTGAACTTGCTTTCTTCCACAACTGCTGTTGATTTATGAGATCTCTGGAAACGTTTTCAAAGTCTGAACCAATGTTTTCTACAATGACAAACCATAAGGCTTCAAGTTTTTATGTTAGTAACGGTCAACACAGACTGAGGAGCTCCCATTATTCCCCTTTTAGTGCTATTTCAATAATAACTACAACACCAACCTCTCCCCTCATATGATCACTTAAAACCATAAGCTCCTTCACTTCCTACGAATCACCTACAGGATTAACAGGTGCTCCCTGTGGCCAAGCACTCAGCCCTCCATTTAGGCCAGCTCTTGATTTGCGAAACTGCCCATCTCATCTCTCAGTTCAACAATGCATGTATGGAAGGAGCAGGTTCCGGGCACTATGAATTGACTCTTAATGTACTGCTTCACTGTATTAAGAAATCCACCAGGAACATTGAAGGTTTGTTAATAGTGCTGAGGCCACTGCTACGTATCACAGTAGATTCTCAATACAGGTCTGTGATTAAAGGAATGAACCAATCAGTGTGTCCTTGACCACTGGATCAGAAATTAACTACACCTTCACACGATTATGGACTTAGTGCCCCAACAAACATGTAAGAATCATGGTTATCCAAGATTTGTTCCTCACACAGCAAATCATAACTTAAGCAACATAAAAGAGGTTCCCTACAGACTTCTTCCCTTCTTCCTCCTCCACCTCCACTGAAGAGTCTTGTCACTGTTTTAAGATAAATTTTATGCATAACGCATTGTCACAGTGAAGAGTGGGAGATAATATGATGTAACAACTGCCAAAAAAGACTGGCTTAACATCAGTTATAGTAAAACTAAAATATTTGGCAGATAGTCCCTAAACTCTAATGCTATCTTGTCATATTGTATCAAATCTAAGATGCTCTTTATTGGGACTCCAACACCATTTTAAGTTAATAGCAAGAAACAAAAAAAGTTGGGGTGCCTGGGTGGCTCAGTGGGTTAAGTGTCTGACTCTTGGTTTCGGCTCAGGTCACGATCTCACAGCGCGTGGGACCAAGCCCTATGTCAGGGCCTACATTGGCCTTCGCACTGACAGTGCAGAACCTGCTTGGGATTCTCTCTCTCCCTCCTTTCCTGCCCGCCCCCCACCCGCTAGCACAGGTACACGCGCGCGCACTCTCTAAATAAACTTAACAAAAAAAGAAACAAAAAAGTTGTCAATTAAAACTATTAATAAACTGTCAAATATAAAAGACAATATAGAAGGCGTTCTGACTACAGAAATGTTAAATATGCCTTACAAGTGATCAAATACAGTATGCCAAAATAAAACCACTGCATATAATTACTCGGGGATATTTCTCAAAATTCACTCATTTATAGAAGCAGATATATATTATTAATGCATAACCATTCAAATGAGGATGAGAGGTAGAAAGAAGTTTCCATTATCAGTAAAGCCACTCTGAAAAATTTCTGGGCCAAGTAACTTCTGCTGTCCTTTACACAAAATATCACTAACTTGGATGAAGGAACCCCTGTGATCTCTACGTAGATTTATGGCAACCTTCAAATGGGATGAAAATACTGTTTAGATTCCTAACTTTTCTTAAAACAATGTCAAGCCTACCTACTCATCTGCCACACAAAAGATAAAGATCCTCCCTAAATCAATATAATACGTGCAGCCTTCTACAGCTTTGCTTAGACCATATTCTTCAATTTGTCTCCCAGCCAATTTCTATAAAAATATCAGCTAAAAAAAAAAATGATACTTAAGGAGAAGAATAATTTCCCAATCTGCTGTCCTCTGATGTACACCCTTGTTATCTTATGGAACTTATTCTTGCTATGATAACCCATATTCTCTTAATTGCCAAATCCAATGATCTATTTATGTCTTCCTGCTCTGGAACTGACAACATCAGCTATTGGCCCCCTTCTTGAACGTGTTCCTTGCCGTTGGTAATACAGCTCTCTCTTCTGATTTTCTAGCTAACTCTCTGGATATTCCTTCTCAGTTTCTACCTTGGCTTTAAACCAACTTTCCACTTAGTGAGCATTAATTATTTTCAAGTCACTGTGTTGAGCACTAGGAAGAGAAAAAGATGGCATACAGATATAAAGAAATCATATGAAAAAAATTAAAAGACTAAGACACAAGGCAAAAAGGGAAAAGGACACAGACAATTAAAATGAGAGGACTACAAATGAACACAGTTTATGAAAACATGCCACATTATAATAATCAATAAAGTAGAGATAAACACGTAAATGAGGCAATTTAGCATATCCAGAAATAGCATTGTCAATGGAAGTGTTGTGAGATAAGTATCTTTATACGCTCGTGGTTGGGATGTAAGCAGACAGCAACTCTTCACAGGGCAACCGGAAATAGATACTATGATAATTTTTAAAGCACCACAGTTTCTCTTCTAGAAATTTCCTTTAAAAAAAAAAGGAAATGTGTAAATCTTCTACATAAGGATATTCTCTGTAGCAGTGTATACAATGACAAAAATGTGAACACAGGCTTCCTACCATGTTGAAAAATATTAGATTTCTCATCTAATCCTGTATCAAAATAAACTTCTGGTGTAACTAATAGTTAAACATAATATATTAAACTAATAATTAAAAAACTAGAAAAGTAGAATAGAAAGTCCATGGGGCCAGACTTACCCTCTTGCCCTACACAACTTGGCAGAAATGCATACAACAAAAAAATGACAATTACGAAAAATATGTAACAGAATTCTTTTTAGATACTGGACAAGAGGCAGCACAGGACCAAGATCCTTCTGAAAAGGGAAACAAATGAGTCCTAAAGCCACCCATCTTCTGTCCAAGGGTGCTGGGTGGAAGGAACATCACTGGCAGGAAAGGAGATCCCAAGCATGATTCAAGGTCTCACCACCGGAGAATGAGAGTAGATTTTGAGGAGGGTGAGGTAGATGGCATTTGCTGAAGAGAACACCAGTGAGCAAGAAGCCACACAAAATCCACATCGTTTAGTATGCCACAGAGTAGTGAGCAATGTAGTATGTGAGGTTAAACTCTAGGAAAACCAGCAGAGTAGGAATGGAGATCTGTATGCCAAATAATTCCCAGAGGTCACTCCGAGCTGACAGACATTCAATTTCTACGCAGTCAAAACAGTGTCATTAGTGAATAGCCAGGCATTCAGTAGGTATTTCAAAAAAGTCAAAGTACAAGCTAAACCTACATTATCAAGGTTAACAAATATGAAGAAGGCAACAAAACGCAGACATTCATGTAAAATTCCAACGATCTAGTATGCAAGCAGTAATTACTAGACATAAGAAGATGCAGGAGATAAGACCCATAACCAAGAGAAAAATCAGTCATTAGACACAGACCTTAAAAATAGCAGGGGTGGTGGATTTAATAGACTGACTTTAAAACAGTAAATGAGATAAAGGGAAATAGAAATAGAAATAAATGGGACTTCTAGAGATAAAGTGTACAGTATCTGAAAAATTTCAGTAGATGGGATTAACAACAAATTAGACACTGCAAGAGAAGAAAAGCAATGAGTATCAAGTCACAATAAAAGAAACTATGCAAATTGTAACTTAAAAAAAAAAAGAGCCTTAGTGACAGGTTGACAGCATCAAGGAAGCTAACATATGCGTAATGGCAGTTCCTGAAAAAGGGAGGGAGACACCTGCAAAATGATGCCCCAGATTCTCCAAACTTGGATAAAAATGATAAATGCATACATCTGTGTATCTCAATGAACCTCAACATGATGAAAATTCACAAACATGCATGAACTACTGGAACGTAGGAAGTCAGAGCACATTCAAATCACCAAAAAACTGGTGACAGAAAAGCTTTTAAAAATTCTGAGGTTGGGGAAACATAACATACAGAAGAACAAATAGAATAATCCTAGATTTTTCAGAGGCTACGTAAGCAAAAAGGCAATGGAGCAATACGGCCAAATGGCTAAATGAAAAACAAAAAGGCATTTTAAAATTCTGTATCCAGTAGGAAAACCCAAATAGTAAGGAGCAGCATATGTAAGAAAAAGGCTGAGGCCAGGGAAAGAGACCCTGGAAAAGATCAGGTGAAACGATCCCAGGTTCACACAGAGCCCAAAGTGCTTTGCATCCTTGCCAGGCAGGATGGAAAGGCCTCCTAAGAAATGTGGCACCCAGGACAGTCGGTGAGGTTCCTGCCTGGGCAGTGCGGCAATACCAGTGTCACAGCAAAGGCTAGTGTGGCCAGTCTACGGTTAAACGCAAGCCTGGAAATGATCACCGTTTATAAGTAAGAACAACATCATCCAATGAAAAATTATCAGGCACAAAAAGAACTAGGAAAATATAACCCATTACTAGGAGAAAAATGTGTCACTCAGAAATTGACACAAATGACAGAGATAGAAGAATACTATGATAAAATAGCTATTAAGATATAGTCTAAAAGTTCAAAAGGTAGAGAGAGAAGCATAAGGAAATAAATGGGAGATATGAAAAGTCCCAAATTAAACTTCAAGATGAAGTGTGAAATGTCCTAGATGAAAAACAAAAAACTGATTTAATTAACAGCATGCTAGACGCTGGAGAAAAAAATGGTAACAGACTTTAAGACACAGGAAACAGATCTAAAGTTAAAGATATAAAAAAATAATGAAAAAGATGAACAGAGCATTGATAAACTGTGGGATGATATCCCGCAGTCTAACATATGTATAAGTGCATTCTGAGGATCGGATGAGAGAAATGAATGAACAGAAAAAAAATACTTGAATAATGTCCAAAAAGTTTTCAAATCTGATGAAACTATAAGCCTGCAGATTCACAAAGACTTAAAAGAAAACCCAACTGAAAGAAATGTAAAGAGGGGTGCCTGGGTGGCTCAGTTGGTTAAATATCTGACTCTTGATTTTGGCTCAGATCTTGATCTCCTTGTTTGTGAGTTCAAGCTCCGCATTGGGATCTGTGTTGACAATGCAGAGCCTGACTGGGATTCTATCTCACCCTCTCTGTCTGCCTCTCCTCTGCTCATGCTCTCTTTCTCTCTCAAAATAAGTAAATAAACAAACAGGGAGACAAAGAAATGTAAAGAAAATCCTATAGACACATCATAATTAAATAGCTGAAAGCAAGGCATAAAAGAAAAGTTTAATAGGACAGGGGTGGTGGTAAAGAGACACGTTAAAGGGCACCTGGGTGGCTCGGTTGGGCATCTGACTTCCGCTCAGGTCATGATCTCACAGTTCATGAGTTTGAGCCCCATGTCAGGCTCTGTGCTGACAGCTCAGAGCCTGGAGCCTGCTTCAGATTCTGTGTCTCCCTCTCTCTCTCTGTCCCTCCCCCACTCACATTTCGTCTCTCTCTCTCTCTCAAAAATAAACATTAAAAACAATTTTTAAAAATTCAAAAATAAAAGAGACATGTTAAGCACAGGGACCAAAGAATGAGTGCACACTCCTTGTCAGAAACTGTGTAGGGGCGCCTGGGTGACTCAGTCAGTTAAGCGTCCGACTTCGGCTCAGGTCATGATCTCACGGTTCGTGGGTTCGAGCCTCACATTGAGCCCACATCGGGCTCTGTGCTCACAGCTCAGAGCCTGGAGACTGCTTCGGATTCTGTGTCTCCCTCTCTTTCTGTTCTTCCCCTGCTCTCACTCTGTCTCTCTCTCTCTCTCACTCTCTCAAAAATAAAGATTAAAAAAAAAAAAACACTCTGCAAACCAGGAGAAAGTGGAGAGGCACCTTGATAGTAAGTAAATATAGAACAGGCAAACTAGAATTTTATACACAGCTAAAGTATCTTTTCAAAAATGACAGTAAAATAGAGCCTTTTGGGGACATGCAAAAGGTTAGAGAAATGAGCCCCAGAAACACTACACTATAAATGTTCAAGGTAAATGCTTCAGGCTGAAGCAAAATGGTACCTGATGGAAAACTGGATCTACACAAGGTAAAGAAGAGACTGTAAATCATAACTTTGTGGGTAAATACATGTTGATTTTTCTTGTGTTATTAATCTTTTTAAAAGACAGTTCTGGTTTAAAACAAAAATAACAATGCATAGTGGCATTTATGGCATATATAAAGGTAAAATGTATTAACAGTAGCATAAAAGCCTGAAGGGGGGAAATGAAGGTGTTCAGGTCAAAGGGTCTTATGGTATGTGAAATGGTACAACCTAACTTGAAAATAAAATGGGGTAAACATGAGTCTGTATTTAAAACCTAATCCCCAAAAATGCAGTTCCCCCAAAACTTGCAAATAAAATATTAGTGAATACTACCAAACTCTTAAAGAAGAGATCATAACAATTTCATGCAAATACTTGCAGAAAATAAGAGGAGGAAATACTTCTCAACACATTACACAAGGCCAGCATTATCTTAATACAAAACCAAAGCTACTACATGAAAGGTATCAATATTCCTCATAATCACAGATGTAAAAAGTCTTAACAAACTTTACCAAATCATATCCAACAAAGGCTGACAATACAACATGACTAGTGATGGTTAATTCCAAGAATGAAAGATTGGTTTAACATTTGAAACCAATGTAATTCACCGTATTAACAGACTAAAAAAAGGGAAAACCATATGATCATCTCAAGCAATGCAGAAGAAGTTTTAAGAAAACTTGATGGCCACTGATACTAAAATCTCTTAACAAAGCAGGAACAGGAGAGAAGTTCTTCAACCTGATAAAAGGCATTTAAAAATGTATAGCTATTATCACACTTAGTAATGACAGACTGAATCTCTTTTCCCTCTGAGAGTGGGAACAAGGATGTTCACTTCTTTTATTTGGCATTGTACAGGAGTTCTTAGCCAGGTGAAATAAGGCATAGACAGACAGACAGACAGACAGACAAATATATGAATGTCATTCAGATTGGAAAGGAAGTAAAACTGCCTTTATTAACAGGCAGTAAGCCTGTCTCCAAAGACATTCCAAAGAAATTTACCAAAAAAATTATAAAACAATAAGTGAGCTTCAGAAACCCATGGGATACAAGGTCAATACACAAAAGCTCAAATGTATTATATGCTAGCAATTAACAACTGGCAATGAAAAAAACCAGTAGAAATATGTAAGGGAAAAATTGGTAACAGTTGTGCAAGACTTACACAGTGAAAATTACAAAATGTGTCAGTAGAAATTAGAGAAGACAAAAATAAACAGATACACTGAGCACATAGATCACAACACTAATATTGTTGACATGTCAGTTTTCCCCAAAATGATCTACAGACTCAAAGCAAATGCATCATAGTCCCAGCAGGCTTTCTCTGTAAAGATTAAGAAGCTGATACTGGATTGATATGGAAATGTACAGGACCTAAAAGGGCCACAACAATTCTGAGAAACAACAGTATTCTTCCTAATTTTAAGACATACTTTAAAGCTACCATAATCAAGACAATATGGTATCAGTGTAAAGAACGCCACATCAACTTATAGAACACAGTGGAGAGTCCAGAAACATACAAATACGTGACAAATTGATTTCTGACAAAAGTGTTAAGGTCATTCAATGGGGCAGAGTACAGTACTTCCAATAAAAGATGCTGGAATAACTGGATATCCATATGGGAAAAAAAAAGGAACACCAATCCTTACCTTTTCATATGCATAAAAATCAATTTAAAATAGGTCATAGATCTAAATGTAGCAGATACAACTATAAAGTTCTAGAAGAAAATATTTATGATTTAGGGTAGACAAAGACTTCTTGGATAGCAGACCAAAACAATAAAAACCAGAAAAGACAAGAATTGATAAATTGAGACTTCAAAACTAAAAACTGTTGTCAAAAAATATCAGTGAGATGATGAAAAGACAAGGTAGAGTATGGGGGAAATAATTTTGATGCATATATTTGGCAAACTACTTGTAACCAGAACATATGAAGAGCTCTTATAATAACAAGGAGAAAATAATCCAATTAATAAATTAGGCAAAGTATTTGGACAGGTCACAAGAAATGAATAGCCAAGAAGTGTGTGAAAAGATATTTAATATCATTTTAATCATCAGAGAAATGCACCTTAAAACCACAATAATACACATCTATATTCTGACTAGAATAACTAAATTAAAGAGATTGACCCCACCAAGTGTTGTGGAGTAACGAGAATTCTCACTACATTGCTATCAGAAATGTCAAATGACACTACTTTAGAAAACAATTCTGGACTTTTTTAATAAAACATAAACATATGTTTACCACAAACTCAGCAATGATACTCCTCAGTGTTTACCTAAGAGAAAAGAAAACCTGTACATGAATGTGTGTATCAGCCTTTTTATTAGGAAATAACTGCAGTCAGCCCAAATGTACACCAAGAGCAGGGCAGATCTTCATCTAGCCACGCAATCCATCATGACTCAGCAAGAGAAGGAACAAGCTATTGAGAAGTGCCACAAAAAGAATAAACTCAAAAACCTTAGGCTGAGGAAAAGAAACACACAGAGCAGTATATATTATATGATTCAATTTCAAAGAAACTTTAGGAAAGGTAAATCAAATCTTTAGTGTCACAAAGCAGGTCAGTGGTTGCCTAGGGCCTAGTGTGGGTGCAGGACGGGGTGACAGATGGCATGTCAGAACTTTTTGAGGCAACAGAAATATTCCACATCTTTATTATAATGGGGACTCCATGCATGTAATGTTTGTCAAGACTCATGTAGTGTGTATTTAAAGGGAGCACATTTTATTGCATGTAGATTATACCCAAGCAAAGTTGATTAAGTTAAGGAAATAATCTAAATGTCCCAAAATTTGGTAAGGATTTGATAAATTATAGTATATCTACATAATTAATCAGTAGACAATTAGCATATATTTTAGAATACTAAAATATTCTATAAATATAGAATACTAAAAATGGAAAACGTGTACAGTATAAAAACAGGAAAATATATTAACATGGTAAGAGCAATTATTGCTAGGCGGTGAGATTTAGAGTGGTTTTCATCTTTTGTTTTTTACCTTGAAAATCACTTATAATTATTTGTTTGATATGAATTCCCCAAACACTATGATTTCCATAAATACAGAGGCCATCTGTCTTGTTCATGTCATATACCAAGTACACAGTGACTAGCTTCTAGCAAGCAGTCAATAAATTTATTTTACAACTGTATTAAAATAACTACTTTTTTGGCTTTTTGATGTTCTGCAATGGACATGCAGTTGTTACACTGTAATCAGAAAGAAACTTTGCAAAGCTTTCAAATACATGTACTGTTAACCCTCATGGCTAATTTAATGCTGTATTAGTTTTGTTTTCCTGGAAGAAGCACAGGGAAAAGCACAGGAAAAGACCATGCAAGTACTCTAGAGCTTTGAATCTTCAGAGCCAAACCTAATACGTAGCACATAATATGTGCTCAATAAATATGTAAAGAATAAAGGGAAATTCAAAAATACTTTCCAAATAATTATCTATAGGGAAAATAAGGTTTACACCTCTCAAGATATTTTTATTAGAAGCATAAGAAAATCATATAAAATAATTGAATATTCTTGTTTTTGTTCAAAAACAACGAGTTACTTGCTACTCAAGCAAAAAACATAGAAAGTTTAGAAATTTAAGTTCCTTTAAGGGAACGACTACCTGTCTTTTGTGTGTTGTACTTAGTCAAGCTGTTAGGAAGACACTAATGTAAACAGGTGATCTTAACCTACTAAATAAGACTATTTCTTCACAAAACCGGTAATGTTTATTTTGAAAATAAACTGCTATATCTTGCAAAACAGTTATATTCTTTTTCTTAACTGAAGTGTAATTGACGTACAATGTCCCACTAGTTTCAGGAGTACATCATAAGGACAGTGATTTGACATTTTTATATATTATGAAGTGATCCCCACAATGTCCAGTTATGATCTGTCACCATACAAAGTTATTATACTATTACTGACCATATCACCTATGCTGTATGTCACATCCCCGTGACTAATCTATTTTATAACTAAAAGTTTGTACACCTTAGTCCCCTACACCTATTTCACCCCGCCCTCCCCCTGTGGTAACCAAGTTTATTTCCTGTATCTATGAGTCTATTTGTTTTATTTGTTCATTTGCTTTGTTTTCTAGATTCCATATACAAGTGAAATCTTATGGTATCTGTTTCTCTGATTCATTTCACTTAGCGTAATATCCTCTAGGTCCATCCATGTTGTCATGAACAGCAAGATTTCACTGTTTTTTATGGATGAGTAATACTCCACCGTAAATGTATGTTTGTGTATGTATACACTATGTACACACAAAGTAATAAAAGTTATAGATAGAGAGATACATCATCTTCTTTATCCATTCATCTATCAGCAGTCACTAAGGTTGCTTTCAAATATCCTGGCTACTGTAAATCATGCTGCAATGAGCATAGAGGTGCATATATCTTTTCAAATTAGTTTTCATTTACTTTGAATAAAGACCCAGAAGTGGAGTTTGCTGGGTCCTATGGTAGTTCTATTTTTAATTTTTTGAGAAACGTCCATGCTGTTTTCCATGGTCACTGCACCAATTTGCATTCCCATCAACAGTGTTCCAGGGCTCCCTTCCCACTACGTTGTCACCAACACTGCTATTTTTTGTCTTTTTGTTAAGAGCCAATCGGATGAGTGTGAGTGAGGTGATATCCCATCATGGTTGTGATTTGCACTTTTTGATGATGAGTGATGTTGAGCATATTTTCATGTGTCTACTGGCCATTTATATGTCTTCTTTGAAAAAAGTCTATTGAAGTCCTCTGCCCATTATGTAACAGAATTGTTTTTTTAAAATATTAAGTTGTGTAAGTTTTTCATATATTTTAGATATTAAATCCTTATTGGATGGGGTACCTGGGTGGCTCAGTCAGTTGAGCATCTGACTTCAGCTCAGGTCATGATCTCACAGTTCATGAGTTCAAGCCCCACATCAGGCTCTGTGCTGACAGCTCAGAGCCTGGAGCCTGCTTTGGATTCTGTGTTTCCCTCTCTCTGTTCCTCCCCTACTTGTGCTCTCTCTCTCTCAAATACAAATAAACATTAAAAAAAAATTTAAATCCTTATTGGATGTATTTAGAAATATCTTCTTCCATTCAGTAGGTTACCTTTTAGCTTTGTTGATCGTTTCCTTCACTGCAAAAATTTAGTTCTAATGGAATTTTTCAAAAACAACAACAAAAAACCTGGACTTTAAAAAGTTCCTAACAATTATCATCGCAGTCTAAGATTTACAACACAACTTTTTTTCTTGCAAATACTACCTTTACAACTTTCAGTCATTCCTTTGTAATAGTAAAACAAACAAACAAACAAAAACAACCAAAAAACAAAAAAACTTAACTCCAGAGTAACAAAATATGTTCAATTTCAATGACTACATTCGCTGCCATAATATCTGTTGAAGCTGAAACTTAAATATCCTAAAGACAGTAAGTAAGCAAGCAACAAGAAATGCCAGTCTGTGCGATGTACAGATTAACACCTCCCCTGGGTTTACGAAAAGACAAGATGAAGAGAATGGCTCTGGCCCACCTGCAGGGAAACTACTGGATGACTGACGCTGTCTTAAGTCTGTTTAGACTGCCGTAACAAAATGCCACAGACTGGGGGTCGCTTGTAAACAAGAGAAATTTATTCTCACAGTTCTGGTGAGTCCAAGATCAAGGCACTGGCAGACTGGGGGTCAGGTGAGAACTTCCGCTGTATCCTCACATGGTGGGAGGGGCGAGGAAACTCTCTGGAGTCTCTTTTATGAGTACACTAATCCCACTCATGAGGGTTCCATGCTCATGACTAATCACCTTCCAAAGACCCCACCTCCTAATATCATCACCTTGGGGGCTAGGTTTCAACACATGAGTTCTGTGGTGAGGGGGACACAAATACTCAGTCCACAGCAAATACTACATATAAAACCGGAACAGTATTAATTACATTATAAAACAAACACCTGAATACTTAGTATTCAAGTACTTTGAATGGAAGGATACTCTGAATGCAAGCATTCTTACATTTAACAGGCAATTCATAGAATTATCTTCTAGACTGTGTCTACCCTCTTCACAGGCTAACTCCAGAGTCTGCATTAGTTTTCAAGGAAAGTTCTTTCAGAAACGATTGTGATATAGACAGAAGAACAAAAAATGCTGTATTTTAATAGCCTAGTTAAATTAAAACTTCTTGAAATACAAATTAAACCTTTATGATGTTACAGAAAAAATGAAAGGGATCTAAGGTCAAAGTTGCTGGACACTGAAACACTTGGTTGGTGGCAGCCGTGTTAGCCATAAATTATCAGTTAAATGCCTCAAGCCCTACAGCCTCTACCTCTTGGCCTCTTCTTACAAGTAGGAAAATATATGAATTCTAGATCACCAAGTAGGTGCCTGATATCTGAAAAAATAGCCTGTCAACTGGCAATTTTTAAATTTTTTAAAATGCTTATTTACTTTTGGGAGAGACAGAGTGTGAGTGGGGGAGGGGCAGAAGGAGACACAGAATCCAAAGCCGGCTCCAGGCTCTGAGCTGTCAGCACAGAGTCTGACACGGAGCTCGAACCTACGAACTGTGAGATCATTATCTGAGCCGAAGTCAGATGCTCAACCAACTGAGCCATCCAAGTGCTCCTAAATGGGCAAGTTTTAAAGAAGTAATGCAAGACAAGTTAAGAAAATTTTCTGTGATTAAAAGTCAAATAATGAAAATACTTAATAATGCGAAAAGTACAAAAAATAATTTCCTTTTAGGGATGCCTGTATGGCTCAGCTGGTTGAGTGTCTGACTCTTAATTTCGGCTCAGGTCACCATCCCAGGGTTGTGGGATCGAGCCCCATGTTGGGCTCCACACTGAGCATTGAGCCTGCTTGAGATTCTCTCTCTCTCCCTTTCCACCCCCACCTCTTGCTTATGCCCTCTTTCTCTAAAACAAGTTTTAAAAAATTAATAATTCCTTTAAAAAATAATTTTAAATTCCCAATATACTATTACAATTTAAATAATTTATATGAAAATATTTTATTGAAACTACATTAACAAGATAAAGAAGAGATTGCTCAGTTCTACCACATTAAATATTAACAGGTTCTTCATTTGGAAAATAAAATATACTTTTAAAAAGGTGAATGTTCCCAAGGTCATTATTTTAAAATATTTGTATTTATTAGGATATATGTGAAATATCTGGGCTATTTATGAAACATATCTAATACCAATACAATAAAAATAATAAACATTATCATTTTGAGCACTCAGGCAAGTGCATTCTAACAATCATAAAAGCTACATAATGTTATCTCCATATTACAGATGATTAAATATAGTAAGTTGAAGTGACTATTCCCATATTATCACATTAGGCATTATTTTCGAATACCTCTACTTGCTGGGCACTGTACTAAGTGACTTACATGCATAATCCTCAAAACGCCCCTTATAAAATAGGTAGATTCTTATCTGCATCACAGAAATGAGAAAACTAAGGCTTAGAGATGGCATAAAATTCACCTAGTGTCCCATAGCTATTAAGTGGTAGGGCTGAGTTCAAACTTAGGTCATCTGTCTCTAAGGCATATCATCTATTTATTACACTAAAACTACAGTTTCTATGAATTTGAGACAGTCAATGTCTTCTCAAGGTGCAGAACGAGAAGACGACAGCCACCCATCTGTGCTGAAAGATCAGTGCATAGCTATGTGCTGCAGTCGCATCTCAGAGCTGCTCTCTTCACAGCCTCCGTGCGTGCAGCTCCTTCCCCGGTACCTGCTTCCCCATCCTTTTTGCAGTCAAGTCTCAACTCTAAGTGCAAGTTCCTCAAGCCAGGTAACTCAATTTATAGGAAGTAGGTTCTCCATTCCCTCTCATAGCATCTGTTCGGTGCTATTACAATACATTTGTTAGGTTTATTTTATGACTGTTTTACTCACCCCAGTGCACCCTAAGACTGGAACACAATAATCACTCAATAAATATTTTTCTTTTTCTTTCTTTCTTTCCTTCTTTCTTTCTTTCTTTTTCTTTCTTCTAACGTTTATTCATTTTTGAGAAAGAACACAAGCTAGGGAGGGGCAGAGAGAGGGAGACAAAGAATCCTAAGCAGGCTCCAGGCTCTGGGCTGTCAGCACAGAGCCCAACGCAGGGTTGAACGCATGAACTGTGAGATCATGACCTGAGCAGAGGTTAGATGCTTAACTAACTGAGCCACCCAGGCACCTCTAAATATTTCTGAATGAATAAACAAATCTTATTTGGAAAACATACACCTTTAAATAGTCCACTGGTCAAAGAAAACATGACTTGATAAATTAGTAAATTTGGGAAAAGAATAAGAGACATTAAAACCATGTAAAAACCTATATAAGATTAAAAATATGCTATAAATATTCATATAACATATAACATAAAATTGGTTTCTACAGGGAAGTTTATACATGAAATACTTCGATCAGAAAAGAAAAAAGGCTTAAATAAATGCTGTAAGTTTCCACATTAGAAACAAGGATAAGAAAAGCAAATTAAACCCACAGTAACCAGAACGAAGGAAATAATAAAGAGCAAAAGTCAATGAAATAGATAACCCAAAATAAGAGAAAAAAATCAATAAAAACTACAGCTTAAAATATCAATAAAAATTATTAACTTTTAGGAAAAATGATCAGAAATAAAGAGAGAAGACACAAGTTGAAATATTAAAAGAGAGACACAAACCACTGCTCCCAGACACTGATGCAATACCAGGAAACATTAACAATATTAAGCAGGGGTGCCTGGGTGGCTCAGTCAGTTAAGCATCTGACTTCGGCTCAGGTCATGATCTCACAGTCTGTGAGTTTCAGCCCCGCATTGGGTTATGTGCTGACAACTCAGAGCCTGAAGCCTGCTTCAGATTCTGTGTTCCTCTCTCGTTCTGCCATTCCCCCGCTCATGCTCTCTCTCTCTCAAGAATAAATAAACATCAAAAAAAAATTTTTTTAAAGAAAACAGTATTAAGCAAATACACTTAAAAATTTAGATGAAAGGAATAAATTCTTGGAAACACATAAACTACCAAAGCCCACTCAAGAAAAAATAAAATGCATGGCAATATATCCATGCACTTTATTTCATATATATATGTATTCCTCCCCACCCTCCACCATTCATTGTTATAAGCCTTCTTAAAAAGAAAACTCTTGGTCCAAAAATTTCACTGATAAAATCTACCAGAAAACAGAACAGGAAGCAATGCTTCCCAATTCATTTCAAGAGGCCAACATTATCTCGAATGCAAACCCAGAGACATTACTTGGGGAAGGGAAAAGGAGGGACCTAAACAATATTACAAGGGAACAAAGATTTAAAACTCTTAACAAAATCTTGCAAACTGGATCTGACAACACATGAAGAGGATAATACCTCACAACCAAGATGAGTTTATCTAAGAAATTCAAAGTTGGTTTAACATTAAAAACTCAACAACAAAATTCAGTATATTAGCAGAATAAAGAAAAAAAACCATACGGCCATCACAATAGAAACAGAGAAATCATTTGACAAAATATTACATCCTATAAGGATTTTTTTAAAAAAAGCTCAGCAAAGTAGGAATAAAAAAAATGTCTTCAACTTGATGAAGGGCATCTATGAAAAACCTACAGCTAACAACATATTTCTTGGTGAAAATATGAATGCTTTCACCCTAAGATCAGATATAAGGCAAGAATGTCTGCTCTCACTATGCTATATAACACTGTCCTGGAGTTCCTAGATGGTAAGAAAAAGAATAAAAATGCATGAGATTAGAAATAAGTAAAACTGCCTCTATTCTCACATGATATGATCATCTACACAGAGAATCTCAACATATTTACAAAAAATATTTTTAGCAATTGAATGCAAGATTCAAGGGGAAGAAGTATCAATTGCATTTCTATATATTATCAACAAACAATTCAAATTTGCAAGTTCAAACCAATCACTTATAAAAACATCAAAAACATAAAACAGTTCAGGGTAAATTTAACAAAAAATATTCAAGACCTGTGCACTAGAAACTACACAATACTGCTGAAAAAATTAAAGAAAACCTAAATAATGGGAAAGATATATCATGTTCATGGATCAGAACACATTATTATTAACACATAAATTCTCTCCAAATTGATTAACAGATTTAACACAATCCCAATTAAAATCCAGGAGACCTTTACATAGAAACAACAAGATTATTCTATAATTTATATGGAAATGTTAAGGAAATAGGGTTGTAAAAACAATTTTTTAAAAGAACAGAAGGGAAAGACCCAAACTGTCTAATTTTAACACTTACTCTAAAGTAAAAATGCTAACGATAGTGTGGCAGGGATAAGAATGGATAGATCTAGATCAATGCAACAAAACAGGGGGCCCAGGTATCAACCCACATGTACACGGTCAACTGATTTTTGACAAAGGTGGCAGGGTAATTTAGTGTGAAAAAGATGGCATTTTCAACAAATATGCTGAAACAGTTAGATATCCAACTGTTAAAAAAAAAAAAAAAAACAACTCTCTTATATAGCACCATATACAAAAATTAACTTGAAATGGATCACAGACCTAAATTTAAGTGCTAAAACATTTGACCCTTTTAGAAGAAAACATGGGTTGGGGAGGAGTGGCGCACGTGGGTAGCTCAGTCAGTTAAGTATCCAAGTGACTCCAGGTTTTGGCTCAGGTCATGACCTCGAGGTTCATGAGATTAAGCCCCTTGTCAGACTCCTGTGCTGACAGCACACAGCCTGCTTGGGATTCCCTCTCTGCCTCTCTCTCTCTGTCCCTCCCCTGCTCATGCACATTTTTTCTCTCTCTCTCTTTCTCTCTCCCTCCCTCAAAACAAATAAATAAACTTAAAAAGGAAAAAGAAGAAAACATGGGAGAAAAAATTTTAACTTGGGTGAGGAAAAGATGTTTTAAACATAAAATGCACAAATCACTCATATACAAAAAAACCCTCATGAGATGTATTTCATCTAATTTAAAAGACTTGTCCTTCAAAAGACACTTGTAAGAAACCGTATCAGTGGTTACAAGGAAGCGGGTGATGGGATGCACGGACTGTAAAGGGGCATGAGAGGTTTGTTAGGGTGAGAGAAAAATTCCCCATTAAAAAAAAATGAAAAGGCAGACCACAGACTGGGAGAAAATATTTGCAAAACATCTATTTAATAAAGCACTTGTATCTAGAATATATGAAGAATTCTGACTACTCAATTTTAAAAAAGACAAACAACCCAATTAAAAAGTGGCCAAAAATATTTTAGCAGATACTTCAATAAAGAAGACATCCAAATAGCAAATCAACAGAGGAAAAGGTGTTCAATATTATTAGTTGTTCAGGAAGTTCACATTCAAACTACAAGCTACCACTCCACACTCACTAAAATGGGTAAAATTTTAAAAAGACTAACCATGCCAAGCGCGGTGATGATGCTGAGTAACATCTCAGAAATGTAAAATGAAATTTGGCGGTTTCTTACAAAGTTGGACACACCAGAGGACACAGAAATAGCATTCCTAGGTATTTACCCAAGTAAAAATATATGTCCATATAAAGTTTTGTACTGAAATATTCACAAGAACATTTTTCATAAGAGCCCAAACTGCAAAGAACCCAAATGCCTATCGACTGGTGATTGTACAAGCACATTATGATACAAAAATGTAATGGAGTAAATCCATAAAAAGAAACAAGCTACTGATATATGCAACCATTTTGATGAATTTTAAAAGTAACGTGCTAAGTGAAAGGTGCAGAGCACAAATGACTACATACTGTGTTTGGGGATTATACTTTTTTGGGGGGAAGGGAGATAATACTTTTTAATGTTTAGGTATTATGTTCCAATGCCCTGTGTTTTCTCTTCAAGGTCTCCAATTGTACGTACATTGTGTCTTCTGTTTTCACTTTTTGGAAATGCTTACTCTGGGTAATCCAACCTTTGTGTGAGAAGTTTGGTTATCCTGGGGCACCCAGGTGGCTCAGTCGGTTGGGTGTCTGACTTCGGCTCAGGTCATGACCCTCGCAGTTCGTGGGTTCGAGCCCCGCATTGGGCTCTGTACTGACAGCTTGGAGCCTGGAGCCTGCTTCAGATTCTGTCTCTGTCTCTCTCTGCCTGTTCCCTGCTCACACACTGTTTCTCTCTTAAATATAAATAAAACATTAAAATTAAAAACAAAAACAAAGTTCGATTATCTTGAAAATGCTGTGCCGTGCCATAACCACATGGAAAAGAATTGTGGAAATAGGCAAATGCCTGATCGGTTCCTACAGTTCCAGTCAGATTCTCCAGTGAGATTCTAGATATGAAAGTAAGCTTCTTAGATGTTTAAACCAGTGAAGGCTTTGAATTATTACCTTAGATGCAGTGATATATTGGTTTAATGATTCACTGTAGGAAGCCAGCCTTGAAATATTATAAAATTATGCTAAAGTATATACTAAAAATATTCCCAAACTTATTTTGCCTTAAACTTTACATGCTAAAGTGAATTTTACAATGTATCTTTCTTGGCTTGGGAATTTTTGAAAACACATCGGACGAAAGCAATGAAACTCTGATATAACCTACATAATATATTCATAATTAAAATGGTGGGCAAAGAAATTAACTTGCCAGACTCCTAACACTAAAGATATTTATACACACATAAGTTTAGTAAAAATTTTAAAGTCATCGCTATGAATATGAAATGATACTTTTAATTTAAAAATCACCCAAATCACACCTCCATAAATTAGTGAGCAGAACTACAATTTCTCACTGTTGGCACTTCTGCCTCACGTGAATTTGAAACGACAGACTTGGGTTCACTGAAGACAAACAATGAAAAACCTAAAGTATGAGAAGATCTCAAGACTGGCATGAAACTGAAAGTCATATGCAAACAACGAAATGAATTTTTTCAAAGAGATTAGTATAGTGTACAATGAGCACAGTGTCCGTTCATCTGTATCCACACAAAGAAAATAGAAGGGTGTGAAGAATTTATCAGGTGAACAAACATTTCTACACAGTGACTGTCCTTTACCCCCTAACAGATATCCTAACTTCCAATTCCAGCCTGGAGAGAGATTTACAGAGGTCTGGAAAGAAATATGGCTGTAAGATTTGGGGGAAGAATCCTAACTAGAGGCATCCCAGTGTTGTTTTTTTGCTTTTATTTGTCTGATTTTTTAAGATTTTAAGTAATCTTACGGAACTCTGGTAATACCTGAGCTACAAAAAGAGATGACTTGGATGTGTTGGCAGCATGTCACTGGTCATATTACTGGAACGCTTTCATAGTATGTTCTCCAGATGCTGGATGGCTGCTTACCACAGGTGCCCTGAGTTCGCTTTCACAGCCTTGTTCCAGTGAGCTCTGAACTAACTCTTGTACGTTCCATCCTGTCACCAAGGTTCACACCTTACATCGACCCAAGAAAAAGGAAGAATCCATGCTTCTGCTTAGGAACTCGTCAATGTCCAATCCTAGCACATTTGTCAACCGTTATCTTGCAGGATTCACTCTACTCTGTTCTATACATACTTGGCTTCACAGGCTTCTCCTGCCTGGCTCCTTCTGTCCAGGATTCTCCTTAGGCTTCTCTCATCACCAACACCTCTCATGTTGATATCCCCAGGCACCATTCTTGGCCACTAATGTCCTAACTTTACATATTTTTCTCACAACGGACATTTCTTCCCTTCTTTGGTTTCAGCATTGCTGATGAAGCCTATTTGTACCTCTGACCTAACTCTTCCTCCTTGTTAGCCCCAACAGGCTCCTCCAATAAATGATGATCATGCCGGGACTCATTCCTCTTCCTGTGTTTCCTGACTTTTTGAATAGCCCAGTATCCACACAAGTCCCCCCAAGCAACAAGCGGAAAACTGTGCCATGTTTTTCTCTTTCCGTTTAGTCCTTAAATCCTAGAATTTTATTCCTTCTAATATTACCTCAATTAATGACTCTAACAGTTTATAACTGGATGACGAAAAACCTAAATGCAGTCTCAGCTGAAGTAGTTTCCCTGTTTCCAATTCTGTCTTCTTCAGTCCAAGCTTCATATTGCTACCAAGTACTCCTCCTGAAACATTTTCTTACAGAAATCCTTCCACGATGCTTCACTGTCTTCAGGATAAAACCCAAATTACTTGGAAGATCTGTCCTAATACGACACTGAATACTTGTTCATACACTTCTGACTTTCCTCTGCAGGACTTTAGCACTGCCCATCCTGTGTTGTAGCTGGGCAGATGGGGGAGAATTTGCATATTCCTGCACATTCTACACATTCTATTGCCTTGTTTGGAATGCCCTCCTTCTAAGTTACTGATGTAACTTAGAGTTCAACTTAAGTCTTAGCATAGCAACCACCCAAGGCATTTCTCTGGCATTCTCTCCTTTTCTCTTCCCTCTTTCCTCCAGACGGATTCAAGTGCCCATTCTCTGTTTCCCACAGCAATCAGTGTTATCATGGCAATAATAACACTATTAGGTATATACACACTCTCTTGTCTATAATCCCAATTAGAGAGTCATCTTTTAAAAGAAAGTACCAAGTTTTTCCTTATTTGTGTATCTGCTGAGGTCCAGTCAATAGTAGTTGCTCATTAAATATTTAACAGGCAAATGAATTCTAATGGAATAGGTTCTGAAGTTCATACATAAATTATCAAGTATAATCAAAATCATTCCTGAAAAATTCCTGAGGCAGGTGCTATACTGGAGACCCAACATACTGTCTCAATATAGTTAAGCTCAGCACTTCTTCCTTCAGCAACGAAGTACCATAATTTCTTTAGATGAACATCTGTAGTTATGATGCACTTAATGACAATGTTTTCTGAAAACTATGTGTTTTTAAGCACTAGGGTTTGTATCCCACGAAACTCTATGGAGGGCAAGTAGAAACGAACATGGAGTAAAAGAACAGCAAACTTACATTTCTCATCTTGAGGTGACTGCCAACATACTTAACAAGAATGGAAGAATCATCAAATCCTTCCTATCTATCTATTATCTTTCTATCTACTGATCTATCTACTGTCTATTTCTATGATGTCCTTTGCTGAGCTTTTTACTTTGAATTCATATAAGTTAATTGCAATTATGATGTGATTCCCATTGTACTGATATGCCTATAAAGACCTGCTGATTTTTTACAATCGATATCTTCTCACAATCCACTTCCTGAATAATCAGGATTATTCAGTGCTTTCAACAATACTGGCAAACACAGGGAAGATAACAAGCATGGCCACGAACATGCTAAATTTCCATGCCGTCTACTAGGCTGAAAGAAGTTCATATATTCACAAAAATGTTAAGAAAAAGAATGTCTCAACTGTTGTATTTATATTTCATGATAAACATTCCAGAACACAGGCTCAAAGGATGCTACTGCTAATGAAAAATCAAGACAATAAACACAAATTAAGTAAAGACTGGGCTAGTTATGATGATTTCAATAGGCCCACTAAAGAAGTCCATCTCAGGGCACAGGTGAGATACAGAGAGGTCTGAATATGTTGCCGTTTCATGAGCACCACGTTTACCAGAGCTTACTTTCCAATAGGTCGGTCATCTCCTACCCACATCTCCTAGTTACCACCCAGATGTTCCCCACTGGATAATTCCCAGCGCATCGGTGAGTATTGGTATGGACAGCCTGCCTGTGTGAGTTTACAGCTTCCCTTGCTTTACCTCTGTGTCAACCTTATTTCCAAACAGAAGTACTCTGTTTCGTATTTTTTCTACAGAAATTGAGTTTTCTGCATTTCTAGGAAGCATCCCTGGGCAGAATAAGTGTCATGGTGAACCTAAAGCAAAACCAAAATTAAATAAGTCACCATAAGGATATACTGAACATAGATTTCCTTCAGAGAAACAATAAATTTAAGAAGAGAAATAAACACATTAAGTTCCAAGAACAAAATAACTATTTGTATTTATGAAGTACATTCAAAATGTATTCAAAAGTATATTTGATAACTTAAAAGAGAAAAACTGGGAAATTACAAAAAAGAAACTTTCTTTGCACTAAAAGTGTATAAATACAATCAAATTTTCCAAATGTATCTATATAGATGGCAATGCTATAATTGCTATCCATGCACATACAGAATCAGTTCACCTGCTGCAATCCATTAAATAATTCAGTCTTTATCTATAACACATTCTCAAAACAGAAATTCCGAAAAAAGAGAGCTATAATGTAGGAGTTTCAGTGCTAAAGAAAACCATCTGGCTAGTCTGAAAATCTGCTTTTGTGTGTAAAATTGTTTCGACAATCATCAGTTAATTAATCTCAGAAGTATGCTAGAGTGTGGGTGCCGCGAGCCCCCCCCCCCCGCCCCTCCCCGAGGCTCCGAAGCTTCCCTCACCCCACCACACAAAACCCTCTCCCTCCCGTGAAGTCCCGTGGTTCTTCATCTGTATTTCTGATACAGGTGATAGTTATCACTCTAAGCTGAGTGTGGGCTTGGTACCTTCACCACATGACTACAAACTCTTTGAGGGGAAGATCAAGGTTTAATTCAGATTTTATGCACCATACCTACCCTAGTGCCTTGCACAAAGCCTCAAAAAATACATATATTTTATAAATACACTCAAAGATACTCCCTCCTGAAGAAACACTTTCAAGTTTTTGGCCAAAATAAACTACATAGTACATTACTTTCTATTCTTCTTCCTACTTCTCAGCAGTTTCCAGTTTAAAAATCCCTGTTGATCCCTGTTCCTGGAGAGGATTTATTTATCCTTTTCATTTATTTATTCATTCAAACCATCCAGTAAATATCTGTCAGGTTCCTACTCATGCTAGGTAGTGAGTAAGTTTCTGGCATTTGACCAGCTCAGAGTCTAGTAGGAAATATATAAAAGTAAATAGGTTAGTTATAAAACAACCTGGTAATTGTTATAATAGATGTAAGCACAAGATACTGTGAAAGAGTAGTTCTCCAAGTTTTTGTTTGTAGAGTTTAACATTTTCCCAATATTGTCTTTCCTGGTCATCTATCAATCCATCCATCTGCCTGCCTAACTTCCCTCCTTCCTTTTTTAAATACATGTTTATCTGTAGCACCAAATACAAAAGCTGCTGAAGAACACATAATTGAGAAATAAGTCCTCCCACCCGGTCCCCAGTCACTCGGTTTATCTTCCCAAAGGTACACACTAATGCCCAGTGTATAATTTCAGAGAGCATAATTCCAGAGAGAGTCGACGCATCTATAAAAATGCATATCACATACACACGGTCCTGCCTTCGTTAAATCATTACAGTGGTGGCATGCTTTATACTCTGCACCGTGTTTCTTTCATTTCATAATGTATCTTAGAACTTGTTCTCTATCAGCCCGTATTGAGCTGCCTCGTTCTTTTTAATGGATATAAAGTATTCCACTGCACAGATACAGCAGTCTCCTTACCAAAGGTACTATGAATGCTGCACTGAATGTATTTATCCAAATTCCATTCTGTGGTATATCTGTGAATATGTATGTGGATAAATTACTGGAAGTGTAACTGCTCTAAGAATATAAGCACTTTTTATTTTGATAGATACTACACAAACATCTCATCAACTTAATTTCCCATGAAATGGGAAACAGCCACCCTCATAACTTAAATTATAACATTTATACAAATGGCTCCCAAACCTGTATCCATAGTTCTGACCCCTTCTTTATCCTCGGTGAGATTTCCATGCTATTTCCACATACTCATTTCCTAGGAACCTTAGGAAAACCCTTTTCAAAACCAAATTTATAATCTTGCCCTCAACACATTCTCTGTAATTTCACTATATTAGTTCTCCCTGATTCCAACCAAAAGCCACTTCTGATACCTCTCTTTCTACCCACGACTAAATAATTGGTCATGAACATGTACCGATCTTGCGCAATGCCATGACATTCATTTTCTTTGTATTTTCCCAGATAACATGTGACCGCATGCCTGGGTTTTCTCATCCAACTACTCAAGTTCTTCTGGCCCCTGTGCTCATCCTGGTAACTCTGCTCACATGATCCCTCTGCTTGCGGAATCTTCTCAAATCAGTTTCCTGCTGAAGTCTCATTAAGCATTAAAGGTCTGCCCTAAATTAGAAAACCCCATAAAGGATTTTCTAATATGACTTTATTAGCACTTAGGTCTTTCACTATACATTCTAATTTATAATACACTTCTATGATAAAATGTAAGCTCCTTCATAGAAAGATGATGTCTTCACACATTCTGATAAACCCACACTGCCTGGTATTTAAAATGTGGTTCCCAAATGAATGAATGAATTTTGCAATGAACTAATTCCTACAAGTCAGATAATTCTACAGGAGAAAATATTCTATAGGGGATATTTAATTCATTTATTTTGGAAAAATAAGACTATTTTAAGGTCTGTGAGACAAATTCCCTATTTAATAATTAAATTTGTTTTAGAAAATCCACAGTGTAAATATTTCCAGTTAGCTATTCCAATAAATTGAAATTTTCCCTCACATTGATTTTGATCAAAAATACAGAGGAGAAAGGACAGGGAATAAAGGAATAGGCGAAATGTACCACTAAGACTGCATTTGTCTTCAAAACTACAAAAGCCTTTCAATTCTGTTTTTTTTTTTAATAATTTTACAAAATGTTCGTTTATTTATTTATTTATTTATTTTGAGAAATACAGAGTGAGAGCTGGAACGGGGCAGAGAGATGGAGGGAGGGAGGGTGGGAGGGAGAGGGAGAGGGAGAGAGACAGAGAGACAGAGACAGAGAGACAGAGAGACAGAGACAGAGACAGAGAGAGAGAGAGAGAGGGAGAGGGAGAGGGAGAGGGAGAGGGAGAGGGAGAGGGAGAGAGAGAGAGAGAGAGAGAGAGAGAGAGAGAATCCCAAGCAGGTTCCATGCTATCAGTGCAGGGCCCAACACGGGGCTTGATCCTATGAACCACAAGATCATGGCCTGAGCCGAAATCCGGAGCCAGATTCTTAACCCACAGAGCCACCCAGGTGCCCTGACCCTTTGAATCTCTTCAAATGCGGTCAAGGTTACTCTAACTCCTATGTAAATAAAGAGGAAACTCAGCCAGGATGAGACTATGGAGTACTGTTAAACCGAGTTCAAAATTGGTTACATTATCTTTTGTAAGGTTACCAAACACTTGAGGAAGAACGTTGTAGAAAGCATTAAAAATCCTGTATTTCCAGTTTCCAAAATTAAATAACACGATTTCAAAACTTGTACAAGTGATAAAATATTTCACACTTACAAAATATAGGAAGAAAAAGAATATGAGTATGCTTTCTAATATATGAAAAAAGTTTTAAAAAAGTGACCATTACATTTCATTAGAAATTATTCAGTTCCCATCTACTCCACAGGAGAAAGAGCTACACATATCTCTACAGCAAAGTACAGAATGGTTACATCATAACTTCTATTTTAAATAATTTTTTAAAATGATGACAATACTACCATGCATATGCTGGATTGACTTCTTGACTCACCTCTCCCCCATTAACATATTCCATCACAAAACACAAACGGTCTTTTGTCTGGAAGGAATATTTCAAGGACTTGAAATGAAAAAGAAAAAATGTTACATTATAATCCAGTATTCTTATAACAATACCAAAATAGAACACTTAGAAACAGTAAGCTTGCTGGATGAAATGTTCTTGCCCTTAAGAATCTACCTACTCCTTAAGAGTGTGTAAGCAAGAGTTCTGAGGAACATAAAACAAATTCTATTTAGATCAGCATTGGATATTGTTAGGGGAAAATTAAAATTAAAATTTTAAGTAAAAACACACTTAGTAATTTTGACGAGCAACTCTCCATCTACTGTGCCGTCTATTTGAAACTGTATTAGTGCCCGAAGTTCCCACCCATGTAACCTTAGAGCGAGGAAGACTCAAAAATACAGCTAGAGTAGTTATGTTCAGGCTTCTAATATAGTTTCACTATTTGCATACTGGGTACAAAACATGACTGAATTCAACAGAGTTGGTTCATATAATTGTGTAAGTTATAAAGACAGCAGAATTTTAGAGCTATCTTAATATACTGGACAATATACACCCAGCAACGTAACAAAGTAAGTCTAGATATCTGGAAATTCCTACTTTACATAATGCTAAATCTTTAAAATGTTCTCCCTCTTGTATGTCTACCTGTTATTTTTAATCTTAATACATGTCATCAGAACCAAGAACATACAGAAACTTGGCAAATTATGTCTCTATTACAATCTAAGAACAGGACTGAAAAAAAAAATCAGTTTCTTTCAAAACAAGTAACATGCATATAACTCATAGTTTATACTTTGTCCAGTCAAGAAAATACATCATGACTTATCCTACCTTTAATTTAATGTGTATTCAGTCTTCCTGTGTTTCTGAGAGTACTCTATACCTAAAAGAAGTCTCAATTTCTGTAAAAAATATTCAGTAAAGATATCTGCCTTTCATATTTGAAGAGAATGCTGCTTGATCATTTAAATATTTATCAGAAGCCAACAGACAAAGGAAACAAAATCCTTACATTTAACACTAAGAAATTCTTTTAAGTCTACCATTTTCTCAGTGCTCTACGTATATTTGCTCTGGAGTAATTTGTTTTTGTTTTTGTTTTTAAGGCAGTGAAATTCATGAAGGGAAAAAAAAGTCTCAAAAAAAAATAATGGATTACAAATGCATACATATCGTAAACTTAATCCACACACTGCAGTAATTTCAAAGAAACAAAACTTCTAGTCTTCCCACAAAGAAAATGGCATACCTAAATGAATTTTATTTAAAATGTTATTTTTCATGGCTTAGCTTTTGCACAACTCCCTTAAATTTAAAATGTTATGATTATAACATCTGTCCTTCAGCCACTTACTGTTAAAAAGGGGTGTCTAGTGTTCTTTAACACTCTGCTCTCAGTGAGAGTGTGTGCCACTTCATCCTACAAAAGAAAAAGGCAAACCTTTAATATATGTACTAAGCACCAGGGATATAAAATTTTCGCTATTTCTCTACGAGCCAAAGAGGTTAAACCCAGAGGCAGAAAAAGATCTGAAAAAACAATGACATGTGTCCTTTATTGCTGGGCTTTTCCTCCAAACCTCCTCCAAAAACATCCAATTACTTATTTAAATCAGATGGCTGCAAAGTGTAATGAACCATATAAACTCAGTCAGGCTTAATCAAAATATACTGATAATGATACAAAAACCACCAAAAAGTTATCAGGGACACAGATGATTAAATAGCTAAACCTTTTCCCTTGAAGGCAATGCCTTAGCAGCTAATATTTAGGCATGGAGTAGTTATTATTTCCAAGTTCGTAATATATTTTATTCAGGGGGATAGAAAGGATATATTTTAGGAAAGATCACAGAATCTATAAGTCTCCTACTTAAAAGAAAAATCAGTTACCAAAAATAGGAACACAGAATATACACATTAAGATTTAATTTTCAACTATACATTTTAGAAATAGAAACAGAATATAAAAATTGTTATCTTTTTTGCATGTGGCTTTTTAACTTGCTTCTTTAAAAAAAAAGTCACAACCTACTTTAGGTGACAATTTAAAAAATCTGGGTGTATTTCAAACCAAAAATAAGTGTATTTCCCCAATTTTGTACATAAATCTCATTTTGACATCAAAAGTGAACTAGGAGAGATTTTCTTCAACATATGGAGAACTGGAAAAATGTTTCATATTTCAAAAATAACACCATCTTAAAGAAGAAAGGAAAGGAAGATCACTGCTGAAACTAACACAGCATCTCCGGTCTCTGCTTCTAGCAAGATCCTAGACAAAGCTCTTGCGGATCCATGTCTCCACACTGTCAGCAAATCACAACTAGATCAGAAGTAAGATGTGAAGAGTAAAACATCAGGGCACCTCATTCTAGTTATCATCTGACCTTAGACCTCAGAGAGAAATGAGAAATAGATTGATCGAAGATGCTAAGATCCCAAAGCCATTCCAAGAGGGCGGGACCAGTCATGTCTGAACAAGGCCAGTGTAATTAATAACACAGTGCTCAAAACTAGTGAAACAAAACATCCCTCGTATCTGTTTGATAAGAATCAAGCTTTAGTGCTCAATCTGAAAGCCTCTGTCATATCATACTATAATTTTTAGACAAATCAGAATAATACAAAATAAATCAGAAGCAGAAATGATACCATAACTTACTGATTTCCACACCTACAGCCCCTAGCATAATGATTAGTACACAGTAGACACTTAATAAATGTTGGTTGAACTCAACTGTTTATCACAGGAATAAATTCCAGTCATCAGGGGTGTGAAACTTCATTTATTCAATCACTCATCCCTTCCAAAAATATGCAACAAATGTATTCTGGGCTTGTTCTGTGCCCTGAAAACGGTACAAAGACAAGGATCCCTGCCCTCAGGGAACTTTCAGTCTCTCTACACAGATGGTGATCAATGTTAGTGGGGAAAAAAGCAGAGAAGAGGGTGACTGCAATTTATGAGCATCACATAATGAAACATGAAATATATAATGAAGCAATTAGGCAAGTGGATACTCTGTGACATACAGACCCAAATTCATTCATTAAAAAACAAAACCCTTGGTGGGCAGTTACTAAATGATAGTAACAGTGCAGGTATAAAGTGGTTTAAAAAAAAATCTGAAAGCCTCTGTCATATCATACTAGAATTTCTAAATAAGAATAGCACACATTTTAATACAAAATAAATCGGAAGCAGAAATGATACCATAACTTACTGATTTCTACACCCACAGTCCCTAGCATAGGGACTTGGAGTCATGGAGCTACAGGCTAGTGGAGAAGGCATAACAGATGGGTAAATATCCAATTTAATAAATAATTACTAAGCCTGATAAGGAATATTAAGAAAAAATTACCCCATAAATGGGGTAAATAAGGAAAACTAACATTACTGGGGGAGTATATAAGTTGGGTAATATGTTGATGTGGGGGGGCAGGAGGGGTGATATAATCTGATTTCTATTTTAAAAGTTTACTCGGGCTCCGCTGAGCAGAAAGACACAAAAAATAGGAAGGATGGGGACCCCTGGGTGCTAGGTTGGTTAAGTGACTCTTGATTTCTGCTCAGGTCATGATCTCACAGTTGTGAGATGGAACTCCCCCCCCCCCCCCCCCCCCAAACTCCCAAACCAGGAGCCCGATTTAAATTTTCTCTCCCCCCCCCTGCCCCCCCCCCACTCGCTTTTTCTCTCTCTCAAAAACAAAACAAAAACAAAACAAACAAACAAACAAAAAGGAGGGATAAACCAAGGGACAACAACAGTATTCCAAGAGAGGAATGAGGATGCCTTAGGCTACTATGGTAGCAGCAGGAACAGGAGAAAAGGGGATAGTTTTAAAATCTTTTTGAGATATAAAATTAGCAGCAATAATCCAAAAAATACCTGCCTTCAACATGAGGGTGAATTAAAAAAAAAAAAAACAAAAGCACACACCTCTTTACAGGCAGTCAGAAGGAGATTCACAGAAAAGATACCATTTGCAGGTTATGCTGTAGGATTGCAAAGTGATCGGAGGCAGAGAGCCAGGAAAAGACTACAAAAAGGTAAGTATGAAACCCATCTGGAACCAGAAAAGACATCCTAGTGCTTCAGAAAGTATTTCCAGAGGGGAGTTCATTCTGCTTTTTAAAACAAGCCTAGCACATACAATAGTTATTTTCCTAAATCAGTAAGTTTCAAGACAGAAGATTAGTTTTTTCTAAGTTCTGCAATTTGCCTAACTAACCACCCCAAAGGAGCAAGTAAAGATGTACGGAAACAAATGCTAAAACAAGATTTCTTTGTCAGGAGAATGGAAATGCAATTAATACCATGTACGCATCTTGCAAAAATATTAAAATGTATTTTCTGCCATATTTTACATACGATCAGATTAGAATTCTTCCCTCTTAATGCAGATTTAATAGTACTGTATTTCACATACTAATTAGTTTCTGCTATGAAGATAAGGTAGGCACAAGCTAAAAAGTAAACACAGATGCCAATAATTTTTAATTACAGTTAAAAGCAACATGTCAAAACAAAAAGTTAAAAATAACAGCGATAAAACTTAGTGACTAAAACAATGTGATGCCTTTTAAAAAATCCACTCGTTGATCAGCACTATAAATGAAGAAGCGCTACACATGCTTGGGTGTGCAACAGAAGTAGAATGTTTTCGTGAAAAAGCTTCTGAAATACAGTTCCATGTATATACATCCCCGGTAAAATACTAATGAGTTTTTAAATCTAGTTTCTCTCACAGGAATGGGCTTTGATTTCTTGGAGGATGTGAGGCAGAGAACAGCCCTCCTTCCTCACATTTAGGTTCCCAATTGTCTCCGATTTATCACTCACTCCCTTCTACTACACGTGGTCTCAGCTTCCGCCTTCATCTGCCCCCCCCCCCCACCCCGCGCCTCCTGTCGCGTGGAGGTTGGGTGCTTTGTGGGGGGTGAGGGGTAGGAAGTGGCAGAGAAGGGGAGAAAAAGAAGATCTGGGACACCAAGGGTTTCAGATCCTTCAATCCCTGCACTAACTCAGCAACATAGTAGGCTTGATTACTCCCACCCTGCAGGCAGAAACGGAGGCACCGGGGCTGCAGGTGTGACAAGCAATACTGATGGCATGTGTGAGGCCAACGTTCCCGTCACTTCTACTCCACACGACGCCGCCTCCCGTTCACACAGCCCAGTGTCTATGTAACCCGACACTTGAAGTCCGTTCATGGTGACTTTCTCCACCCTGAACACAAGGCTGTAGCCAGTTGAAATCAACATACGCCCATTGGAACCACTTCCGCCCCCCACCAGAGCAACAGCAAACACCTGGAGGCGAGGGGTGAGCGGGAAACAGGGACAAGGGGGCAGAGAAGCCTGCACCCTGCCTCACTTGCTCTCGATTAACCCGCAGGGAGGGCCAGCGATTGTTATTTACTTGTTCTCTGTCTTGACGCCATGTGTTAGCAATCCATACATTTCTTTCCATAGGAAACACATCACACTTCTCAAGCTCTAAATCTGGGGTCCTAACTTCCCCTCTTCTGCAAACTTGGTTTCTGCCCAGATGAGCCTGCTCACGCCCTCCCACTCTCCGGGGGCCACACTGTCTTCGCGCTGTTCCTTCGTTACTATCTCTACTCTCTTTCTTGCCCACTTGTCACCCTGATGGAGAAAAGCAAAGCACAGGTGGTCCTCTGCGGCCTATGAACACTACGTCTCCGTTCTCAAGTGCTGTCATTTGATACTTTGTCTTGGATGCTCCTGTCCCCACCCCCAGGGCGCAGCCCCACTAACTGTCCCCTGGACCCCCAGGACCCAGCCCCGCTGACCAGTCAGTTGCAAGGGGCTGAGCTGCCGCTGCTCTGACCTCACCCCTGATCCTGGGTCTGGGCTCTGACCTGCAGAAACCAGTGCAGCACTGCTGCTGCTCCGCACCCTGGCCTGGGGGGTCCCAGGCTGAGGCTCTGACCAAACAGAAGTGGCGCTGTGACTGCTCTGCCCGCTGCCACAGGGCCCCGAGTCATGGCTCTGACCTGTCATGGCATGGACCACCCCTGGGTCCTCGGGTCCTGAGTCAGGGCTCTGTCCCACCAGCACCGCACCGGCACCTGGGGGCTCTGTGACCCGCTCCCTGAACTTAAAGTTGCGACTTGACCCAACATTGCTGGGGCAACGTGGGTTTGTGACTGACCATCCACAAAGGAGGCCCTGCTGCCATTGGGTCCGAAGGCACCACTGCACTCTGACATCCTAGCGATCCAGCTACTGCTGCGTCCCTCTCCGCCCCCAGTCCTGAGTCCCTGTGGCGATCCCTAGAGACCCAGGCCCCAGTTCCACAGGAAACGTGCACATACCGGCATCCCAGACACCAGCGCCACCCCACATACACCTGTGCTCCAAGATGCAGCTCTGTGTGCACCAGATCCCGGGACACCAGCTCTGTGGACACCCAGTGCCAGCACATCACACCTCTCACCAAAAGGGATTTCCTTGGCTAGAACTGCCTCTCACAGGCAAAAAAGAACAGGAGGGGGTGTCTGGGTGATTCGGTTGGTTAAGCATCTGAGTCTTGATATCAGCTCAGGTCATGATCTCAAGGTTCCTGAGATCCTGCCTCATGTTTGGGCTCTGTGCTGGCAGCGTGGAGCTTCCTTGGGATTCCCGCTCTCCCTCTGTCTTTGCCCCTGCCCAACTTGCTCTCTCTCCCTCAAAATAAAGAAATAAACATTAAAAATTAAAAAAAAAAAAAAAAGAATGGGAGGACCCCAGCTACCTTCAGCCCCAGTAGCCCTACCCACCAGTAACACCCATGGGATCTCTACAGGCTTGGCCATGGAAAACACCCACAATCTTCACTGATGTTGGTCTCAGCTGACAGGGCTGCATGGGGACTACTTGGCCGTACCCTCCCAGCAACCAGACACGGGGCCACACCCAGCTGGTGTACTCACAGAAGCCAGTCCAAAAAGGCTGGGAGAGATGGCCACTCCTTCAAATGCTCAGATAGCAATACAAAGACATTAGAAACACACAAAAAAGGAAGAAAACATGACACCTCCAAAGGTACACAATAATTTTCCAGTAACTGACACCGAAGAAATGGACTTGATAGTTCTCTATCAAGAATTAAAAATAGAGAAGTTCAGCAAGATTCAAGAAAACACAGAGAAATAATTCAATGAACTCAGAAAGACAATACATGAACGAAACCAGAAGTTCAACAAAGATACAGATCATATAAAAGAACCAAACAAAAATTTGCGAGCTGAAGAATATTAAGAACAAAATGAAAAAATGCAATAGAGAGCTTTAAATCAGGCTCAATTAAGTGGAAGAAACTTGAAGACAGACCTCTTGACATTATCCAGTTAGAGGAGAAAAAAAGATGTGAGAATGAAAAAGTGAAGGAAGCCTATGTGATTACGGGATACCACCAAGTGAAACAATATTCACATGTGGGAGTCCCAGCAGGAGAAGAGAGAGAGAGAGGAAGGGATAGAATACTTATCTAAAGAAGTAACAGTCGAAAATGTCCCAAATCTGGGGAGAGATATGGCCATTCAGGTCCACAAAGCTCAAAAATACCCAAGGAGATTCCACCAAAAGAGATCTTTACTGAGACACATTACAATCAAGCTCTCAAAAATCAAAGACAAAGAGAATTTTGGAAGCAGCGAGAAAAAAATGTATTCATCAAATACATGGGAACCCCAATCAGGCTCTCAGTGAAGTTTCTGAGCAGAAACCTTGCAGGCCAAGAGACAGTGGGAGGATATATTCCAAGTGATGAAAGAAAAAAACCTCCTAACTAGGAATACTTTACCCAGTAAAGTGGTCCTTCAGAAATGAAGGAGAGACAAAGACTTTCCCAGAAAAACAAAAGCTGAGGGAATTCACCACAACTAGACTGTCTTCCATGAAATGCTAAACAAAGTTCTTCAAGCTGAAATGAAAGGCTGCTAATTAGTAACATGAAAACATACAAAAGGATAAAATTCACTGGAAAAGGTAAATATATAGTCAAATTCAAAACACTCTAATGCTGCAACTGAAGTGTGTAAATCACCTTGGCCACTAGCATACACTTTAAAGACAAATGAGTTAAAAATAATTATAGCTACAGTATTTTGCTACTGGACACACAGGTAAATTTGGACGTCAACAACATAAAATGTTGGGGGGAGCAAGTACATGTGTAGACCTTTTTCCAATCAATTGAAGCTGTTATCAGCTTGAAACAGACTGTTACAACAGTAAGATGTATTATGACCATCGTGGTAATCACAAAGCCAAAAATTGTAACAGATTCACAAATAGAGAAAAGAATCAAAGTATACATACCACTACAAAAAACCATCAATTCACAAAAAAGCAAGCAAGCAAGAAAGGACAAAAACTACAAAATAATTAGAAAGCAATACACAAAATGGTGACAGTCAAGTCTTGAACTATTAATAATTACTTTAAATGCAAAGGGTTTGAATTCGCCAATTAAAAGACACAGAGGGGCTGAGTAAGTTAAAAAACCAAGATCCAAGTATGCTACCTAAAGGAGCAGCACTTCAGCTTTAAGCTCACGGGCTGAAAAGTGAAGGGATGAAAAAGATGCTCTAGGCAAAAAGAGCAGTGGTAGCTCTACCTATGCAAACAAAAGAGACTTAAGTCAAAAGCTATAGTGAGAGCCAAAGATCTTTTTTTTTTTTTTTTAAAGAAGATCTTTATATAATGATATAAGGGTCTGCTCATGGAGAGGCTGTAATAGTTATAAATATATATAATTATGAGCAAATCTGAAGACTGAAACAGACAGCAATATGAAAGTAGTGGGGAACTCAAATATCCCACTTTGGATATGGGATAGATCCCATCAATGGACAGACCATCCTGATAGAAAATCAATAAGGAAATCATGGACTTGAACTATACTTTAGCCAAATGGAGCTAACAAACAGATATAGAACATTCCATCCAATAGCAGCATGATAATACACATTCTTCTCAAGCACACATTGAACATTCTCCAGGATTAATCATTTATTAGGTCACAAAACAATTCTTAACAAACTTAAGAAAATCTATCCATATCAAGTATCTTTTCCAACCAATACAGTAAGAAACTAAAAACGAATTATAGGAAGAAAGCTGGAAAATTCACAAATACATGGAAATTAAACAAAATACTTCAGATTAAGCAACTGGTCAAAGAAGAAATCAAAAGGGAAATTTTAAAAATCTTGAAATAAATGAAATAGAAACACAACACACCAACACTTATGGAACACAGCAAAAGCAATTCTAAGAGACAAGTTAACAGTCGCAAGTTTCTTACATTAAGAATAAATAAAGATCTCAAATAAACAATCTAAATTTACACCTTAAGGAATTAAAAAAAGAACACAGTGAACCCAAAGTTAGTAGAAAGAAGGGAATAATTAAGATTAGAGAAGTGAAATAGAGACTAGAAGGACAATGGAGAAAAAAATCAATGAAACTAAGAATTGGTTCTTTAAAAAGATAAAAAAATTGACAAGTGTTTAGTGACACTAAGATAAAAAAAGATGACTAATAAAATTATAAATGAAAGAGGAGACATTACAACTGATACAACAAAAATATAAGAATCACAACAGACTATTATAAACAATTATCACCAAAATATTAGATACCTCAGAAGAAATGGATAAATCCTAGAAACATACAACTTCTCAAGACTGACTCATGAATAGAAAATCTGAACAGAGCAGTAATGAGCAAAAGTTTAAATTAGGAATCAAAAATCTCCTTACAAATAAAAGCTCAAAAGCAGATGGTTTCATTGGGGAATTCTATCAAACATTTAAAGAAGAATTAATATCAATCTTTCTCAAACTCTTCCAGAATTGAAGAGGAAGGAACATGTTTAAACTTGTTTTATGGGGCTAGCATTTCTCATACCCAAGCCAGACAAAACACTGCAAGAAAAGAAAATTATAGGCCAACACTTCTGATGAACATACATGCAAAAATCCTCAACAAAATACCAGCAACCCTAATTCAAGAGCACGTTAAAAGGATTATACACCATGATCAACTGGGATTTATCCCTGAGATGCAAAGATGATTCAACACAGTTCAGTAAGTGTGATATACATCACATTAATAAAAGATAAAAAGCGTATGATCATTTCCAAAGGTGCCAAAATATATCTGACAAAAATAAATATCCTTTCATGATAAAAACTATCAATAAACCAGGTATAAAAGCAATGTACCTCAACATAACAAAGGCCATGTATGATAAGCCCACAGTTAATACCATACTCAGTGGTGAAAAGTTAAAAGTCTTTCCTCTAACATCAGAAACAAGACAGACACTCACTGTCAGCACTTCTAATCAACACAGTACTGGAGTTACTAGCCACAATAGTTCAGAGGGAAGGAAGGTGAGTGAGAGAGGGAGCATCCAAATGGGGGGGAAAAGGTAAAATTATCTTTTGCAGATTACATGATGTTATATATACACAGTAAACCCTAAAGACTCCACCAAAAAGCTGTTAGGATTCATAAATGAATTCAGTAAAGTTACAGGATACCAAACCAACACACAAAAAATCCACTGCATTTCTATTCACTTAACAATAAACTATCTGAAAGAGAAATGGAAGAAAGCAACCCTATTTGCCACTGCATCAAAAAGAATAAAATACTTTGGAGCAGATTTAACCAAGGAGGTGAAAGACCCATGCACTGGAAACTACTGGAATTGACAAAAGAAACTGAAGAACACATAAACAAATGGAAATATACCCTGTGTTCTTGGGTTGGAAACATTAACATTGTGAAAATGTCCACACCACCCAAAGTGATATACACAGATTCAACGCAATCCCTATCAAAATTCCAGTGGCACTAAAAAACTATCCTCAAATTTGTTTGTAGCCACAAAAGACCCTAAAAGCCAAAGCAATCTTGAAAAAGAACAAAGCTGGGTGCTTCACACTTCTTTATCTCAAACTATACTCCAATGCTATAGTAAGCAAAACAGTATAGTAAGCAAAACACTATGGTCAAAGCAATGAAAATGGACCTCCATTGGGGCACCTGGGTGGCTCAGTTGGTCCGACTTTGGCTCAGGTCATGATCTCTCGGTTCGGGACTTTGGGCCCCATGTTAGGCTCTGTGCTGACAGCTCAGAGCCTGGAGCCTGCTTCAGATTCTGTGTCTCCCTCTCTCTCTGCCCCTCCCCTGCTCATGCTCTCTCTCCCTCTCTCAAAAATAAAGATTTAAAAAAATTTAAAAAAAAAAAATGGACCTCTATCTTACACTAGTCACAAAAATTAACTCAAAATAGGTTAAAGACAACTCTAAGACCTGAAACCATAAAAATCTTAGAAGAAAACATAAGGAAAAAGCTCCTTGACATTGGTCTTGGCAACTTTTACCTGGACAAGACACAAAGGGAAAAGGCAACAAAAGCTAAAATAAACAAGTGGGACTATATCTAACTAAAGAGCTTCTGCACAATAAAGGAAACCATCAATAAATTGAAATGGTACAGAACAAGAAAAATATTTGCAAGCCATGTACCTGATAAGGGGTTAATATCCAAAATACATAAAGAACTCACAGAACTCAACAGCAAGAAAGCAAAATAATCTGATTAAAAAGGGGCAGACATTATTCCAAAAAGACAAACAAATGGCCAACAGGTACATGAAAAGATGCTCAATATCACTAATCATCCAGGAAATGCAAATCAAAACTACAATCAGGTATCATTTACACCTGAAGAATGGCTATTATCAAGAGAAGAAATAACAAACATTGGAGAAAAGGAAAGCCTTACACACTGTTGATGGGAATGTAAATTGATGCAGTCACTACGGAAAACAGTATGGTGGTTCCTCAAAAACTTAAAGATAGAACTACTATACGATCCAACAATCCCACCCTGATATACAGCTGAAGGAAATGAAATCAGGGTTTTAAAGAGATGTCCACACCCCCATGTTCACTGCAGCATCATTCACAACAGCCAAGATATGAGAACAACCTAAATGTCCTTCAATGAATGAATGAATGAATGAAGAAACTTTGGCATACAGGGGTGCCTGGGTGGCTCAGTCGGTTGAGCGTCTGACTCTTGCTTTTGGGTCAGGTCATGATCTCACGGTTTGTGGGTTCCAGCCCTGCATCGGGCTCTGTGCAGTTAGTGTGCAGCCTGCTTGGGATTCTCTCTCTCTCTCTCTCTCTCTCTCTCTCTCTCTCTCGCCCTCCCCTGCTTGCACTCTCTCTCTCCCAAAATAAATAAACAAACTTAAAAAAGATTTAAATAAAAAAAAAGAAACTTTGGCATATAAATACATGGAGCATTATTCAGCCATAAAAAAGGAGATTCTGCCATTTGTGACAACATGGATGAAACTGGAGAGCATAATGCCAAGTGAAGTAAGCCAGACAGAGAAAGACAAATACTGGATGGCGTCTCTTACATGTGGAATCTAAACAAAAACAAAAACAAAAACTTCAAAAAGCTGATTTCGTAGAAACAAAGGGTACTGTGGTGGTTTTGGCCAGGGGCTGGAGAGGGGGAGATGGGGGGATGTAGGTCAAAGGGCACAAATGTTCAGTTACAAGAAGAATAAGTTCTGAGGCTCTAATGTGCAGCATGGAGACTCCAGTAAATAATCCCATATGTTCTACCTGAAAGTTGTTGAGAGTAGATCTTTCTTAGGAATTCTCATTGCACACATACAAAAGGTCAACCAAGAGGTGACGGATATTTTAATTAACTTGATCTTGATAATCATTCCACACTTCCAAGTCATCATGTTGTATACTTCAAATACATTTATATTTGTCAATTATTCCTCAAAGTTGGGGGGAAAAAGTAGAATTTATTATAATTCTGACTCGCTAAAACACGGCAAGAACTCTGTGAGGGAAAAGCAAAGATGACAGGCCAAGCGGGTGATGATGAATGGGCACTGGCCATCTGCCTGGCCATATGTGCGGTCTGGTGGGTGGTGGAAAACCACACTACTGGAGGGATGGACTATTAATTGGGGCACAGCCCTACGGCAATCATTATGGGAATTTAAGGGGTACATTAAAGTAGGGCAAGCTGATGCCCATCAGAAGTACCTGGTCCAGGATCAGGTGATTGGAACCAGCAAGGGTACATCCTTGAATGCTTGTTTAAGGTGGCCATCCAAGTTCATAAAGTGAGTGGATACAGGGGAGCTGGAGAGCAATGCAGAGATAGCTTGACCATCAACATATTCCTCTGCACCCTCTGAGACACAAAATGCCAGTAAGAACCACCCAGTCTATCAGACAGAGAGCAGATCCCTAGGGCGGCAGACTCCCCAGGAGGAAGCCCCTCCCTACTGTATACAGTTGGCCAGGTACACTACAGTGGACCACCACCACCACCAGTATTCCTCAAGGCTATAAATGGGACCTGACAGGCAAATGTACTCTGGACTGGGCTTTGCATACCACCTACTAGTGGTAGGTAAAAATTCAAAAGACTAGAACAGAAGATAGTGTATCAATCTGGACCACCAAGGTACATGTCATCAGACCAAGAAACATACTTTATAACCCACAGCCACCAATAATGGGCAAAGAGGTATCACATCAAATGGACATTTCATGTCCATTTCATCCTCAGTATAACCATCTGATAAAGAATTACAATGGGGAGGGGGGCGCCTGGGTGGCTCAGTGGATTAAGTGTCAGACTGTTGATCCTGGCTCAGATCATCATCTCATGATTATGGGACTGAGCCCTACGCTTGGCTTGGCAGTGCAGAGCCTGCTTGGGATTTTCCCTCTCGCCATTCCTCCCCCCTCTCCCCCTCCCCAAAACAAATAAACATTAAAAAAATGGGGGGGGGGGCCTGGGTGGCTCAGTCGGTTAAGCTTCCAACTTTGGCTCAGGTCATGATCTCCTGGTTTGTGGGTTTGAACCCCACGTTGGGCTCTGTGCTGACAGCTCAGAGCCTGGAGCCTGCTTCAGATTCTGTGTCTCCCTCCCTCTTTCTGCCCCTCCCCCACTTGTGCTCTGTCTCTCTCACTCTCAAAAATAAATACACATTAAAAATTTTTTTTGAACAAAAAAAAAAAAGAATTGGAATAGGAAACTGAAACAACTGTTATCTAAAATGGGAGGAGATAAAGACATAAAGGGCTAGAGTACATGCCTTCCCAAGTGTGCCCAGTTGATAGATTTCTCCACTTTTCTGGAGGACATGTGGAACAGGGGGTAGAAAAGGATGGTGTCAGGACTCTGCAATTCTTCCCCACATCACCACAACTTTCTTTTTTTCCTACCTGATGTAGTGATCCTGGGCCCGGGGCTACCACTATGGGTGCTAGGAGCAGGGCTCAAACCTTAGCAAGACATAGTCTATACCTTTAACTGCCATGCCTGAGTTCCAAAGGGCCTGTGGGATGGACTGTGTCTTCACCCCATCTAGGAAAAGCAGGGTTGACCATGAACGCAGCTGTGATGCCTGGCGGTCGAGAGAGTGCACCAGTTCCGTGACTGTATCTCTACCCCATGAGTGGGACTGGACTGAGGGAGACATATGCAGTAGACTACCGGTACTGCAGGCAATCTGAATCAGCACATACTTACCCCAAATGGGAAAGTTCCCATCTCTGGGTTACTTGTCTGTAGAAGTTTCATGTCACTGCTGTAACAAATTACCACAAACTTGGTGGCTTAAAACAACAAAAATTTATTCCCTCACAGTTCTGGAGACCAGAAGTCCAAAATCGAGATTGGCAGAGCTAAGTTCCCTTCAAGGGGAAGAATCCATTCATCCCATGCCGCTCTTCTAACTCTTGGGAGGTGCCAGAAGCTCCGTGCGTTGGAGCCCCACCACTCCCATCTCTTTTCAGTCTTTATGCTACCTTCACTTTCTCCCCTGTGTAAATCAAACCCTCCTCTGCCTTACTTGACAGACAACTGTCACTGGCTACAGGACCCACCCGGATCACTGAGGGCAATCTCCTCATCTTGATAGTCTTCATTTAATTATATCTGCAAACACTCTTTTTCCAAACAAGGTCACATTAACAGGTTCCAGGAATTAAGATGTGGAGATGATTGTTCTGGGGTTCAATACTCAACCCACTACAGTTCAAACGCTGGTCCCCCAAATTCACTTTTGTTTCACATGTAAAACACATTCACCCATCCCAACATCTCCAAAAGTCTTGACTCACACTATCAATTTTAAGGCTAAAATCTCACATAAACCTCATCAGCTCAAAAGTCTGAAACCTCATCATCTAAATCGTGAAGTCAGATATGGGAGAGATGGCTGGTATGATCCATCCTGGGGCAAAATTCATCTGTATCTATGGACCTCTTAAACCAGAAAGCAAGGTATCTTTATCCAAAATACAATGGTGTGACAGGCATAGGGCAGACATTGTCATTCTGAAAGGGAGAAACTGGAAAGAATAAAGGGATCAGCCATCTCAAACAAGCTCAGCCAAGGAAATTCCTTTAGACCCCAAGGTGTGAGAAATCCTCTGTATTTGCATTTATTTTTCCTTTTTTCATGTTTATTTATTTGTAAGAGGGACAGAGAGGCAGAGATTGTAATTGGGAGGGGCAGGAAGAGACAGAGACAGAGAATCCCAAGAAGGCTCCACACTGTCAGCATAGAGCCTGACTTGGGGCTCTATCCCACAACCTATGAGATCACGACCTGAGCTGAAATCAAGACTGATGCTTAACCACTTAACCAACCAAGCCACCCTGGTGCCCCTGTATTTGCATTTCTCTCCTCAAGGCCCATTTCTGCCCTACAGCCTCTGTCTATATGCCTGTGGCTCTGGCCTCAGAGTCTTACTTCTTTTTCCTTTAAAAGTAACATCCATTTGCAGCTCACATCCATCAACTACAGCATTTCTTTTACACTGCCTGGGCTTCTAACACTGTCAGTGTATTCTGTAACTATAGTTAAGTCTTGTGTGCTTTGTCTATTGATTAATTCTGAAAACCGAACACCAATGTAGTGCCTGCAGTATTATAAAAGTAAGTAAATATCATTTATAGCAGAATCAAATAGTATCGTTAATCAGTAAAAGAGGACATCCTTTTCATCAATAATCCTGAGTTCCTCTAGGGACAATGCTTCATGTGTCTGGGCCAAACTGCTTCTTATACTACATCCATTACTCATTGATCATTCCATATTTCACTCTGCTTCACATTTGGACTAGGTCTTTCTTGAACAAATATTTGTTTTATCTTGAGGTTCCTAAATTCTTTTTCCTCCTCCTCCTCCTTTATTCTACCATTAGAAACAACCTTAGTCAAATAACCTGCTAGGAACTGATTGGCTATTTATACATATGTCATCTTGAGATTCATTATCATGAACACTAAGTGTTATTTAGCTCTATTGCTTCATGGACTCCATCTCTGACTCTTGATTGAACTTCCTTCTAAATTTTGCTAAAATAAGTATGATACAATTTTATGGGCATTCCTTTATTGGGAGATAATCTGTTTCTTGCTTTCTGAAAGCTTTCAAGATGATGTTTTTAGCCTTAAGGTTCAAAACTTTCCCAAAGATGTAAGAGAGTGTCTAGGGTCCATTTTCTCTTCTTTTTAAGGTTTTATTTTTAAATAATCTCTGCATTCAATGTGGGACTCAAACTCACAGCCCCAAAATCAAAAGTCACAGGCTCCACTGACTGAGCCAGCCAGGGGGCCCCATTTTCTTTTCTCTGGCTCAGTACTCAGTAGACACTTTCAATCTGAAGACTTCAGCTGTAATTAATTTTATCTTCTTTGATTAGTTCTTTCAATCTCTTCCCATTTCAAAAAATTTTTAATGTTTATTTATTTATCTTGAGAGAAGAGAGCAGGGGAGGGAGGGAGGAACAGACAGAGAGGGAGAGAGAGAGAGAGAGAGAGAGAGAGAGAGAGAGAGAGAGAGAATGAATTCCAAGCAGGTTCCACACCCAGCATGAAGCCCGATGGGGGGCTTGATCCCACGACCCTGGGATCATGACATGAGCCAAAATCAAGAATCGGACGCTTAACTGACTGAACCACCCAGGCATCCCCACTTAAATTCTTATACATATTGAGTTTTCTTTTTAATTTTTAAAAAATGTTTATTTATTTTTGAGAGAGAGAGAGAGAGAGAGAGAGAGACAGAGAAAGAGAATCCGAAGCAAGCTCCAGGCTCTGAGCTGTCAGCAAAGAACCCAATGTGGGGCTTGAACCCACAAACCATGAGGTCATGACCTGAGCCAAAGTCAGTTGCCTAACCAGCTGAGCCACCCAGGCACCTCTTCTACATATTGAATTTTCTTTTTCTTTTTTAAAAAACGTTTATTTATTTTTGAGAGACAGAGAGAGACAGAGTGCGAGCAGGGTAGGGGCAGAGAGAGAGGGAGACACAGAATCCGAAGCAGGCTCCAGGCTCGGAGCTGTCAGCACAGAGCCTGACAGCGGGGCCCGAACTCACAAACCGCGAGATCGTGACCTGAGCCGAAGTCGGACGCTCAACTGACTGAGCCACCCAGGCGCCTCTTCTACATACTGAGTTTTCTTGATTGAGCTTTCATGTCCTAACTATTCTTCCAATATTTTCCACTGCTGTATTTTTGGCACTTCATTCTCAGATATTCCCCCAAGATCTGTTTACAATCCTTGTATTAAATGTTTTATTTTAGCAATCAAGCATTAAATTTACAATTACTTTTTCTTGTGCTCTATTTCTTTTTCAGCCTATTTTTGTTTTGTAGGACGACATCTTTTCCTACTTCTCTACAAATACTAATTAGAGATTGTGAATATATCTTCAGTTCTCTGTTTTGTCTCTGTTCTCACTAGGATCAACTATTCTTTTGTTCTTCTTCGTTCTCTTTTATGCTGTCTTTAGATTTTCCTCATCTGTTTGGTGATCCTCAGCACTCTGTTCATATCCTTGAATGACTAACGAGGTAGATTAATAGAACATGGGTTCTCTAGCTGAATGGGAACGCTAAAAATAGATTCTACTATGTGGATTAGGAAACATGCCGGCACACTTTAAGAGTCTGAGAGAACGGAAAAGCAATTTGACTACTCCATTCTGACCCCAGAAATATCCAAGAAAAGAGGGTGCCAGCTGCCACCACTGGGAACCTCGCCTACCTAGGTCAGACTACTCAAAAACATTGGAAGGAAGGCGGTTCGATTTTTATCCCGACATAAACACTATACCCAACCACTCTGTATGGCTGAGGCTATGGGCGGGATTAGATGGACTCAGCTGATCCGATCAGAGTGAGGTAAAAACGCCGTTCAGGCATACCTTGTTTTTTCTGCTTCACTCTACTGTCCTTTGCAGATAGTGCTGTTTTTCTTCCAAATTGAGGGTTTGCGGCAACCCTGCATCAAGCAGCATTTACATCAGCATTTACTGCTCACGTTGTGTCTCTGTGTCACATTTTGGTAATTCTTGCAATATTTCAATCTTCTTCATTACTATTAGATTTTATTTTACGGTGAACTCTGATCAGTGATCTTTGATGTTATTATTGTAATTATTTTGAAGTGCTATCAACCACACCCATATGAGGAAGTGAACATAATCGATAAATGTGTGTGTTCTGAATACTCTCCTGACCAAGCTCCTCTCTGGTCTCCCTCCCTCTCCTTGGGCATCCCTATGTCTTGAGACACAAAATACTGACATTAATATTTAAACCAATTAATAACCCTATAATGGCCTCTAAGTGTTCAAGAGAAGATGTGCACATCTCCACTTTAAATCAAAAGCTAGAGATGGTGAAGGTGACTGAGGAAGGCATGCTGAAAGCTGAGAGGCTGAAAGCCAGGCCTCTTGCACCAACCAGTGAGCCACGCTGTGGATGCAAAGGGAAAATTCTTGAAGGAAATTACAACTGCTACTCCAGTGAACACATCAATGATAAGAAAGCGAAACAGCCTTACTGCTGATGTGGAGAAAGTGTCAGTGGTCTGGACAGAAGATCAAACAGCCACCACATTCCTTTAAGCCACAGCCTAACCCAGAGCAGGGCCCTGGCTCCCTTCAAGTCTGTGAAGGCTCAGAGAGGGGAGGAAGCCGCAGAAGAAAAGTCTGAAGCCTAGACAATAGCTACATCGTACAACTAACTCTGAAAACGCCCTGCAGACTGGTAAAAAGATCTTCCACAGTTAATTGTAGAGAGAAAGTCATGGCAAAAAGGGTAGGAGGGGTAGAGACACAGCTGGGAACCAAACTCCTTGCAAGATTCCCCACAAACGGGAGAGGCACCACAAGCACAGAGAAACAAGTGGATCGGACAGTAGGTGCCTGCCCTGGGAGGATGAATCCCAAGAACATCAGGCTTTGAAAACCAACGGGGCTTAACTTCAGCAGGTTTTAAAGTGAGTGGAGCTTAACTCTAGGTACTTGAAAAATCAGCAGGCTCACACACCCTTAAAGAGCCAGCATAGTAAGTAACTCAGGAGACGCAGCACAGAAACAGCACTTTGAAATGTGCCCGGGGTGAAATGTGCCCGGGGGGTGCGAAGATTTATTTACTAATCTCGGGGAAGGGATCTTCAGGAGGCTTCTCCAAGAAGGAACATGTTGTGGGCACCGTTTCTCCCCCCCTCCCCTAGCCTGACAGCTGGACTCTGTGGGAACCAGCATTACAACTCCCCACCTAGCCTGCTAACAGCAGTGCTCTGCCCTGGTGTTCCCCTGCAGACCTGCCCCAACCAACCCTCCAAAGTGACCCCTGACACGAAGGGAGGGGGAGATGACGCACACACTAGCGCACCCAGAGTTTAATCAGCAGGGCCTTTCAGCTGGCTGCTCCTCGACGTGCCCACAACTGTGGCTGAGAGACTTAGTGCAGACAGCTGACCCCACCATGAGCTCCCACTAGCTCTGCAGGGGACCTCGACAGCACAGGGACCGAATCCTGCCCAGTGCTCCCACTGCAGGCAAAGCAAGTCACCGCAGCTAACTGGACTGAAGGGATACACTGCTTAGCCACAACAGTAGGGCACATGCAGCCCACCCAGGAGACACCCTGGAGCACCTTGTTCTAGTGACCAGGGGCATTGCACTCCGCACCACAGGACCTCTTTTATATAAAGCCACTACTTTCAAAACTTGGAGACAGGGCTGACACCCCAATACACTGAAACAAACACAGAAAGTTGGATAAAATGAGGAGACAGAGGAGTATGTTCCAAATGAAAGAACAAGACAAAAATCACAATGAGATAAATAAAATGGATATAAGCAGTATGTCTGATTAAGAATTCAAAGTAGCAGTCATAAAGATATTTACTAGACTTGAAGAAAGACCGGAAGACCTCAGTAAGACTCTCAACAAAGAGACAGAAAACATAAAAAGAACCAGAGATTAAAAACTGAATAACTGAAATAAAAAAATACACTACAGCCAACCAACAGTAGATTAGAAAATGCAGAAGAACACATCAGCAATCTGGAAGATGGTAATGGAAAGCAACCAGCTGAGCAGTAAAGAGAAATAATACTGAAAAATGACAAAAGGTTAAAGGAACTCAGCAACTCCATCAAGCATAGTAATATTCGCATTATAAGGATCCAAGAAGGAGAAGAAGGAGAAAAGGGGGCAGAAAACTTATTTAAAGATATAATAGCTGAAAACTTCCCTAATTTGGGGAAGGAAACAGACACACAGATCTGGAAAGCACAGAGAACCTCAAACAAAATCAACTCAAAGAGGTCCACACCAGGACATAAAGTAATTAAAGTGGCAAAAGTAATGACAAAGAGAGAATTTTAAACTTTATTTATTTATTTTGAGAGGGAAAGAGTGGGGGAGAGGCAGAGAGAGAGGGAGAGACAGAATCCCAAGCAGGCTCTGCACTGTCAGAGCAGAGCCCGATGCAGGGCTTGAACCCATGAACCGTGAGATCATGACCTGAGCCGAAATCAAGAGTCGGACACTCAACTGACTGAGCCACCCAGGCATCCCAAAGACAGAATTTTAAAAGCAGCAAGAGAAAATAAAATGGTTACATATGGGGAAAACTCCATAGGGCTAAGCCAAAGAAAGAATTTTGAAAGCAGCAAGAGAAAATAAAAGTTACATACAACGGGAACTCTGTAGGGCTATCAGTTGTTTTTTCAGCAAAAACTTGGCAGGCCAGAAAAGAGTAGCATGATATATTCAAAGTGTTCAAAGGTAAAATCCTGCAACCAAGAATACTCTACCCAGCAAGATTACCATTCAAAATAGAGTGACAAATAAAAGAGTTTCCCAGACAAAAGTTAAAGGAGTTCATTTACCACTAAGCATGTATTACAAGGAATATTAAAGGGAATCCTTTGAGTGGAAAGAAAAGGCCATCATCATGAGTAAGAAAATAATGAAAGGAAAAAAATTTCAGTTAAAAACAAACATATAATAAAATAATAGATTAATCACTTATAAAGCCAGTATGGAGGTTAAAATGCAAAAGAAGTAAAATCAATTATATCCAAAAAATCAGTCAAGGACTACACAAAATAAAAAGACGTAAAATACAACATCATATACACAAAAAATGGAAGAGGGAGTAAATATTTAGTGCTTTTATGTGTTTGAACTTACGTAATTATCAACTTAATATAGACTGCTATACACGTGTTATACATGAGCCTAATAGTAACCACAAATCAAAAACCTACAACAGATACACAAAACATAAAGAGCAAGGAATCCAAGCATACCACTACATAACTACATAACACTACATAACTATAAAACCAGAAAACAAATTTAAAAATGGCAGTAAGTACATACCAATCAATGATTACTTTAAACAGAAATGGATTAAATGCTCCAAGCAAAAGACATAGGGTAACTGAATGGGTAAGAGCAACACTCATCTATATGCTGCCTACAAGAAACACACTTCAGACCTAACAACACATACAAACTGAAAAACATACACCATTCAAATGGAAGTGAAAAAAAAAAAAAAAAAAAGCCAGGTTAGAAATACTTACATCAGACAAAGTAGACTTTATAGCAAAGACTATGGCAAGAGACAAAAAAGGGCACTGCATAGTGATAAAGGGATCAATCCAACAAGAGGACAGCACAATTGTAAGTTGCACAAATTATAATTACAAATTACATAAAGCAATTATTAAGAAATACAGAGGAAGAGACTGACAATGATACAATAGGAGGGGACTTTAACACCCCACTTACATCAATGGAAAGGTCATGCAGAAAGAAAATCAACCAGGAAACAGTGGCTTTCAATGGCACATTAGACCAGATGGAGCTAACAGACATATATAGAACATTTCAGCCAAAAGAAGCAGAATATACATTCTATTCAAGTGCGCCTGGAACATTCTCCAGGACAGATCACATGCTGGGCCACAAAACAAGTCTGAATAATCTTAGGAAGACTGAAATCTTATCATGCATCTTTTCTGACCACAGTGATATAAAAGTAGAAATCAACCACAGCAAAAAGTCTGGAGACAACACAAATAGGCAGAGGTCAGACAACATTCTACTAAACAATGAATGGGCAAACCAAAAAATCAAAGAGAAAATGAAAAATCTCAAATTAACAACCTAACTTTACACCTAAAAACAGGTAGAAAAAAAGAGCAAACCCCAAAGCTAGTAAAATGAAATAATAATTACTAGAGCATAAATAAATTAAATAGAGACTATTTCAAACAAGCAAACAAACAAAAATGAAAAAGGACCAATTAAGCCAGGAGCTGGTTCTCTGAAACAATCAACAAAATTGATAAACCTTTAGCCAGACACATCCGCAAAAAAAAAAAAAAAAGACTCAAATAAATAAAATCAGAAACAAAGGAGGAGAAATAACAACCAACACCACAGAAATACAATGGATTATAAAATTATTTTATAAAAAATTATATGCCAACAGGGGCACCTGGGTGGCTCAGTTGGTTGAGCATCCAACTCCTGATTTCAGCTCAGGTCACGATCCCAGGTTTGTGGGATCCATGCTGAGTGCGGAGCCTGCTTGGGATTCTCTCTCTTTTACCCCTCTCCCCTGCTCACGTTCTCGCTCACTCTTTCTCAAAAAAAAAAAAAAAAACAAAAAAAAAAAAAAAAAAAAACAACTTAAAAAAATGATATGCCAACAAATTGGACAAACTAGAACAAATGGATAAATTCCCAGAAACATAATCTTCCAACTGAATCAGGAAAAAATAGAGGATCTGAACTGATCAATTACTGTCATGACATTGAATCAGTAATCAAAATCACAGATGAATTCTACCAAACATTTAAAGAAGAATTAATACCTATATTCTAAGCTATTCCAAAAAATAGAAGAGGAAGGAAAACTTCCAAATCCACTCTATGAGGTCAGCATTACCCTGATATCTACCTGATGTCTATTACCCTGACACTACCAAAAAAAAAAAAAAAAAAAAAAAAACAAAAACAAAAAAAATTACAGACCAATATCTCTGATGAAAAGAGATGCGAAAATCCTCAACAAAATATCAGCAAACCAAATTCAACAGTACATTAAAAAAAAAAAAAAATTCACCACAGTCAAGTGGGATTTATTCCAGGGATATTGATTCAATATTTGCAAATCAGGGGCGCCTGGGTAGCTCAGTCGGTTAAGCGGCTGACTTTGGCTCAGGTCATGATCTCATGGTTTTTGAGTTCAAGCCCGGCATGGGGCTCTGTGCTGCCAGCTCAGAGCCTGGAGCCTGCATCCAATTCTGTGTCTCCCTCTCTCTCTCTCTCTGCCCCTCCCCCATCTGCACTCTGTCTCTTTCTTGCTCACTCTTAAAAATAAACATTAAAAAAATTTTAAAAGATTCACAAATCAATCAATGTGATATCTCACATTAATAAGAAAAAGGATCAAACTTTATGATCATATCAATAGATACAGAAAAAAGATTTATCAAAATACAACTTCCATTCATGATAGAAACTCTCAACAATAAGTAGGTTTAGAGGGAACATACCTCAACATAATAAAGGCCATATATGAAAAACCACAGCTAACATCATAATGGTGAAAAACTGATAGCCTTTCTTCTGAGATCAGGAATAAGACTAGTATGTCTTACTCTCACCATGTTTAACCAACACAGTACTGGAAGTCCAGCAATAGCAATAAAACAAGAAAAAGAAATAAAAGGCATCCAATCAAGAAGAAAGAAGTAAAACTGTCACTATTTGCAGTGACACAGTACTATATACAGAAAACCTTAAAAACTCCACCAAAAAAACCAATAGAACTGATAGATGAATTCAGTGAAGTTGCAGGATGCAAAATTAACATACAGAAATCTCTTGGATTTGTCTACACTAATAATAAAGTAGTAGAAAGAGAAATTAAGAAAACAATCCCATTAACAATTGCACCAAAAAGAATAAAGATGTAGTTTATGACATCAATAACTTAAAAGCCTTGAGTAGAGTGGCAGAGGAGCACAGAAGCAGTTTTCGTATGTTACTGAAGTTAAGGTGGTATAAATTCAAATTAGAGTGTTATAATTTTAGGATGTTAAATGTAATCCCCATGGTAACCACACAGAAAATAGCTATAGAATATATAGAGAAGGAAATGAGAAGGGAATTAAAATGTTTCACGAAAATAAAATCAATTAAACATAAAAGAAGTCAGTAATGCAGATAATGTGGGACAAGGAGAGTATAAAGCATAAAGAAAATAGTGACAGAACTCCCTCCTTATAAGTATTTATTTTAATGTAAACGGATTAAACTCTCCAATCAGAAGATAAGAGATGGCAGAATGGATTTAACAACAACAAAATGATCGCTATCTACAGGAGGCTTACTTTAGAGCCAAAGACACAAATATAATGAAACTGAGAGGATGGAATATTTCATACAAAAATAATCAAAAGAGAGCAGAGGTGGTTTTACCATTATCAGACAAAAAAAAATTTTTTTTAAAGGTTAAAAAAGACAAAAAAAAAGGTATTCATAAAAGGCTCAATCCATCAAGAAATAACAATTATAAGCATTTATGTACCTAATAATAAGCCCTCAAAATGTATGAAGCAAAAATAGAATTGAAATGAGTAACAGTTCTACAGTAATAGTTGGAGACATCAATACCCTACTCACAATAATGAGAGAGAACAACCAGATGAAAGGTAAGTAAAAAACAGAGGACTTAACATAATAAACCAGCTGGACCTAACAGACACACAGAGAACATTTTACCCAACAACAGATTACACATTCTTTTCAAGTGCACATGGAAAATTCTCCAGGATACACCATATGTTAGGCCACAAATTAAGTCTCAATAGATTTAAAAGATAGATGTCATACCCAGTATCTTCTCTAACAGCAGTGGGATGAAGTTTGAAATGAAAAACAGAAGAAAATTAGAAAATTTACACATCTGTAGAAATTAAACAGTAGAATCTTAATCCATGGATCAAAGGAGAAATCACAAGGGAAATTAAATGAGAAAATACTGAGAAATGAATGAAAAGAAAAATGTAACACACCAAAATTTATGGGATGCATCACAAGTAGTGCTAAGTGGGAAATTGTAGATTTAGACGCTTACATTTATAAAGAAGACAGGTATCAAATCTTCAATCTAACTTTACAGTTTAAGAAAAGAACTAAAGCTAAAGCTAGCAGAAGGAAGGAAATAGTAAAGATTAGAAATAAATAACAGAGAATAGAAAAACAGAGAAAAAGCAATGAAAGTAAAAGTTGGTTCTTTGAAAAGATTACAAAAATTGATACAAAGGCACAAAGAATAAAGGCATAAAGAATTAGGGGAAAAAAGAAAATACCACTAGTATGCCACAGTAATAAGTACTGTAGACAAGATCCACTGATGGAAGTTAAAATGAGCGGGCAAAAGTTTAAGAAGAAAAAGGACACTTGTATAGTCTCAGAGTATCTCCCCTAAGATAGTTATTAACTACAACGGGAGAAATGGTAATTCTACAGTGGAGAATGCTGGTAGCCAATACTTTAATCAGGTGGTCAGTGTTAATGTCAACAGTAATAAGGCACATGGACATCACTCCTCTCTATGAGGCTCTGTGATTGGCACATCAGGATTCAAACCCCAGGTCTTGTCAGACTCTAAAACATTATACTGCTTAATCATTTTTCTATAAGCAGACATATTCTCTTTCAAGAAATGGATAAATGGATTTGTTGGCAAACGTTATCAAGGGTAGTATACCAATCTGGATATTCTCTCACTTGTGAAATATACCCAGTTCTGTGGAGTTAGTGAGAAAAGTACAATTAATTAGTAAGGGAAGACAGGCTCTAGGTGAGGCTAATGCATAAAAGAAAAAAACAGAATGGAAATGATATTTTTACTGATGCCTGACACACGGCAGATGGTAAGAGTAATAATAATCATAGCAAATCCTCATAACAATAATAGATTTTCATTTAATACTATTTTAATCTTAATTTTATTTACAGCAAATGCTATTACATGTATTCATTCATTTAATCCTGACAACAACTCTATGAGACAGGCACTATCATTTCCCCCATTTTGCAGATGAGGAAACAAAGGCATAAAAAGTTGAGCAATTTGTTTGGGATCATTTAGTAAGTGGCAGAGCCTACTACACTACACTACCTCTGGGAAGATAGCAGTTTAAAGAGTCAGGCACTATACTAAATATCCAAATCCTCAATATTCCTGTCCAGAAATACTTTTTTGTCTTTTAACAAGTAGAATTTTACAAATGAAAAATCCAACGCTTTGTTGGGCTATTCAACATGTACTCAGCACACGTGGCCTCCACCTGGTGACCTCAGTAGTTTCTCTTCCACTGATTCACTGTGATTAAGTGAATACACTACCCTAAAACATTATGAATGTCCCTAAGGGAGCAGTACTCCCCTCAAACTGCTTGTTAAAGGCCATTAGGTGGTAAGATACAAAGCTGGGAAGTGAATCCAGGCCTGCATGACTCCAAGGTCAGTGTTCTTTCCAATACCAGACACAGACTTGTGTACCAGTTGAAATTAAAACAAATGTACAAACACAGGGGAGATGAGGAAACTATACAGCTGACCCCTGCACAACATGGGTTTGAACTGTGCAGGTCCACTTATACGCAGATTGTTTTCAACAAATACAGTACAGTCCTGTGAATGTATTTTCTGTTCCTTAATGATTTTCTTAATAACATTTTCTTTTCTCTAGCTTACTTCATTGTAAGAATACAGTATATAAGTCATATGACATACAAAATATGTTAATGAACTGTTCATGATACCATGAAGGCTTTCAGTCAACCATATACTGTTAGTAGTTAACTTTAGTCAAAAGTTAGATGTGGATTTCTGACTGAGCAGGGAGTCATTCTTAACCTCCATCTTGTTCAATGGTCAATGGTGGTTGCAAATAATGGAAAGTTAAAGTAGTCTATAAAGTATGATAATAATATATATTTAAAAAATTTTTTTATGTTTATTTGTTTTTGAGAGAACCACAGCATGAGCAGGGGAGGGGCAGAGAGAGAGGGAGACACAGAACTCAAAGTGGGCTCCAGGCTCTGTGATGTCAGAACAAAGCCCAACACGGGGCTCAACCTCACAAACCGTGAGATCATGACCTGAGCTAAAGTTGGACGCTTAACCAACTGAGCCACCCAGGAGCCCCTCAATTCAGAACTCTTGAGTGAGGACTAGCATCATTAACATGCTAGTTATCTGTATGGATCTAAGTTACGGAGATGGGGGTTAAGGCCTCCTGAAAGAATTTCAAAGACTACTAGTTCTTTTAGTTTTATGATTCCTATATTTTCAAATCTATTAAAGATGCTCTTCCATTCACCATTATATAAGCTGTATAATATACAGGTACAAGTCATCTGTGTTATCCTAATCACTTTTTTATTTAATAATAGAAAATTCAGAATGTTGGGGAAAAACATTAAAAAGCAACACTAAGTATAATCAGTGATATAGGTCACAAATAGACAGTAAAAACATTTCCCCAAACACACATAAATAAATATTTCTATCTCAAGGAAATAAAATACCTTCAGTATACAACTTCCAGATAATATTATAAACTTTTGAAAATGTTAATGTTATAAATAAATATTGATATACAGATACTACCGCAGCAGTAACCAACAATCTACATTTTGGTTACTTAATGGAATTTCTACACTTTAGTCATGTGTATGCATGAACACACATATGTGCATACCATAAGCAAATATTTAGTAATCAACTCTATTAATCAATTACCTTTGCAATAATAACTTCTTTCTTCAGAATCTTCATAGCATAGTATTTTCCACTTGCCTTCTCTCGAACCAAAATAACTTTTCCAAAAGTGCCTTTACCTAGCAGTTTCAAATAGTCAAAATCATTCATTGTCTGAAAAATATAAATTAAAAAAATGTAATATGAAATATTTGATGCAATTCATTTATAAACATATAGGTATATGTTTGTGGTATCTACCCAAAAGTAAATTTTACAAATTTTTAAGCACACTTAAGAAGAATCAGACTGGCAATAGCTACCTCACCAACAATCATGGATGCTAGAAATAATTTAAGCAATTCTCAGATACTAAAGGCAGTAACTGTGAACCTCAAATTCCTCAGCTAGTCAAACTATCAGTCAAGTGTACGAGGAAAGGAAAAATAGAACCATTTTCATTCACTTTCAAGGACTCAAGTTTCTTTTTTTTCTCTTTTTATTGAAGTATAATTAACATAGAGTATTATATTAGTTTCAGTGCACAACACAATGATTCAACAGTTCTATGCACTTCTGAGTGTTCATCAAGGTAAGTGTACTCTTAATCCCCTTCATCTATTTCACCCGTCTTTTCCACCTGCCTTCTCTCTGGCAACCACCAATTTGTTCTCTGTATTTAAGAGTCTGGTTTTTTTTTTTTCCTCCTTTGTTTGTTCATTTGCTTTATTTCTTAAATTCTACGTATAAATGAATTCATATGGTATTTGTCTTTCTCTGACACTTCATTTAGCACACTACTCTCTAGATCCATCCATGTTGTCGCAAATGGCAAGTTTTCATTATTTTTTATGGCTGAGTAGTATTCCATGGTGTACATATACCACATCTTCTTATCCATCTGTCTATCAGTGGACACTTGGCCTCTTTCTATATCTTGGCTATTGTAAAAAATGCTGCAATGAACATAGGGGTGCATCTATCTTTTCAAATAGTGTTTTTGTTTTCTTTGGATAAATACCCAGTAGTGGAATTACTGGATCCTATAATAATTCTATTTTTAATTTTTTGAGAAACTTCCACACTGTTTTCTAAGGACTCAGGTTTTTAAGGACTTGGTAGTGTCACTTTCCCCAAACAACATGATCATCGAAAATGCGCCCCACAAACATTTCCAGATACATGTAAGGAAGCAGTCCTTTTCAGGGAAGCTATCTGAGAATGTACTCAAGCGAAGTAAGGATAGAATCCTAGAAAGTGAAAGATGTGTGTATAAGAAATGTTGAAAATAACCTGGATCACAAGGAGAAGAAACCTAAGAAAGTGGCAGTACAAATCTGAGAAAGCAATTGGTGCAATCAGAGCAGAAAGGCAGGGAAGTCTAAGAATGCCTTTAATTAATCTGCCTGTATTCAGTTTCATTTCTCATTCCTAAGGCAGGTGATTCCCAGGATTTTGCCAAGCTGACCTGCTACTTGCTCTTTACAGCCCTCTATATGCACACTTTTCCTGCTCTATGAGCATTCTTCCACAAACTTCCTTAATTTCGATATTGCTTGTGCACCGATGCCTCCCCCCACCCCCCAGCTTTTTGTCTGTATGGACTTATCTCTTTTTAAAATGCCTTTATTACCATTTTAATGGGCTTTTAAATGGAAGGGGAGATAACTGGATATGCTCAGTTTATCATCTTAAATTTAAATTCAGTTCAGAGGGTTTTATGAATAACAAGTTCAGAATCTGGATTTTATCCTACAGATGATCAGAAGTTATTGAAGATTTTTATATTTTTTCCTGGTTACCACCCATCTGAAGTAAATGTCAAGAATGTCCCAAATCAGTGATCTCAGCTTCTACATTAAGAAACTGAACAAGAGCAAATTAAACTCAAGAGAAATAGAAGGAAATAATGAAGATTAGAGCAGAAATCAATTAAATTTTAAAAAGAAAAAAAAGGAGAGGATCTCAGTGAAACCAAAAGCTGGTTCTTTGAGAAGATCAATAAAAATGACAAACCTCTAGCCAGATTGGCCTGGAAAATAAGAACAAGAGACACAAATTAACCAATGTCAGGAATGAGAGAGAGCTGACATCACTACAGATTCTACGGATACTAAAAGGATCACATGGGAATATCATAAACAGCTATAAGCTGCCAACACTATAAAATTGGCAATATACATGAAATGAAAAAATTCCCTGAAAGCCTCAAACTTTCGAAGCCCACTCAAGAAACAGATACCTTGATAGCCCTATGTTTACTAAGGAAATTGAATTTGTGGTCAAAAACCTCTCCACAAAGAAAACTCTAGGGCTAGATGGTTTCACTGCTGAATTTTATAAACATTTAAGGAAGAAATGATACCAATTCTATGTATACGCCTAAAGAAGAAAGTTGAGGAAAAGGGAATACTTCCCAATTAATTCCATAAGGCCATCATTACCCTGATTATCAAAACCAGACAAAAACATTACAAGAAAGCTACAGACCAATATTCCTCATGTACATGACATGTAAAAATTCTAAGTTTTAGAAACAAATGCCTATATTCCCTTTCAAGTTTATTTGCTGTCTATAATTTTGAAAATTTTTCCAAATATCAAATTATAATGTCTTAATAATTTAAAAAAAAAAAAAGGCAGGGGGGCACCTGGGTGGCTCAGTCAATTGAGAATCTGACTTCGGCTCAGGTCATGATCTCACAGTTTGTGAGTTTGAGCCCCGTTTCAGGCTCTCTGCTGACAGCTCAGAGCCTGGAGCCTGCTTCAGATTCTGTGTCTCCCTCTCTCTGCCCCTTCCCTGCTCATGCTCTGTCTCTCTCTGTCTCTCAAAAATGAATAAACGTTTAAAAAAAAAAAACACTAGTTCAAAAGAAAAGTAGCAAAATGTATCAGGGAAAATAGCAAAGTACATTTATCAATTTAACGAAAAATCAAACATGTGGCACTAAATATACAGAATATAGTTAACAAAGTTCGTGTCATTTGAATAACAGGTAGTATTAAGAAACTGTGTTTTCATTAAGATTTTTCCAAATCAAGGAGTACTATATGACCACAAAGCTATCTGTGCTAGGTGGTCTCCAACGATGCCACCACTAAGTCCCCTGACTCCCTATACGCACATTCTTCTCATGAAGAGATAGACTCAACTTTCCCTCTCCCTGGGCCAGTCTTGTGTCCTGCTTTGAACACAGAATATGACCAAAGTGATAACATGCCAGTTCAGGTCCAGCCTTTAAATCTGGCAGCTTGTGTTTTCACCTCCTGGAAAAGTCGTAACTGAAAGCCAGCTTTCATGCCATAAGGAAGTCTAGACTATCTTCTGGGGAAAGGGGCCACGTAGAAAGAACCTGGATGATGAGACACCATATGCTAAGAGATCACATGGAGAAGAACCAAGTATCCAGAAATGTGAGAAAGTCTTTCTTGGATTTTCCAGCCTGGCCAATGTGCTAACACTGAATGCAACTGTTTGGGAGATCCATGGGAGACCCGTAGAACTGCCCACACAAACTGCAAAATCATGAGATATATACTGAAATACACTGTTATTGTTTTAATGTTAAACTTGGGTAGTTTAATTCCATGGCAATAACGAGTTGAGAGCTGTTATTCTCATAACTAGGCTATGATGTTATTTTTTGCTCAAAGCTTCATCTGAGCAGTACCCTCCTCAATTTTTAGCTAAATGCACTGAAAAATCATACTTCCTGCATCCTATTATTAAATATCACATAAATGGAAACTGAATTCTTAGGGATAAAAATCAGAAAAGAGTTTGTAAATTGCCTTATGGCATTTCCAGATGAAAAGCACTATGTAATTATATTGCTACATTCCTTAAGATTGCAATTCTTAGAGAAAAGGAGGTTTAAAGTATAATACTCCTATCTTTATATTTCACAGTTTGACTGCCAACCTTAAAAAAAGAGAATTTGCATGGAAATTAATATTAGTAAAAGCATTCTATGTGATAAAATCAGAAACAGTTCCATATTTTGACAAAACTTCAGAAAACTTAAAAAGCATCTTCGATACCAAATGCTCACGTTCAGCACGGTACACACAGTAATTACCTAGTCTTTATAAGTGAAATGTAACCTATTACAAAATGGTTTCCTCTTTTCAATGGTGTTAAGGGAAAAATTCAGTAAGATTTTAATAAAAGATGAGAGCATGGATACTCTGCAGAAAAGTTAATCCTCTAAAACCCAATCCCCAAAATCCATTAAGCAAATATCTTACATAGTGACACTCTTTTCTTCCACGTCAATGTGGCCGTTTTAGGTTAAGAGATGCATGGGCACACATAACAAATGCTTTGTAAGTGTATTCAAATACACACTAGAATATAAGAGAGAGACTAACTGTATACTTCAAAATTCGGGTTAAAGAATATGACTATGTAACTGAAGATGAATACAAGAAACCACTCAGAAGAGAATACAGATGTTTTAACATATTTGGTCCAAGAGAATAATTTCCACAATTGCAATGTTCCGAGCCGAACCAAACAAAGCCCCATGGGGTACTAAGCAAAAAGGGGGGGCGCTCTCAAAAGATCCACCTCTCTGTCCTGCCAACCTCTCCACCACTGATGAGGCCGCTGCTCCCTCTCTGGATAGGCAGGGAGGGATCATGTGATTTCTGCAGGTCACACGGAAACTTCTTTTCTTCACTCTGCCTCCACATGCCAGCCATTGCTTTGAGTTAGTGTAGCCAGGCATTAGGTGACACAACTCCAAGAACTGGAGCCAGACTTAATGGGAAGGTAGACCATATTGCTTCTGCTTTCTACCAACTCAGGAGATGGTAAGTAGCCACCCTTGGAGAGGCCTACATTGGTCACTGAAAAATGAAGCCGAACACGGGGTGCCTGGGCGGATCAGTCGGTGAAGCGTCCAACTCTTGGTTTCACCTCAGGTCATGATCTCGTGGTTTTGTGAGGTCGAGTCCAACATCAGGCTCTGTGCTGGCAGCATGCAGCCTGTTTAGGATTCTCTCTCTCTGCCTCTCCCTCTGCCCTAATCCCACTCACGCTCTGTCTCTAAATAAATATACTTAAAAAAAAAAAAACTGAGCAGAACTCTGACTCTTATTTGGCCTTTTATGCTGTGCCCCTTCGCATATCTGACAGGGTCTAGGGAAAGGCCACTTGGCAGACCAAGAGTAGGCACTTCTGAGTCCTCCAATCAAATTCTTTTGAAAGACCATCTTTTCGCTTAAACACAGAACCACCAATAAATCTGATTATGAGGCCCTCTGCTTCTTTCCCACCACCCAGTATCTTTCCCTAAGGGACTCTTCACCTCAGGTGGCAGGTTTTGGGCAATACTCTGCCACTAAGAGAAGTGACCATCTGTCTGCTTGAGACAAGAGAAAATAGTCGCGACAATTCTCAGCAGAGCTACCACAATGAGTAGCTAGTCTCTTCATCCTGTCACTCGTTTTTCAAAAAGCAAACGACGAAGAAAACGGACACGGTAAACTATGAGAAAGGTGTTATTTCAGAATATCTGTGTTTACAGTTTGAAATGAAAAATCATCTGAACTTCTACCATTCTTTTTATGATACCGGAGCCACGTAAAGGATGTAGTTTTAGGGAACTAGGGAAGTGACAGTACTATTTAATCCTTTTTAACCAAATTGTTAGAAACATCACAGAATAGTGGTGCACAGGTTCTATCTTTTTTTACACTCTTTGTTACTTAAAACAGTTTCATACTATTTCATTTAAGATGAAATTAAATAAAAAAGAACAATGGAAATCAGATATAGGTCAAGTAAGTCAATGGATCCCCCCATTTTCAAAATACTTTTGACTGTATCAATTTTCAATTTTGGAGACCCAGTTTCAGTGAGAGTTTTCTTAGAGAATCTGCTTTAAAAACCTTACTTTCGGGGCACCTGGGTGGCTCAGTCGGTTAAGCTTCCAACTTCGGCTCAGGTCACGGTTCGTGGGTTTGAGCCCCACGATGGGCTCTGTGCTGACAGGTCCGAGCCTGAAGCCTGCTTTGGAGTCTGTCTCCCTCTCTCTCTCTCTGCCCCTCCCTAGTTTGCATTCTCTCTGTCTCTCAAAAATAAATACACATTGAAAAAAAATTTTAAACCTCACTTTCTACCACTATTTTGTAATTTGAAAATTCTACTGGTTTTCCCAAGAGTTCGCTGTATAAAATGAAATTAACTAATACTGAAACACTGAGTAAGTGCAACAGCTTGACATAATATTTTGAGAAACTGACTACAATTGTAAGGGAGAATATCTAATTTTGTTCTCTAATATAATTTGGTCATGTAATGAGTATAAATAATTATAGTGATTATAAAGGCTCAAGATATATCAATCAATAAGTTGCACACTGAAGTTATACAGTGTAGAATTGGAAGTCCTTACATGCTTGAAAAAGATATTTAATTTATCTCAACGTCAGATGAATCACTGTAAAATGGGGGTAATAATGGTACCTACCTCATATGATATTTGTGAGGATTAAATGAGATAATACATATAAAAGTACTTCTGAGAGCACAGCACAAAATAAACTTCTAATAAACATTTACAAGTGATAATTAGTGAAGGTGATGAATTCTAAGATAATCTGCACTTGTAACGGCAAAATGAGAAAACTGCATTGTGCTTTTATGATGATTTATAAACAGCCTTACCAGAAAAAAAAATCTCCATACTTTTCCATTTTTACATCTTTGAAAACATTTGTCTCTCTTCATTCAAAATTCTCTGGTTAAGTTTCCATATTCATTTCCAAATTCTCTCATCCATCAATAACAGTATTTCTCGTTAGGGTGTTATAAACTCCCCACTATCAACCAGGAACTGCCCCAACAGCAGCTTTTTAGTAACATGGGTTGTTAAGCAGAGTTTTAGCAATTCTACAGACTTAGAGTATAGCTAGTATCATCTGGGGTAGTTTATAATTCAAAGGATGAGATTAACTGGGATCTGATTTTAAATTTATGAGCACAGTCAAATTTTACATTCATCGCGTACATATGCACATGGATGTGCAGAAGCAGCTTTCTTATCTCTGAGCAGGTGAGGAAAACTACATTGTGGGGTTTTTTTGTTTTTGTTTTTTGCAATGACTGAAGAACCAGGTAGGCATTAAGGGATTCACTTCAACTAACAAACAGAGTATAAGTCTTCAATGAAGACACCACTTTTGGCCAAGATCAAGCATAGAATATTACTGTAATCAGAACAGAAATTTCAGGGGCACCTGGTGCCTCAGTGGGTTAAGTTTCTGACTCTTGATTTTGGCTCAGGTCATCTTCTCACGGTCCCGTGTTGGGCTCTGCACTGACAGCGTGGAGCCTGCATGGGAATCTCTCTCTCCCTCTATCTCTGCCCCTCTCCTGCTTGCACTCTGTCAAAATCAATATAATAAACTTTAAAAAACAAACAAACAGAAATTTCAGAAAAGGAGAGAATAATTAATGAGCCATCGGTTGTGACAGTGTAACTTCATCAAGTTCACACGTGTAGCAGGTGGGAAAAGGAGGATTTGAACTCAAGCAGTCTAACGCCAAAAGAGTTCTTCATCGTTATGCTAATAGCAAATTACATGGGTAATTACATTAAAAATTAGTGTTCTCCTACATCAAGATGAAATTTACAATTTATTATAACAAATACATTCTAACACGATAAATGGCACGTTCATTTACTTTGAACACTGAGACCTTTAGATTAATCCTAAAATACCATTTTCACACAAGGAAGTTGCTTTTCAATTTTCTGTAGCAATGAAAAACATAATTTATAATTTCCATCAATCTCTAAATTGGCATTTATTAATCTGGAGCACTCAGGGAAGGAAAGTCTGTTTCCCTCACTGGCTCAGGAGCAGCCATTAAAATAAAAACTATTATTTCCAAGACTATTTGCGTTCCCGCTGATACTCATAAGGCTGGGGCTTCAGGTAGGAAGCACACTACAACCGTTTCTGCTTCTGCTCTCAGAGCGTACAAAATAAATACCACATGGAACAGGACCCAATCATTAGGGAAAACGTTATTTCCAAGTTCTAAAATGGTATTAAAAACAATAAGAGGAAAATGCAAATTATAAACCAGCATGATGGCACTTCAGTCAACAACGACCTGAGAAGCCCTATCAGCAGTCAGTGCGAAGTGCTGAACCACGAAAATGACGTTTAAATTACTTGGTTTTAAACGATGACAGGTATTTCAGATTTACCTGGATAACACCACCCTCACCCATATAGTTGTACCGGCCAACACGTTTTACAAATGGCAATTTTTAGTGTGTTTCCTTCCACACGCGTAAGTGCCGTGCCTGAGTAGGGGAATAAGATACTATTTTCTACCTTTCTTTTATGATGGGTTGTGGAAGCGTCCATCTCTTCCTCCCCTATGTTATCAATCTGTGAAGTTGGACTGCAATTCATTCTCTCCTCTTCTTGTCTCTGAAGTCTGTCTGCTACAGCCTGAATAGCTTCTGTCCACTCTTCCCTATAAAAACAAGTACAATTTCCCATTAATGAAGAAGGGTAAATGAATCAAATATGTCCCTTTTGTAAAATATGACATTAACACAAATAAAGTCTACTCCAGGATAATACCCCCACATACACATAAACATATCTTCTCACCCTTACTCAAAGGTGAAATTAATCCCCAAAGCATTTAACATTATAGACCTCAGGGTTGGTTGTAGGAGCATTTATTTAAATGTATATTTTCAAAAAAAGGAAAGAACTATAAGAAAATTCAGTTAAAATTCTTTAAAAGTACAATTAAATTTTATTGCCTATAAACATCTTTCCATAAGGCAAATTGACCCCCAAAAGCTTGCTGAACCTTGAAAAACTTTTTTGTCTAGCTATTGTTTAGTTCATCATTGAAATAGTCAAGATCGTTACCGTCATCCAATATAAGTTCTAAGAAAAGGTTTTCAAAGCCAAAGCCTTCAACTGTTCCCAAATCACAGAGAAGTTTTTTTTTTTTAAAAAATAGCCATAGTTCATACGTAAGACAGTAAGTCTCAGGAGCTCTAACTGACAGCTGTGTTATCAGATCAAGAATCATGTCTTTCCATATAAGTTTTTAAGGCAGTGTGTCAGTTTCTTAAAACAAAGTCTATGAGAATTTTGAGTCAAACTGTCTTAAATCTATAGACCAATTCCGGGGAAATTACTATCTCAAAAAATTAAATTTTCCAATCCATAAGCATGGTGTATTTCTACGTTTATTTAGCTCTTTAATTTCCCAATGCAATCTGTGACTTTCTGTGAAAAGGTCTTGCATATTTTAAATTGAATTCCTTCCGAAGTACTCTATTTTTAAAAATGTTAGTTTTCATTGAAATATATTTGACATACGGTATTATATTAGTTTTAGGTGTACAACATAGCTATTCAACACTTACATGCAACATGAAATGCTCACCACGTAAGTGTGGTAAGTGTAATTACCATCTGTCACCACACAAAGTTATTACAGTACTACTGGTTATATCTGCTATGCCTTATTTTACACCCCCGTGACTTATTTTATAACTGGAAGTTTGCATTTCTTAAACCCCTTCACCTATTTTGCCCATTATCCCATACCTTTCCCTTCTGGCAACCACCAGTTTGTTTTCTGTATTTATGAGTCTGTTTGTGGTTTTATATGTTCGTTTGTTTTGGTTTTTAGAATCCACATATAAGTGAAAGTACATGGTACTTGTCTTTCTCTGACTTATTTCACTTAGCATAATACCCTCTATGTTCATTCATGTCACAAATGGCAAGATTTCATTCATTTTTATGGATGAAGAGAAATATATCACATCTTCTTTATCCATTCATCTGTGGACGGACACTGAGATTGCTTCCATACCTTGGTTATTGTAAATGCTGCATAAACACTGGGAGATATATTCAATCTTATTGAATTAGTGTTTTCATTTTCTTTGGGCAAATACCCAGAAGAATTACTGCATCATATGGTATTTCTATTTTTAATCTTTATAGGAACCTTCATACTATTTTCCATAGTGACTGCACCACGTTACATTCCCACCAACAGTGCATGAGTGTTCCCTTTTCTCCACATCTTCACTAACACCTGATATTTCTTCTGATACTAACCATCTGACAGGTTATATCTCATTGAGGTGATATCTCATTGTGGTTTTAATTTGCATTTCCCTGATGATGAGTGATACTTAGCATCATTTCATGTGTCTGTTGGCCATTTGTATGTCTTCTTTGGAAAAATGTCTATTTAAGCCCTTTGCCCATTTTTTATTGCCCCAAATTATTTGTTTTTTTTTGTTGTTGTTGTTTTTCTTTTTTGGCTTTGAGATGTGTGAGTTCTTTATATATCTTGGATATTAACCCTTTATCAGATATCTCATTTGTAAATATCCTCTCTGATCCAGTAGGTTGCCTTTTCATTTTGTTGATTATTTCCTTTACAAAAGCATGTTAGTTTGATGCAGTTATAATTGTTTATTTTTGATTTTGTTGCCCTTGCCTTAGAAAACAGATTTAAAAAAAAATACTGCTAGAACCACTATCCAAACGTTTACTACTTATGTTTTCTTTTAAGGGCTTTATAATTTCAGGTCTTATATTTAGATATTTATTCCAGTTTATTTTTGCATATGATGTAAAAAAAAAAAGTGGTCCAGTTTCATTCTTTTGCATGTAGCTTTCCAGTTTTCCCAGCACCATTTACTGAAGAAACTGTCTTTCCCCACTGTATACTCTAGCATATTTTGTCATAGATAAAATGTTCTATTCCATTGATCAATGTGTCTATTTTGTTGCCACTCCCAAACTGTTTTCCTTATCATAGCTTTCTAGTATAACTTGAAATACAATTTTGTGATACCTCTAGCTTTGTCCTTCTTTCTCAAGAACGCTTTGGCTATTCAGGGTCTTTTGTATTGCCATACAAATTTCAGCATTATTGTTTCAGTTCTGTGAAAAGATTATCTGTACATTGCTTTGGGTAGTATAAACATTTTAATAATATTAATTTTTCCAATCCATGAACATGGCATATCTTTCTAATTATTCGTGTCACCTTCAACTTCTTTCATCAGTGTCTTACAGTTTTCAGAGTGCAGGTTTTCACCTCCTAGGTTAAAGTTATTCTTTTTGAATTAATTGTAAATGGGATTCTTTTAACATTTATTAATTTTTGAGCGACAGAGACAGAGTATGAGCGGGGGAGGGGGAAAGAGTGAGAGGGAAACAGAATCCAAAGCAGGCTCCAGGCTCTGAGCTGTCAGCACAGAGCCCGATGTGGGGCTTGAACTCATGAACCATGAGATCATGACCTGAGCCAAAGTCGGACACTTAACTGACTGAGCCACCCAGGCACCTCAAATGGGATTACTTTCTCTTTTTGATAGTTTCTTATAAGTGCATAAAAATGCAAGAGATTTCTGTATATTAATTTTGTATCCTGCAACTTTACTGAATTCATTTATTAGTTCTTATAGTTTTCTTGGTAGAGTTTTAGGGTTTTCTATATATAATATCATTCACCTACAAACAATGAGTTTTACTTCTTCCTTGCCAATTTAGATGCCTTTTTTTTTTTTTTTTCCCCCTTGTCTGACTACTGGAGCTAACACTTCCAGCATAATGTTGATTAAAAGTTGTGAGACCGGACATCCTGGTCTTGCCCCTGATGTTAAAGTAAACGCTTTCAAATTTTCACCATCAAGTATGATGTTAGCTGTGGGTTTGTCATATATAGACTTTAATATGTTGAGGTACAATCCCTCTATGCCCACTTTGTTGAGTGTGAATGGAGTTGTGTTTTATCAAATGCTTTTTCTGCATCTATGGAGATGATCAGAAGATTTTTATCCTGCATTTTGTTAAGGTGCTGTATCACACTGACTGATATGTGGATACAAAATCATCCTTGAACCCCTGGAATAAATCCTACTTGACCACAGGGAATGATCCTTTTAATGTATTTTGAATGTGGCGTGCCAAAACTTCGTGACAATTTTGTGTTTATGTTCATCAGAGACATCGGCCTATAATTTTCTTTTTGTCGTGTATTTGTCTGGTTTTGGAATCACAGTATTGTGGCCTCATAGAATGAATTTGTAAGCAATCTTACTCTTCATTTGTTTGGAATGGTTTGAAAAGAACAGGTATTAACTCTTCTTTAAATGTTTGATAGAATTTACCTGTGAAGCCATCTGGTCCTGGACTTCTGCTTGTTAGGAGTTTCTTGATTATTGATTCAATTCTATTACTACTAATTAGTCTGTTAAGATTTTCTACTCTTCCTGTGTCAGTCTTGGAAGAGTCTCTGTTTCTAGGAATTTATCCATTTCTTCTAGGCTACCCAATTTGTTGGTACATAATTTTTCATAGTAGTTGCTTTTAATTCTATTTCTGTGCTGCTGGCTGTGACTTCTGTTTCATTTCTGATTTTATTTGAGTCCGGTCTTTCTTTTTTTTTTTTTTCCTTTTTAAAGTCTGACTAAAGGTTTGTCAATTTTGTTTTGCTTTTCAACCAACCAGCTCTTAGTTTCACTGAATCATTTCTATTGTTTTTTAAGTCCCTATTTTATTTATTTCCACCCTGGTATTTATTATTTCCTTCCCTCTATTAACATTGGGCTTTGTTGGTTCTTCTTTTTCTAGTTCCTTTAGGAGTAAGGTTAGATTGCTTATTTGAGATTTTTCTTATTTCTGGTTGTTGTTGTTTTTAGGGAGGCCTGTATCATTGTAAACTTGCCTCTTATAACTGCCTTTGCTGGACAGCAAAACTTTTGAATTGCTGTGTTTCATTTTCATCTACTTTTTTTATTTCCTCTGTGATTTCTTCAAAGACCCATTGGTTGTTTAGTAGCATGTTGTTTAGACTCCACATGTTTCTGTTTTTTTTCCAGCTTTTTTCTTATAATTGATTTCTAGCTTCATATTGTTATGGTTGGGAAAGATGTTTAATATGATTTCAATCTTAAATGTATTAAAACTTGTTTTGTGGCTTAATATGTGATCTGTCCTGGAGAATGTTCCATGTGCACTTGAAAAGGATGTGTCTTCTGTTGTTTTTGGATGGAATGTTCTGTATATATGTTAGGTCCATCTGGTCTAATGTGCCATTCAAGCCACTGTTTCCTTCCTTATTGATTTTTTTTTTTTCTGGGTAATTTATCCACTGATGCAAGTTGGGTGTCAAAATAACCTCCTATTATTATATTACTGTCAATTTCTCCATTTATGTCTGTTAATTTGCTTAATATATTCAGATGCTTCTATGTTGGGTGCATAGAAATTTACAACTATTATATCCTCTTGTTGGATTGATCCCTTTATCATTATGTAATGCCCATCTATGCCTCTTGTTAAAGTCTTTGTTTTAGCCTATTTTGTCCGATAGGAGTATTGTTACCTACCCCAGCTTTTTTTTTTTCCCACTTCCATTTGCAAAGCATACATTTTTCCAGCCCTTCACTTTCAGTCTGTAAATGTCTTAAGGTCTGAAGTGAGTCTTTTGTAGACATTTGGATGGGTCTTATTTTGTTTCTTCCCCATTCAGTCACCCTTTACCTTTTGACTGCAACACTGAGTCCGCTTACGTGAAAAGTAATTATTGATAGGTATGTACTTATTGTCATCTGTTGGCATATAACAACTGGCATGTATAACCGTTTTCTGGTTGTTTTGAAGTTTTTCTTGGCTCCTTTCTTCTTCTTTTGCTCTCTTCCCTTATGATTTTATGGACTTCCTTTAGTGCTACGCTTGCATTCCTTTCTCTTTAGGTTTTGTGTATCTACTATAGGTTTTTGATTTGTGGTTCATATGAGGTTGATAATATAATAATACTTTGCAGTCTCCTTTAAGCTGATGTTCGATTAACTTTAACACATTCTAAAAGCACCACAGGTTTACTACAACTCTCCACAGTTTATGTATTCGACTTCGCATCTTACATCTTTATTTTGTGTATCCATTAATTATTGTAGATGTAACTGGTTTTACTACTTTCATCTCTTAATCTCCATACTAACTTTATTTTTCTTAAATTTTTTACGTTTATTCATTTTTGAGAGACAGAGACAGAGGGCAAGTGGGGGAGGGGCAGAGAGTGAGGGAGACACAGAATCTGAAGCAGACTCCAGGCTCTGAGCTGTCCACACAGAGCCCGACGTGGGGCTCGAACTCACGGACTGTGAGACATGACCTGAGCTGAAGTCAGACGCTTTACCGACTGAGCCACCCAGGCGCCCCAATACTAACTTTATATGTGATTGATCTACTACCTTTACCATGTTTGCTTTCACCAGTAAAACTTTTCTTTAATCATTTTCTTAGTTCTCATTATCATCTTTCTTTTCTTCTGAAAAAGTCCCTTTAACATTTCTTATAGGGCCAGTTCAGTTGTGATGAACTCTACTTTCATTTGCCTGGGAAACTCTTTATCTTTCCTTCCACTGTGAATGATAACCTTGCTGGGTATTCTTGGTTGTAGGTTTCTTTCTTTCATCACTTAGATTGTTATCATGCCACTCCCTTCTGGCCTGCAAAGTTTCTGCTGAAAAATCAGCTGACAGCCTTACGGCATTTCCTTTTTATATAGCTTGTTGCTTTTCTCTTTGCTGCTTTTTAAGGTTTATTTTTTTATATCTCACTTTTGACATTTTAATTGCTATGTGTCTTGGTGTGGATCTCTTTGGGTTTATCTTGTTCAGGACCCTCTGAGCTTCCTGGACTTGGCAGTCTGCTTCCTTCTCTAGGTTAGGGAAGTTTTCAACTATGACTTCTTCAAAGTAGTTCCCCCCCCCCCCTTTTCTCTTTTTTCTTTTTTGAGAAGCCTATAATGCAAATGTTACTAAGTTTGATGTTGCCCCAGAAGTTCCTTACCTATGTTTATATTTTAAAAAAATTTTTTATGTTTATTTATTTTTGAGAGAGAGAGAGAGAATGTGTGTGTGCCCAAGTGGGGGGAGGGGTAGAGAGAGGGAGACACAGAATATGAAACAGGTTCCAGTCTCCAAGCTGTCAGCACAGAGCCCGACGCAGGGCTCAAACTCATGAACCATGAGATCATGACCTGAGCCGAAGTCGGACGCTTAACCAACTGAGCCCCCAAGCGCCCCCCTACGTTCATGTTTTTAGATTCTTTTTACTTTTTGCTGTCCAGCTTGGGTGTCTTCCACAATGCTGTCTTTCAGAGTAGACTGAAATCAGACTGCTGCTGATTCCCTCTGAGGGATTCCTGCTGGGTGTGGAGGGGCAGGAGAGGCTTTGGAGGGGTACCTGACAGAGCAGGTCCACAGGGCAGGTGCTACAGTGCTAGCGAGGTAGAAGGAGGGGATCAGAACTGGTGCCTGCCAGCATAGACCAACTATACTGAAAGAGGTCAGAAAAATGGCACCAACCAGTTCTTCCATTCCCAGAGAATATTCCTACAGATCCCTCAGCCTCCAGCAAAACCCTACAATTGGTCAATAAATCTCCTTCATGTATAGCCCAGAAGCTTTCAAACTACTGCCTCTGAACTGGGTCTCAGAGCAAGTGATACTGTGCACCCTTTAAGGACAGCGTCTGTTTATCTATAGTCCTCCAACTTTCCTGGAGTTAAGACCCATTAATTTTCAAAGCTCTTGAGTTAAGCCCCACTGATTTTCAACACCAGAGGCTATGGACGCTTGCCTTCCCAGTGCAAATCCTCAGGGCTTGGGGTGTCCAATCTATGTCCTCCCAGAGGGCCTCAGCACCTTGATAGCCCTCCTGCTTGTGGGTCAGTGTGCGTGGGGTTTGGTTCCCAACTTTGTCTCCATAACTCCTACTCTTTTCTAGGTGGTTTTTAAAATATAGCTCTAGCCGTGAAGAGCTGCCCTGCTAGTCTTCAGGTTTTTCTCAAAGTGAGTTGTACTACACCTAACTGCAACACTGGTGTGTCCATGAGAAGAGGTGTTCTCAGGATATCCCTACTCTGTCATCTTCCTTAAATGAAATCGGTTGAATTGTTTTCTTAGGATGTTTCTCTCTTTGGCAACATTCTTCACTTTCTTCAGACCTCTTGTGAGTTACCTAATCTTCATGCTATTGTGGAGGGTTTTTTTTTTAAGTTTAATTTTCTAATTTTTCTTGGTAGCACTTACAAATAAAGTTGGTTTTTGTATGTTGACCTTGTACCCTGAAACCTTACTAAGTTGATGTATCAGTTCTAATATCTTTTATTTTTCTGGATTTTTTATACATGTGAACATGTCTACAAATAAGGACAGTTTTACTTCTTCCTTTCCAATCTATTTGCCTTTTACTTATTCTTCTTGCCTTATAATACTCTGTATCAGACCATCATTACAATGTTAAATAAAAGTGGTGAGAGAAGACATTCTTTTTTTTTTTTAATGTTCATTCATTTTTTAGAGACAGAGACAGAGCATGAGCGGAGGAGGAACAGAGAGAATGGGAGACACAGAATCTGAAGCAGGCTCCAGGCTCTGAGCTGTCAGCACAGAGCCTGATGTGGGGCTCGAACTCACTGACCACAAGGCAGGACCTGAGCTCAAGTCCGATGTTCAACCAACTGAGCCACCCAGGTGCCCCAAGAGAAGACATTCTTAATGTGTGCCTGATCTTAGAGAGAAAGCAAAGAAGCTTTTACCTTTGAGTATTATATAAGCTTTTGATAGATAGATAAGGTTTTGATAGATAGCCTTAATGAGGTTGAGTAAGTTCCCTTCTATTCCTTGTCAGCTGAGTGTTTTAGTTATAAAAGGATATTGAATTCTGGCAAATACTTTTTCTATATCTGTTCAATGACCATGTAGTTTTTCTACTTTATCCTACTAATATAGTGAATTTAGTTGAATGCCTTCAGAAAATGCAACTGAGCTCTTGGATAAACTCTATTTGGCCACAATGTATTATTCTTTTTCTGTATTTTTTGAATTTGACTTATCAAAAATTTGTTAAGAAATTTTGCGTTGATGTTCACAGGTATATTAGACTATAGTTCTACCTTCTTATGTCTTTGCCTGGTTTTTGAAATAAGGGTGACCTTACAAAATAAGTTGGAAAATGTTCCCTTCTCCACTATTTTCTGAAATAGATTGTGTAGGACTGGTAATAAATATTTCTTTAAATGTTTGATAGAACTCACCAGGGAACCATCTGGACTTGGGAGTTTTCTTTGAGGTAAGGATTTTAAGTTATTAACCTCAATTCTGTTCATGGATATTGGCTATTCAGGTTTTCTAATGTTTTCTTGGATTGATATTGGTAATTTGTGTCTTCCTTCTCTCTTTTTTTTTTTTTTAAGCAATTTTCCAAGATGTTTCTAATTCTTTGGTTTATTGATTTTTATTTTTGTTTTCTATTTCATTGATTTCTGACCTCTACTGTTTCCTCCTTGATGTTTATTTTGGGTTTATTTTTCTAGTTTCCTAAAAAGGAAGCTTAGGTTATTGGCTTAACTTTGTTCTTTCCAAATAATAGGCATTTAATGGTTATAAATTTCCCTCTAAGCACTCACTTAGCTACATCCCACAAATTTGTATATGCTTTGCTTTCACAGTTATTCATCTAAAAACAATTTTCTGGGGCTCCTGGGTGGCTCAATCGGTTTAGTGTCTGACTTTGGCTCAGGTCTTGATCTCACCATTCATGAATTCAAGCCCCGCATCAGGTTCTGTGCGACAGCTCAGAGCCTGGAGTCTGCCTCAGATTCTGTGTCTCCCTTTCTCTTGGCTCCTCCCCTGCTTGCACTCTCTCTTTCTCTCTCTCTCTCTCTCTCTCAAAAACAAATAAACATAAAAAATAAAAAATAAAAAAATAAAACAAAACAAAAAACCCCCACAAGTTTCTAATGGCTCCTATGAATTTTGTTTTTGACCCAATGATTTTTAAGGGGTATAATCCATTTTCAACTTAGCTACATCTTTTTTTTAAAGTTTATTTATTTTGACGGGGCACCTGGGTGGCTCAGTCAGTTGAGTGACTTCAGCTCAGGTCACGATCTCACAGCTCGTGAGTTCGAGCCCCATGTCGGGCTCTGCGCTGACAACTCGGAGCCTGGAGCCTGCTTTGGATTCTGTGTCTCCCTCTCACTCTGCCCCTAAGCCACTCGCATTCTGGCTCTGTCTCTCTCAAAATAAATAAACTTAAAAATTTTTTTTAATGTTTATTTATTTTGAGAGAGAGGGAGAGCACACATGCATTGGCAGAGAGAGAGGAAAAGAGAGAATCCCAAGCAGGCTCCACACCGTTAGCGCAAAGTCTGACATGGGGCTTGAACCTATGAACTGTGAGATCATGACCAGAGCTGAAATCAAGAATCAGATACTCAACCGACTGAATCACTCAGGTGCCCTTATTTTCAACATACTTCTTCTTTATACTTAAAGTTTATTTCTTATAGATAGTACATAAGTGGTCCTCATATTTTTAATTCTGAAACTCTCTGCCTTTAACTACTGTGTTTAACCCATTGATATTTAATGCCAATTATTTATATGATTACACGCAGTCTACCATTTTACTTTTTTTACACTTCTCCTTTCTTTTTCCCCTGTCTGTTTTTGTTTCATTAAATTTTTTCACAATTCTATTTCAATTTTCCTGTTGGCTTTTCAGCCATTTTTTAAATATTATTTTTATATATAGCATTAACTTCACACGGTCAACCTACATAATATACTCTGGATTAATTTTTTATGATGCTATTTCTCCTCATATTAGCATTGTAGTCATCAGATGCTTGCTTTCCTTTTAGCAATTATTCTTGAAATTATAACATTCATCCTCAACTTAGCAAAATCTAATATAACATGTCCACACTACTATGTCTTCTTAGAAAATGCAGTGACATCATAAGACATTAACCCCATTTTCCCCTCAACCTCAATTTGTATGTTTTTACTTCAGATTTTTTTATTCTTTATACAATTAAACCACAAAATATTATTATTCATAAGATCAATATTCATTTGGTTTTATCAATTTATTTACCATTTTTTTTTCATTCCTTTCTGTATCTCTTCTCCCATCCAGGATTATTTTTATTGTGTGTGAAGAATACCCTATTAGTATTTCCTTTTCTGCAAGTCTGCTGGTGAGAAATTCTATCAATTCTTGACTGAACTTACTAAAATATTTAATTGAAACATTTCCATCTTACTTTCATTCTTGGAACATATTTTTGCTCATTACCACTTATTTTCATTTAGCACTTTGAGAATATCGTTCCATTATCTCCAATTATCGTTCTATCCCATATATTCCAGGTCAAGTATTTCTACTTCTATCACCTTTTAGTCTAACTGATGCTCCTTTGAAGGCAAATTATCTTTTTTCTCTATCTGCTTTGAGGATTTTCTCATTGTCTTTGTTTTTAAAAGTCTAATGGGACTAAGTGGGTTTTCTCTGTATTTGTTCCTGCATGGGCTTTATAGAACTTCTTCAATATGTGGTTTGGTATCTTTAGCCATTTTAGAAATTTTTCAGCAACTATCTCTTCAAATACTTTGTGCCCCATTCTTACTCTTTCTCGAGACTCTAATTACGTAAACGTTAATACCTTCTCACTGGATTCCTTTCATCTTACATTCCACTCTGACTTATTTTTATTCTCTATCCTTATCGCTTCATGTTTCATTCTGGATATTCTGTTATAACCTAGGTATGAGTTCCTAATTTTCCCTAATGTTAGGCCTAATCCACTGCTGAAACCATCTACCAGCACAAAGAATTTTAAATATCTTATTTTTCAATTTTAGAATTCCCATTTTATTCTTTTTTATATCTTCTAGCTCTCTGAATTTCCCAGCCTTAACTTTTATTTCCTTGAAAATACTAATACAGAGTTCTTTTAATTTCTGTCTGATAACTCCATTATCTAGAGTGCTTATGAACCTGATTCAGTTGTCTGTTTTGTCTCTGTGGTTTGTGAATCTTTGAATCCTTGTTTACTTTTTTAATGCATATCAAACAACGTACATTAAAACTGTAAATAGTTTAAGATTGGTTATATTTGCTTTTAACAGGCTCCTAGGAGACTAGCAAAAGTGGATCATGTTAACCAAATTTAAGACCTGAAATAATTTAAAGCTAGATTTCAGTCTTTAAAAGATAAGTTTAAATCCAGTTTATCCTTTCTTCTTAGTGCCAACCTAAAAGGTATTGATGTACCATGACCCCTCTTTGGTAGGCCCTGGATTCCAGAATGTGACTCCTAGATCTGACAGCTACTCCACATGTTAACAAATCAGACAGTTCTAGAATTGGCAGGGACCCCAAGTAAAACAGTGGGCTCATCTCTCTAGGTTTCACTCTTCCATGAAGTTTTGATCCCATAATTCTTCACAGCCAAATTGGCTCTTGTATGCCTTTTTTTGTTTGTTTTAAACCATTTTGTCCACCTTTTCTAGGAGTTCTTAGGTGGACTACTGACCTAAATTACCTTATTCACCATAACTAAAATATATATGTATGCTCTACAAAACAGTATTGGGTCCAAATATCACACTAATGAAAGAAAGCACGCAATCTTCTTATTACTAAGTACCAGGAAATGTACTTAATTTGGGAAACAGAATGCAGACCCCGATGAAGCAAGTAAACTTATCTTTTTAATTTAATTTAAAAGAATATACTACTTATATGAAAACTAATTTTCACAAGCTGATTATTTACTTAAAAATAAACATTTAATTAAAACATCTAATACATGTATGTGACTAAAGCCATGGTGTAATATGAACTTAGGGTCATGGGGAAACCTTGGCATTGTGAAGAAGTATAACAAAGCATTATAGGTAAAATGATAACAAGTATGCACTAAGAACAGTGGTGTTCTAAGGCAAACAATGTTAAGTTTTGAGTGGGGACAGAGGAGAGGAGTGATTTGTAAGCAGAGATGTACAAGATGAGCTGGTACAGAAAGAAACAAGCAAGGGAAGGTATTTCTGACACAGGGGCAAAAGAGCCAGGAAGAGCCATAGGCAACGTGAGAGTCCACTATGGAATCAGTAGTTGGGAAACTATAAGTATAGCTCACCACAGCTGAAACACGTGCGCACATAAACCTGTGGGCATGAGTGCAATAGGGCCATCATGGTGATAAAGAAAGTGATTAGCTCTAAGAAAGGAAAATAGCCTGGGTCTGTAAAGTGGATGTTCCAGTATGACAAAATAAACTATATACGAAAAATCATATTTAACAGTAATTTGAAATGCATTCATTAAAACCAGAGAAAAAAATAAATGTATCTGCTATCATGAAGACTATTAAATACTGTTTAAAAACAAAATAACAGGGGCACCTGGGTGGCTCAGTTAGTTAAGCGTCCGACTTCGGCTCAGGTCATGACCTCACGGTTCATGAGTTCAAGCCTCGCGTCAGGCTCTGTGCTGACAGCTCGGAGCCTGGAGCCTGCTTCAAATTTTGTGTCTCCCTCTCTCTCTACCCCTCCTCCACTCATGCTCAGTCTCTTTCGGTCTCTCAGAAATGAATAAACATTAAAAAAAATTTTTAATAAAATAAATAGAATAAAAACAAAAAAATAATTGTCCTATCAGAAAGGAAGAGACAAAATTACTATTTATCTGCAGATGCTATGCCTACAAAAACTAAGAACATTTTGGGGAAAAAAAAAATAATGGAATAATAATGGAAGTCTTGCTTTACTATATGTTTCCTTTTCTATGAAATTGTTTTTCCTAATTTTCTTACTTCTACTTATGGCCTTTTCTTTCCATTAGAAGTTAAAAATTTTATAGGGCTTCTCTAATTAAACCCATGTGGTCTTAGTGCTGGAATGACAGAAATCAAAGGCCGGGGGGGGGGGCGGGGAACCTAAAAATACAAATATTTATGTACATGTGCCATCCATAATGAGTGAGGACAGAATGGATTATTCAATGAAAAGAAATGGACAAAAGAACAGAGCTGAGACAGTGGTCTCATCCTTTGGAAAAAAAATAGATTCCAAATTTCCATCATTCAATAAAACAAATAGACTTTTTTTTTTTTTTTACATAGATTAGAGATACATATTTCATTTACAGCAAGGATGGATTTTAGACTGGCAGACAGAACACAGAAAATATATAGCTTTCCTAGTTCTCACTACATCTTTCTAAGTCTTCATTAACATTAAAGTCGTATAAAATCTCCAGACACCAGATTCTAGATGAATATAGAAAAACACACTCCAATGGTAAATCTAAATATGCTGTTTTTCATTTTTACTAAAACTGCCTTCTAGTCATAAATGCAAATAAAAACTGATTGTTCAGAAAAGTAGTGTGATATAATTGCAGGAACTATTTTGAAGTCTTAAGATATGGCATAAATCCAGCTTTGCAAAAACATAAATGGCAAAATTAATCATGCTTCAATGGGATGTTATAAATCCACTAAGAATCATATTTTCAAAGAATGTACAGTGACATGGGAAAAGTTCCATTCATTCAGCCAGTCAACAAATACTACGTCGGATCCTGGACTGTGTTATAAAGATAGAATGTTGAGCAAGGAAGATACAATCCTTGCTAGTCAAGAATCTCACAGTCCAGTGAGAAAAGCAAACAGAGATTACAGTGGTGATACACCAGACATAAAAGCTGTAGGGAGATACATAGTATATAGAAGGGGGGCCTGGCTCATCTACAAGACTCAGAGGTTTTGTAGAAAATATGATATTTTAAGCTCAGATCTGGCAGATAAATAGGTATTAGCCCAGCCATGGTTATGAGTGGAAGCATAAGCAAACTGAGGACTTAGCATCTAGAAATGCCCAAGGAAGACAGGGTAGACAGGGGAAAAAAGACATCTCAAATTGTATGTACACTCAAGACCTAAATACATCTGCACAGAGTAAGACTGGAAGTGTAGGAAAGAATTATCTATCCTTAACTGGGATCATAAAATTACGAGTGATTTCTAGTCTGTTTTCATTTTTCTTTCTTTTCTAAAGTAATCACATATTATCATTCACTGTTCATTGATCAAAAGGGTATTATTAAAATAATACTTTACTGTTTACTAGGTCTTGAGGGAGGTTGTTTTTGGTTTTTGTTTTAAATCTTAGACAAGTCTCTTAAGACCTAATTTACTCATTTGGAAAATAGGGCTAACAACATTTAACTTCACAAAGTTGCTGATTTGGATCAACTATGATAATATCTGTGCAGGGAAATGATTCTGTGGTTGTGGTTGTTGGACCTAAGTCAGAACCAGAGCACAAGATAAGAGATTATGAAGACAGATTTGGGGGGGGGGGGCAGCGGTTGTAGAAATGCGTAGATCAGGAGGATGAAAATATGGCCCTGATGAAGTCGTCACTCTCCTCTTTAGCATGAGGATGGTCCATGCCAATCTATCCTGGTAGCTTTTTCTCGCGGAGCTTAGCCCCAATCTCATAATCCTTCTCAATGTCATACTCCAGGCCACCACCAGCAAAACGTCACATTGCTTGAAACCTTTTGCTGTTACTAGCCTCAGAATTCCAAATATGAACACAATTCTACCATTATTTAAGGGTAGTTTAGTTATAAAAATGTCTTAATTTATATTTTAATTGGTGAATGTCCTGTGCTTTGCTAAGAAGCGTATCTCACAGTTCTAGAGGCTTTGATTTAGGGTGTTGCAAGCCTCTGTTATTCATTATTTATACCAGAAACAGAATTATTAAGGGACTATTGGATTTTACAAATATGTTCACATATATTTACAAATGGTGAAGTCAGATACACATATATCTTTTTACCGATTGTTGCTTTTTCACAAAATAGGAAAAACATTTCTTACCTTTCCTCTGGAGTATCTACATGAAATGTTCTCTCTATAACAGTGGTCCACTGGAGACATCTGATAATAAATGTGTTTGGCTTTGGTCGTTCTGTTTTCATTAACTGGCATTCTAGAAATGACATAAAATGTCTCTTTGAATATACTTACATTTAAATCAGGAAGTAAAGATTTGAGAACTACAGAGTTCTACTCTATGCAACCTCTCAGCTTTCCAGGGCCCTCCATTGAGGGTTGTTCACAATCTGACCTCAGTATTTCCATTCCATCATCCATTCTGGCCACATGCTCTATTAACCAGCCAAACTGGACTACTTACTTTCCCCAAACACATCTTGCTCTGTCCTGTATCTGTACCTTTTGTTCCAGCAGTTCTTATTATCTGGGGCGCTGGTCACTGATTTCACCCCTCCCCATATTGCAATCACTTACAGTTGAAAGGTCCAGATCCAATCCCACTCTTTGCAGGAAGCCTTTTATATCAACCTGGTCCTAAACCAAACATTCACCTCTCCATATTCTCATTACTTATTATCATATCCTTCATTTTTCACTCAGTATAGACTATCTTGTATTATTATTTATCATTTAAAAAGGTATCCTTATCCCCCTGGATTATAAGCTTTTCTACAGTATACACCACTTAAAAATCTTAGTAAGCACAGCCCATAGAGCCAGTTCATCAAAAGTGATAAATTAAGTCAGGGAATATCTCAGAAGATTTCAAAGAAGAGGAGGAGCATTCTGTAGTGGCTGAAAGTGTGGATTCTAACACCAGTATTCTTGGATTCAATTTCTTTTCCTACCATTAACTATGTAACCTGGGACAAGTTAATTAACCTTTCTGGTCTGTAAGTATCAAAGGGGAAACAAGTAACTACATCATAAAACTGGTGTGAGGATTAATAATAAATCAGTAGGATGCTGAGACTAGCATGTAACACATAATAAGTTGTCAATACATGTCAGTTATCATTATCAGGTGTATATACTGAGCAGGACTTTAAGAATACGCGGTAGTGGCCAACAAGACAGAGTAGGGTAGGGTTGTTTTACGAACACTGCTCTTTTGAAAGAAACAATTTCCCTGCAGCTGACGAAGTCAACTGTGTTTTCTCAGTGTTTATCTATTCTGCGGTCCCTCCATCACTAGCAACTATCGACCTCCGTCTCTCTTTATAGGACTCAAGTCATTGAGCACATTGGACCAGTTCCTTGTTGACTCTTTGACCTAAAAAGATCATTCACCGAAGGGTCTCCACTTAGTTTTCTTCTCGTGTCTAATAAGATTTCACAGTTTCAGCCATCATCTCTTGGTTTACCGATCTAAAACTCCACACTTCTTTCCATCTTGGATCTGTATTTCGTGATACCCACGATTAACTATACAGTGGGTCAATCTACCTGGCTGAATTACTGGTATGACACCTAACACCTACTATCTTTTCCCCTGATTCTGTTCCTCCTCCTGGCTTTCCTAATTTTTCCACCATCCAGACTCAAATCATGGGGTGCTCCTCTTTGATACTGGTAGTATTTGCCAGGACATGACTTTTCCAGCAATGCAGTCCTACTTCAGACTCTCACTGCCAAATGCCTACACCTCCCAGGTGCCATAAAACCAGCTCTTCCTACTCAGAAATGTGGAAGGGCTAGATCCATTACTGAAGGCTAGAAACTGTATTCTAAAAGACATCAGAACTTGGCAACTGTCACGATGAGCACAGGGTGAATCACTGCTTTGTACACCTGAAACTGGTATTTCACTAACCGGAATTTAAATAAAAACTTAAAAAAAAAAAAAAAAGACATCTGAACTCATCCAAAAGTGAGCTGATTGCTCCTACCTTTGCCCCTCCCCCCTCCGCCACCCTCCGCTCTAGCTCTCTCCATCTCAGATGATGGCACCTCCATCCCCTTAAGTGCTCAGGTCAAAAGCCCTGGCACCACCCTTAACTCCTCCTCTCTTCTCATATCTCATCCTGGAAAGCCTGTTGGCTCTGCTTTCCAAATGTATCTAGGATCATTTCTCTCCTCTCCCACTGTCTGGGAACAACCCATCATTATCTTTCACGTGAACGCGCCCAGAACTCGAGTAGCTCTCTCTGCCCCTCACTGTAGTCTGCTCTCAACATGAGTGGCCAGAGATCTTAACATGATCGCCTGCAAGAATACATTCTGCAATGCTTCTGATTCACTAAGAATAGAAGACAAAGGCCTTGAAATGATCAACAAGGGTCCTACATGATCTGGGCCTCCCACCCACCCAGCTTAAGTTTCTGACCTCCCAACCTAGTCAGTATTCCCTTCCAGGCCACCCTGGCTTTGGTGCACTTTCTCAGATAGGCGCTACACCCTCTCTCCTAGCCTTGTGTCTAGATGTGCTCTCTGCCTGGCATTCTGTCCCCTCACACAGCCCACGGCCGACCAAGTCTCAGATCAGATCTCACCTACACGCGACCATGCTGCTGAAATTCTGTGATCTGCACCCTTGACCCAGGCCTCCCCAACCCCTCTTACCTGCTCTACTTTTTTATTTCACATACGTTATCACCCTCAAACATATGAAATGGCTTAGTATCTTTTTTGTTTATTGTCTATCTCCCCAACAAGAATGTAAGCTGCACTGATAAGATTCTTAGCACCTAGAACTGTGCCCATCTGTGCCTAAACACTATTTTTCCCCAAAGCAGACACTTACCAAATATTGTCCAAGTTGGATGAATTCTGATAGGAGTACCTAACAAGAAGGTAGTTTTGATGATATAAGAGGAGTAAATTTCTGGAGCAACTTCCTTATGCAGATAAGAAGAGAGGATTTGCTAGACAAGCAGAGGGCTGGCTCTAGTCAGGAGTATAGACTATTTAGTGAGAGAACAAGACACTAAGAGCCCCAAAGCAATCAAGGGTATACATGCAAGTAGGAGCTAGTAGAGAGGATTTGCATATTACTTCTATTTTTTTTCCCCCAGTGAACCGGGATATAAAGCCATCTTTAAGAATCAGGTTGAGGGGTGCCTGGGTGGCTCAGTTGGTTAAGCATCCGACTTCGGCTCAGGTCATGATCCCGTAGTGCATGAGTTCAAGCCCTGCATCAGGCTCTGTGCTGACAGCTCAGAGCCTGGAGCCTGTTTCAGATTGTGTGTCTCCCTCTCTCTCTCTGCCCCTCCCCTGCTCACGCTCTGTCTCTCTGTCTCTGAGAAATGAATAAACCTTAAAAAAATTTTTTTTTTTAAGAATCAGGTTGGAAGAGGGTCGCCTGGGTGGCTCAGTCAGTTAAGCATCCGACTTCAGCTCAGGTCATGATCTCACAGCTCATGGATTCCGGCCCCGCGTTGGGCTCTGTGCTGACAGCTCGGAGCCTGGAGCCTGCTTTGGATTCTGTGTCTCCCTCTATCTCTGCTCCTCCCCCACTCAAGCTCTCTCCCTCTCTTGCTCAAAAATAAACAAACATTTAAACAATGTATAAAAAGAGATTCAGGTTGGAAGAGGATGCGCTGAGGCTCTGAGAAGACAGAAGGTACATAAGAGCCCTCTAGGAGAATAGAAAAGCGAACAGACTAGGGAACTGTAACACGACAGCGGGGCAGCATCAGGGGCCCGTTGGAATTTCACAGTCAAGAATTCACATGGTTGCGTGTTTCCCCCAGATGTATTTATTCAGCTACATGGGTGTGGCTGGGGCATACAGAGGACTGGATTTCAGCAAAGCTGTAATTTAACCAAGTAAGTTTGGCAAAGCAAGAAGCAAAAGAGAGGAGTCACGGCACCCTGATTTAGGTAATCAACTGGTGAATTCAAAATGGGTAAGAAAAGTGAGAACCTGGTGGTGTGCAAAATAATGAAAAGGTGGTAGAATTGACAGATAGTAAAATCTGTTCCACAGTTAAATATTGTACAGCGATGTCACATACTTTTTGAAATATGAATGTTAAAAGCACCAAATACAGAATGCCAATTTATATTTTGTTTAAATCTGAAAGTTCTAAAATACTGTACTACAAATACTATAAATACTATATACTATACGTTTATACCTATAAAGCACAGACCCAACCTGATTCTCTGTGAAGACCACTGTTCTTCCCATTTCCTACTTCACAAAACTCCTATTAAGTTTCCAGTCAGTTTTTATACAGTTCAAGTGACACCCTAGTAGAGAAATTACTTAGAAGTTAGGAATTATGTGCAAACCTTCCCCATAACACCTAGGACGCAATAGCACGTAAGGGGACACAGGACATACCTCATGACTGAACAACTGACTGAGTGACTTTTAAAGTAATGAATAGAGGACAGACACAAGATGGGCAGGCCTGACAGAAATACTCAAGGGTGAACTCTATGGACTGTATGAAGCAGAAATAGGAAGAACAGATAAGGGAAGTAAGAATGCCCAATCTAAGTTCACCTACACTTTAGTTTACTTAAGGTCACTCCTGTGGTGATGTTAAGATGACTAAGACAGCAGACTTTAAAATCAGAGTGTCAGAGGTGTCTGGGTGGCTCAGGTGGTTAAGCGTCTGATTTCAGCTCAGGTCATGATCTCACAGTTTATGGGTTTGAACCCTGCGTCAGGCTCTGTGCTGACAGCTCAGAGCCTGGAGTCTGCTTCTGCTGTGTCTGTCTGTCTGTCTGTCTGTCTCTCTCTCAAAAATAAATAAAAACTTAAAAAAAAACTTAAATCAGAGTGTCAGACTCAAATCTAGCCTCTCTCACACCAGCAGTGCTGTGATCCCATGCAAAGCACACCTCCAAGCCCCCAGGTTCAGGAATTAAAGAAAGACTTTAAAGGAAGCATATTTTCAACACTATACCTAAGTGAAGTTTAAGGGATATACTTTTAAAAACTTCTCAGTGCTATAATTTAACAACCTACTTAAAATATTACATATGGGATTCTAAGTGATTATCAATTAACATAACTTACAAAAGTGATAAACAAGTGATTAATTACCATTCTCTAGCAGACCACTGGAAAGGAACTTCTTAGAAACGAATAAACTATTTGTATTTACATATAGGATGGTTTTGGAAAAATACTAAAATAATAACACAATGACCTAAGTAGTTATGCACAACTTGGCTATTTGGACTAAACATGCTAAATATTCATGGCCTCAACGACCTATACCAATTCTGGGCCAGCCACTATGTAAGACTCTGGGCATAGTATAGTAACAAAAATGAGTAAGAGACTCTCTACAACCTATAGCACACACCAAACTCTGTTATTAATCATTCAACATCCAATTACAACACATGTAATTGTAAAGTAGTACTTCATTCATGGCTTAAAGGTTTCAGTCAGGACCTTCTGAAGCCTAGCTGAACAAAAATGTTATTATGAACACGTAGTTTTTACTACTTTGTTTTTACAGAAACAAACCTATGTTTTATATGTTTCAATATGAAATACTCTACAAATGAATCCTATTTCAAAATGATACAGTAAAAGAGATTGAGACAGTAAAAGAGAGAAGCAGTTACCAAAAGCTGGCTCAAGATATTCAATGGTACTCGGGTCAGTACAAGGGAAGAGGGCACTCTATCTCCGTATCAGGTTTATTGCTGCACAAAGATGTAGTCAAAGAGCTGAATCTGAATACAAAACCGTTGACACTGTCAATTACCATGTTTAAACAAACAAGTGAGCCTTGGGTTCTTTTATGTTAACCAAAATATGGAATCATGAACACATCCTACAGCTCCCTGTAAAATGAAGAGAAATACAGGAGTTTTCAGAATATGGTTCATGTCTGAAAACTCTCATTCTTAAAGGAGACTCTTATTCTTAAAGGGAATGGTGGCTGATAAGTAGATTAGCTAATACTTCTTCAGAAGAATATTTTCTTTTTAATTACGGGAAAGTTCCCAAATCAAGGTAGGCCACGTGAAAATTCTAAAATCAAAAGCAGAAGCTTTGAATAGCGATTCTAAAAAGCTATTAACCAAATGATTAGCTATGATTTCTGGAGCTATTTAACACACAAGAAAAAAGCAAGTGTTCTCATATAAAATGCCAGGCAGCTAACTTTTATTATATCATAACCCATCATACCTTTCAGCAAAGCATTTGTTACACTGGTACTTAAATTAGGTATCCTAGTTAAATTCACCTGAGCAAGTTAAACTGCAAGCTAAATTTCAAGTGTTCTGCTTATGTTTACATGTTCTGAACCACAGACACCCAAGTATATTTGAAGCTGTAATCACTTTGTAAACCTGGAAGCCAATTAGAGGGATTGTAACACACCAAATCAAAAAACTACATACCAAAAAGAATCTTTTTTATATCTGTTCAGAATTTATTAAAAGATTAGGTTTTATTTCAACCTCTATAACCCTTTAAATACTATTTTTTTAAATAAGTTCTACTAATAGGCAACATGAAAAACAAAGGCATAATAATAGATTCTATTTATAATGAAATGGCACAATGAAATAATGCTGTCAGTTATAATGGCCATAAAGAGGGTGTATTTTTGAGTCCTCAAATATAATACTATTATGTATATATTTTTTTAATTTTTTACGTTTATTTATTTTTGAGAGAGAGATACACACAGAGCACAAGCAGGGGAAGAGAGAGAGGGAGAGAGAATCTGAAGCAGGTTCCAGGCCCCAAGTTGTCAGTACAGAGCCCAACATGGGGCTCGAACTCATGACCCATGAGATCGTGACCTGAGCCGAAGTTGGACGCTCAACTAATTGAACCACCCAGGCACCCCTAATTTTAAATGTACAATTCTATGGTGTTATGTACATATACAATGTTGTGTAGTCAAGCTGTTTTTAACTCACTGATTTATTTACTTTCATTGTATAAATTATCTATGCTTACTGTAGAACAATTCATAAACAGATATAGGTAAAATGAAAAGAAAATTAACCAACATCCTACCACACAAGTATAACCACTGTTAAGGTTTTAATGTACATTCCTTCAGAACTTCTCTAAGCATTTTTTAAAAATAAAAATGAGATCACAACATGTAAGACATATTATGTAGGTGCTCTGCTCATTTAATATGTTGCAAATTTTTCATTTCAGTAAATGAAGGTCTATACCATCCTAATTTTTTAAAGCTTATTTATTTATTTTGAGAGAGACCATGCAAGCGTGAACAAGGGAGGGGCAGAGAAAGGAGAGAGAATCCCAAGCAGGTCCTGCACTGTCAATACAGAGCCTGATATGGGACTTGATCTCACGAACCATGAGATCATGATGGTAGCCTTAATCAAGAGTCAGAGCTTAACCGACTGAGCCACCCAGGCACCCCTACATCATCCTATTTAACAATGGCACAGAAACCCATGATACTCAGCTATCACAGTGGGCAGCTTATTATGATAATATGCCACAAAACAAACAGAAGTGGATTATTTAGATGTAAACAGGATAACATCTAACCATTTTAACATAGCCTGTTCTTGGGTACAGTGTTCAAATCTGAAAAATAATCATAAGTGCTAGTTCTGGATCAACTAAATAAGAAAAACTAACTTCTACTTAAAGTATGATGAAACTGGGATCTAATAATAAAATTGTAAAAGAATCTAATGAGAACGTATATTGGATTCCAAGTTCTCTAAGAGCAAGGCCCATACAATTTCATTACCTATTACTGTGCCTAGACACAGCAGGTCTCATATGAATACATGTAATGAGAGAACAGATGACAAATTTTGTCATGTGACAAGTTAATGACACTTTGAGAAGCAATTACCAGAGAATATTCCAGAAGAAGGGACTCTCCACAGGTCGCACAGCCTCGTCTCTCTGCTCAGTGAATGCAGAACCAAAGTGGGGGTCATATAGAACCCAGAACTCTTCTAGACCAGCAGAGCCTTAATGTATTCTGTTAAACAAGCCAGCTGTTAAAGCTATTTTAGGTGACAACTGGAAAAAACCCGAGTATGAATTTCTTCTTAGATATTATTAAAGAGCTCTAAATTGATAAAATTTCTAAATTAATAAAATTCACCTAATAAAGGTAGACGGTGATACTGTAACTATGTGGGAAAATTCCTTATTGTTTACATAGAATTCAGGGATAAATGTCATAATACCTGAGTTTACATGAAATATTTTAACAAAATGATAATGTAAGTCTGATAAAACACTAACTGTTAAGTCTAGGTAACAGGTAGAGGAGAATTCATTAAGCTATTCTATTTTATCCGTACATCTGAAATTTCCCATCATCAAAAGTCAAAAACGGAAACCCCCTCCAAAATAATATTAGATTCTTTCCTCAAAGTACTGTATCCAAAACAAAAAACAAAACAAAAACCCCCAAAGGCTTAAATGGCTGACTGTGGAAAAGGAAATTATTTTTAAAATATAAAATATACATGAGACTATCTAAAATAAAGGCTCTTCTGGTTAATTAGACTCATCTAATGCAATTTAAACTTCAGAATATTTCATTGGGCATTTAAGTTTATAGGAATCACTGCTGGAATAATCGGTTTATTTCGTACCAACTCTAATTTACAACGTAAATGCCTCGTGCTTCTATTTGTGCCAACGGGACAGTTTCTAGTCCCACACGCTCATCACCGCATCGCCATTCGCACCAAGGGGCGTAAGCCATAAATACGCACCCACACCAACACGCGCGTGCACTGCGTGCTGATCGCCCTGCCCTCACGGCCCATTACTCAAAACCACGGGCTACGGAACTGGCCTTCGTCGGTCGCCTTTCCCTAACCATCAGTAACGCTGCGGTTGCCGTCTCTCCTAAAATCCCTCGTATCTCTTCCCTGTTCTTGTCCCATTTTTCTGCTGTATCTGATGCTCTTGGCCCCCCTCCTGCAAGTCCCCTCCCCCCGCACCCCCAGGACACGGACTTTCCCAGTTTTGCTTCCATCCCTCTGATGGCTCCAGGGTCTTCTTTCTCAAGGTCTCTTCCTCCGTTCCTCCGAACGGAGCTGCTCCCTTAGGCTCCGTCCTTTGTGTTCAACTGTGCTTTTGTGATCATTTTGTCCTTAGTAAGTTCATTCACTAAATGAGTATTTATCATGTGCCCACGGTGTGCCAGGCACCAAGCTAGGCCCTGGGGGTGGAGCGGCCAACAAAACAAAGTCCCTATTTTGGCATAAAGCTTCTGCTCCACTGAGTGGAGGCGTGGTCAAGCTATAACCAAGTAAAACAAGGAATTTATTAACCTAGTACTGCTTGTAAGTATTACGAAGAGAAATGAGGCAGGGCAACGAGTTAAAATGGCAGGCAGGCGGTACTACTTTAGAACGAAAGGGTAGGAAAGTCCTCCCACGGAAAGGAGGCTCCGGTGCAGCCGTCTGTGGGAGGAGGCTTCCGGTCGAAGGCACAGGAAGTGCACAGACCGGCAGCGGGAAGGGGCCCACAGATGTGTCCGAGAAACAGCAAGGAGTCCAGGGTGGCTGGAGTTCAGGAAATGGTAGGAAATGAGGTCAGGGGGCTCTTCAGTGACCTGGGGAGGGCTGCGGATATAATCCTGGGGGAGCTCTCTGGTGGCTTTGCCTCAAATGTCACCTGATGTCTGAAGACTCTCAAACCTGGACCTTCCATATGGCAAAGCTGGCATTGCTTTTCTGAGGCCCTGTTATCATCCCATTCTCAACATACCTAAAAGCGTTTCATATTTTCTTTTATCGTCCACACTGAAAATTACCACATTGACACAGTGTTTCTATTCAATTTATTTCTGTATCATTTTCCTAATCACGCAATAAACACACTCATCTTTGACTCTTCTGACCCATAGCTAAGCCACATTCATCTTAACAATTCTTTCAGAAACGTCTGTTTTCACTGCTCAACCAGACACTCATTACCAAAATCGGGATCCCTGAACTGGCCTCCCAGATGGTCTCCCTTCCCCCACCCTTCTCCCTGTCCAAGGTGTCCCAGTATGACTACAGGCCTGAGCAGTCTTCCTCAAACTCTTATTCTATAGACGATTCTCCTTCTCAAAAATATACAAGTCTCTGCAGGACAAAGCTCAACCCCACTAGTCACTCATAAGCAAGCCCAAATCCTTTTCAAATTTTATTCCTTACTATAAAAACAATAAGGGGCACCTGGGTAGCTCAGTTGGTTAAGCGTCGGACTTCCACTCAGGTCATGATCTCAGAGCTCGTGAGTTCGAGCCCTGCGTCGGGCTCTGTGCTGACAGCTCAGAGCCTGGAGCCTGCTTCGGATTCTGTGTCTCCCTCTGTCTCTGCTCCTTGCCTGCTCACACTCTGTCTCTCTCTCTCTCTCTCAGAATTAAGTAAACATTAAAAAAAATAATAAAAACAAAATGAATACCCCACCCAAAAAAACTACTAGAATTCAGAACTGAATTCAGTAAAGTCACAGGATACAAAATTAATACACAGAAATCTGTTGCATTTCTACACACTAACAATGAAGCAGCAGAAAGAGAAATTAAGAAAAAAAATCACTTATAATTGCATCAAAAAGAATAAAATATCTAGGAATAAACTTAACTAACCAAGGAGGCTAGAGACCTGTACTCTGAAAACTAAAAGACATTGGTGAAAGAAATTGAACATGGCACAAATAAACGAAAAAATATTCCATGCTCATGGATTGAAAGAACGAATGTTGGGGTGTCTGGGTGGTTCAGTCGGTTAAAGCATCCGACTTCAGCTCAGATCATGATCTCACAGTTCGTGGGTTTGAGCCCCACGTCGGGCTTTGTGCTGACACCTCAGAGCCTGGAGCCTGTTTCAGATTCTGTGTCTCCCTCTCTCTCTCTCTCTGCCTTTCTCCTGCTCACACTCTGTCTCTCTCTGTCTCAAAAATAAATAAACATTTTTAAAAATTAAAGAAAAAAAAACAAATGTCATTAAAGTGTCCATACTACCCAAATCAACCTATAGATTCAATGCAATCCCTATCAAAATATCAACAGCCATTTTCACAGAACTAGAAAAGAATAATCCTAAAATTTGTATGAAAATCAAAGGATCCAAATATCCAAAGCAATCTTGAAAAAGAAAAACTGGAGGTATCAAAACTCCAGATTTCAAGATATAATACAAAGCTATAGTAATCAAAACAGTATGGTACTGGCACAAAAACAGACACATGGATCAGTGGAATAGGACAGACAGCCCAGAAACAAACCCACACTTATTTCATCATTTTATCTATAACAAAGGATGCTGCAATATACAATGGGGAAAAGGCAGTCTCTTCAACCACAGTGTTGGGAAAACTGGACAGCAATATGCAGAAGAACAAAACCCCACCATACACACAAACTCAAAATGGATTAAAGACCTAAATAATGTGGGACCTGAAGCCATTAAACTCCTAGAAGAAAACAAGCAGGAATTTCTCTGATATCAACCATAGAAACATTTTCTTCTACATTCTCAGATATGTCTTCTGAGGCCAGGGAGACAAAAGCAAAATTAAACTATTGGGACTACAACAAAATTAAAAGCTTCTGCACAGCAAAGAAAACCAACACAACAAAAAGGAAACCTTCTGAATGGGAGAAGATATTTGCATATGACATATCCAATAAAGGGTTAATATCCAAACTATGTAAAGAACTTACACAACTCAACACCAAAAAACAAATAAACAACAACAAAAACAAGTAATCTGATTACAAACCAAGCAGAAGGGCTGAATAAACAAAGCCAAAATAAACATGAAAAGATGTTCAACGTCACTCATCATTCAGGGAATGCAAACCAAAACCACAATGAGACATCACCTTCTACCTGTCTGAAAGACTAGAATCAAAAAGACAAATAACAAATGTTGCTGGGCTTGCACGAAAAGTGAACCTTTATACAACACTGTTAGTAGGAAGAGAAATTGGTGGCAACCACTATGAAAAACTCTATGATGGTTCCTAAGAGTAAAAACTGAACTACCATATGATCTGGAAATCTCCCACCTGTTCATTGCAGCATTATTTACAGCAGCCAACGTATGGAAACAACCTAATTTCCCTATGATGGACAAATGGATGATGAAAATGTGATATTAAAAAAAAATACCCTGCAATTTCATGGATAACAATGGATCACATTTGAGGGTATTATGAGAAGTGAGACAAACCAGAGAAAGACAAACACTGTATGGTATCGCTTGTGGAGTGTGAAAAATTTAAAAGCTGATTGAAAATGACAAGGAGTACTTTCTCCTGATATATATGTATATCTTCATTGTCCCTTAAACATTCTCCGGTTCTTTTTTTCAGGTGTACAACACAGTGATTCAACAAGTGTATGTTATGCTGTGCTCACCACAAGTATAGCTGCCGTCTGTCACCTGACAATGCCGTTTCAATACCATTGATTATATTCCCTACGCTGTACCTTTTATTCCTGTGACTTATTCATTCTACCACTGGAAGCCTGCACCTCTCGCTCCCCCTCATCCACTCTGTCCATTCCCCACCCCCCTCCCCTCCAGCAACCATAAGTTTGTTTTCTGTATTCATGGGTCTCTTTCTGCTTTGTTTGTTTTTTAAAAAGCTCCCGGATTATTCTTAACTTCAGGATTTAATTCACACTGCTTCTGTCATGTGAAACACTTTCCTTCCCTTCTACCTAGATTCCAGTCGCTGAAAAGCTCTGATGATTCCAGCTCTTACTCTCTACTCTGGAAGATCTTCTGCACTTAACATTTACATTGCACATGCTGGGACTGATCACATACTGTTAGTTACAGACTGCTTCAAGTGTATCTTCTTAACTATACTGTAAGCTTCAGGGTACCTGGTACTTCTAATAGTTCTGTTTGATTCGTCACAGCCTGAATTCAAACAAACAAAAAGAGCTTCAGAAAACATTTCTGAATACAGGGTGCCTGGGTGGCTCAGTCAGTTAAGCATCCAACTCTTGGTTTCAGCTCAGGTCTTGATCTCACAGTTTGTGAGTTCGAGCCCCACGTCAGGCTCTGTGCTGACAGGGGTCTCTCTCCCTCTATCTCTGCTCCTCCACTGCTCTCTCTCTCTCTCTCTCAAAATAAATAAATAAGCATTTTTTTTTTAAATAGAAAATATTTCTGATGCAACAGAGTTTATCACAACTAGTTCTCTTTTTCTTATAAGATAATCTCAATATTTTAAAGTTCACATGCCTTGAGAAGCACAATTTACTTTATGATCCCCACCAATCTTACTTATTTCTTCAAAATCCATTTGTCCAGTTTACTCTATGTATACATATAAATAAATCTCAATGATGACATCAATTTGAAAAAACTAAAGCCTAATCAAATTCTTGATTGCACAGCCATGGCTCTAACAATTAAAAGCTAGTATCCTTTCCCTAGTAGAAAGCAGTAGATTTATAGAATAGTTAAAGGGATTTTTTCCTTGGAGAACAACCAAAAGGTAGGCCTATCCATTCAGAGTAAAGCAGAGAACTATCAAAAAAAAAAAAAATGAATTTTGGAAGATTATAAACCAACAAACCTATTAATTTCATTTAAACCATATGTAAAGATAACCAAAGAGTCATTATTACAATCTGACCGATCTGGAAAACACTAACTTCTTATAACTTTAAGGAAAGACAGAGATGTCTCGGTTTCCATTCAGAATTCTGACTCCAAATAAGCTATCCTGACTTTAAAAGGTTTCAGTCATAACCATAAAGAGGCCTCTGGGTCTTTACTATAGCACAAAAACAGTATGTTTCAAAATTGGGTATAAGTGGTGCATTGCAAGATAAATGAAGAGTGTACATTGGAATAATCAGTTCATTTGTCTCCAGCAGAATAAAAAAATCTCATCTTCTATCTTTTCCCAATTGAGTAGGGAAACTTTGCTTTCCACTACATCTTTCTCCAAAATTTATTCTTTTTAAATAATTAAGTACTAAGCCATTATTTTGGCCTATTATCAGCTGCTTTCCTGTAACATTAAGATTTTACGTGCATTATTTCCCTTTAATCTTCCCAGTAAAGTTTTAGAGGGTTTTCATTATTTCCATTTCACAAATAAGAAAATGGAAGCTGTCTGGTTTTTCAGTCACTAATTCAAAATCATCAAGTCATTAAGGTTATAGAGCTGAATCTCTAATCCATGTTTTCTAGCTCTGAATTCTTGGCTCTTCTTGGTATGTCATGAACTGTTTTAGGAATGTTAGCTACTTACAAGAGAGGAAGTGAAGTTTTCTTTCTTTACAACAAACTTTGTATATTACACTTACCAGTTTTCTGCAATTAATCGACAGAAATAGGTGACCTACAGAGAGTACTGAAATTGTTTTCCCCCAAAGTAAACTGACCAAACTTCTTGTCTAGTATTTGTGCACCAAAAATAATTGCTATCTATTGTGAGAATACAAAACTTAGAAACACCAATAAACTTTTATCACATATCATAAGATAGGGAAAGTTCTAGATGACAGATGAACTGTCAAGGAATAATACTGTTTCAGAAGTTCTTTACAGAAATTAAATTTGAAAAATGTCTTTCTGTCAATATTAAATCACTGGTTCAAGGCAGAGAGTACATTTGGAATATGTATTGGCCAAAAAGTTAAAAACCGTACAGGAAATAACATGTAACATGTGCCTGGATTCGGATATTGGAATTTGTTCAGGCTTGTCAATGTAAGCCAACCCTGAAGATTTCTTACAATAGTCTAAGAATCAAGAGCCATTGATAGGAAAACAATAAAAATGTAACTTCCTATAGGCACAGAAATTCCAAATATTTGCTGAATTATGTCAAGAATATAGTTTAATGAAATGTCCTCTTTCCCCAGGGCCATTGTGAAGCTCAAAGGAACAATGTGTATGAAATACTGCTATAAAGAGAGTATTGCATGTTTATTTTTAATCACTTTATAAGAATATCCTATAGAGACAGAAACTTTAAACTTCACCAGTGTGCTTTTGGAAGCAGTAACTGTTGCTGGTTGGATGATTCAATTATCATAAACTATTCTGGCGTGTTTCAAAAGCAGTGCCATTTTAAAACATAAAAAATGTCTAAAAATGCAACCATAGTAATAGATTCTGAGAGCACGGGTTGGGGGGTGAGGGAGAAAGACAATGACAAATTGGTCCAAAAGGACACTGAGACTTCATAGTTGGAAGACGATTGTGCTGACAATTAGTAACAGGAAGCAGAGCACAAAACAAATGAATGAAAAAAGCTGAACCAGCAATGAAAGACCTTATTATAGGGCAGCAACATTATTGTAATAAAGGGGCGATGTACTCTCCTCCATGAAACTTTCACACAGCCACCCTAGTCTCTTTTCTCTCTCCCTGCATTTCATTTTTCATTAGCATCTGCTTGATTATGTATTATTTCCAATCCAAAAGAATGCCTGCATAGTGTTCCTAAATTCCAAGGCTTAAAGGTCCTTCCCTGCACCCTGGCCTTGGGCCTCAGTTAACTTCACTCAAATAAATAAATAAATGCTTTTAAATTAGTATAAAGATATGGAGGGAAAAGACAGGGAGTGATTTAGACTATAAGGGCAGAGAGATCAACAAAACACGTGTCCTTCAAGTCCAATCTGTTAAAAATGCAACGATCGTGAGTCATATGAAATATCCAGATGATTATGCCTCTCATAATCAGTCTCTCCTATGACCTCTCGGACATAATTAGAAAAGCAAAGCTGAAATGGTCACATACCAGTGAATCCTCTGCATTAAGCTTCAGTTTCCACAAAGAGAAGCAGCTCAGAGCTCTGAAACAAATCTTCTCACGCTAGTTGAGAATCACCAGATCGGATCCCTGAGACCGACATATAAACTAGTCTAGAGGCATGGAAAGCCCACACTTTCTGAACTACCCACACGAGAAAACCTCTCGCCTCAAGACCCCGGGGCAGCAGGAGAGGTTTCAGTTAAGCAACAGTGCGCAAAAAATCACTGCCCTTGAAACCTGCAAGTTGGGGGTTTAAGAGTTCACATGATCACCGGCAAACTCCATGAGCCTCATTCCCTGGCTATCACAAAGCAATAGTATATATCCTGGAAAACTGTTAGTGGGATTAACATACCCATAAAGGTCCTCAACAAGTGGTGGTTGTTGTTGTTATTATTATTATTATTATTATTATTATTACTACTACTACTTCTCAGCAGACTGAATGTCTCGAGAAATTACCATGTTGCTGACTGGCAAACCACTGAATATCACAAGAAAGAATCGTATGGATCCTTCATTGTAACCTCCCTGACACCACATGTGACAAAACTCTGGAATCCCTGGGTGGTGGCGGGACCAGTTGATATTACCAGTCGTGTTGATAGGAATCTATCAAATAACCGGCCACCTAGCTATCACCTGCATGCTTGTCCCCCTGCTACAGAATAAGTAAGAATTGCTGTGACATAAAATACATCTCTCAAGAACAATGAGAATCTGCTATTAACCCACTGCGTATAATGGCTGGCATACGGTGAAGTTTCTGTGGGTGCTGACTAAACATTACTTGAAGAGAGCTGTCGTCTGAGCCCTGTGTATGCTTCAACACACTCCAGCCAGATATCAGACGGACCTCTGCCTTCTATCTGCTTAGAGGCTCTGGGAAAGTTTCTTAATCTCTCTAGATCTTGGTTTCAGTGTCTAGTTTGCTTGGATTTTTAGGTAGTTTTATTTCATGTCATTCCTGCCGTGACATAATGTGATCACATAAATAAAGCACGTTGTACATAGGAGGCTCTTAAAAAATGTCAATTCTCTTTCCTTGCTTCCTCAAGTCCCTCTTAATTTCCTATGACAGGCAAATACGATGGGCATATAACCCCTTTTAGTCGACAATTAAAAAAATGAATTACACATAAACATCTACGTTCTAGAAAACAAAAAATTAAGTTAAAAAATAAGTATTAAACAAACAAATCAGGTATGTATCCACATTTAATTTAACCAAAAATGATCTATAAATGTAACGAGCTCATAAATGAGTATAGTCAGAAGAGTGTGTGGAAAGAATGATTCTGACCCTTCAGAGATGGAAGGGCATCATGGAGGACAATGCTGGGATCGGTGACAAGATAAAAAACAACAGTGCACACAGGCTGGCTCATGTTGGGCAGCGTTACACATTCAGCAAATTTTTACCTGCAAGACCGAGCTGGATTGACCTGTTAATAATTAACTTAGTGCAAAAGAGTACACAAGCGTGTGGCTGAACCCACATAGCTGCTTCTCATGCCCAGGCTGCAGGGGGAGAGCCTCCCACCCAGTGCCCCTCGCCCACTCCTTTCCACACCACCTTACCTCTCCTTTATCTAAGAAGTCAGGGTCTTGTTTTTAATAAACAGATAAAGAGATAATGTACCCTTTCCAAGTGAAAAGCTATCATTGGAAACCTTTTTAGCTGAAGAAAAAACACTGCCTTTAAGATGGGATTTTAAAATGGAGTGCTACTTTGTATCAGTAAAATTATTTTATACTCTTCAAGGAGAGACGAGGAACAGCGATGTTACTGCAAGAACCGAACGTACAACACCAGGTCAGCTAAGGGGGGCGAGTGCCTAAATGTGACCCTGAGAAAACAAGTGTCTGGTATGAGCACGGCATTCTGCTACAGATTTCAAGTGCCATATTTATTCCCATCATTTATCCTTCTTCCTCCTTTGATATTTTTCACTCTATACAGGGATAAAAAAATAACATACCATCTGGAGCTTTCATTCATATCTGAGGATTTCATACTCATTTAAATCAACAATAAGAGATTCAGCCGAAGTTTCTCAGAAATAACATTTCAAATTAATGCTATTCCCGTTACCTGGAATGTACTTCATCTTTTGAAATCTTACTCTTTCTCCAAACGAGCACAATTTCCAAGAAGCTCGTCTTGATGATCCAGTCCTTAACGACCCTCCCTTTCCTAAACTCTTACTCAATGTGTTAATTGTAAAACTTACTTCAGAACTGAATGAAACATCTCAAAATACCAATTCCAAGGATTTGTGGCAGATTTTTGCTACTAGATGATAAACCCTCCAAAGCCAAGGGCTAACCCAGGTCTGTGGATTATGAAATGAACACAGGCACAGGCTTCAGAGTCATTCTGTGAAGCACGGGCTGAAATCCTGGCCCGGCCATTTGCCAGGTAAGCGAGCTCACCAAGTCACATAACCTCCCTCAGTCTCTTTAAAATAGAGAACATAATACTTACCTCAGAGCGGTGTGAAGATTAAATGAGATAACATATGTGAAAGGGCCTGGCACATAGTAACGCTCAAAGAAAGGTTGGTTTCCTTCCTTATTTCCTTCTTTTTTCCCTCAGTACCTGGTACAATGTTGAGAACACAATAGACCCTCAATAAAAACTTTCTAAATAGCCATTAGAACTTAGATTTCCTAAAAATATGCTTAAATATTAATTGTGATAACTCCTATGCTTCCAAATTGTGTTACTTTAAATCATAGGCACACGAGGTAGGAAATTTCAAAAACAGAATTAAGTGAGGGAGGCTGTTGGTTGGATAGTGTGTCTAGGAAAGAGAGTCAAGGAGAGAGTCTGAGGTAAAGTGTTTGAGAATAATTCAGTGAAACTAATTACATGCAGGGTGTTCTTTTATGTCAGTATCTTTGGATAGATGGTAGTTAACTGTTGACCTTAGGAGAAGTTCAAAGAGAGAGGAGGAAGGGAAGGAGGAAGAAGAGGAGGGAGAAGAGGAGGGAGGAGAGAAGGGAGGGGAAGAGGAGAGGAGGAGGGAGGGAGAAGGGAAGAAGGAAGGGAGAAAGGAAGGAGAGGAGGGAGAGAAGGAAGGCTGGCTCTGCTGGGGTCTCCTCACATCATTTAACATAAGCTACAGAAACTCATCACTCCTTGCCTGCCTTCCCCTAAGAACAAGTCCCAATGCATCTTCCACCTTATAAAACAGTAATCATCTAATGGAAGAACCAAATTAATCAAAAACTTTCCACCAATGGATGGTAACCAAGGGATCCCCTCAGGATAGTCAGAAAGATATGTGAGGATTTTATTCCTTCTATTAAAAAGTGAAAACAACTTCTGACTAAAATAAGGGGTAACAACAGTCACGTGGACCAACCACCCGTGGAAGCTTTGACTTCCCAAAGGCTTGAAGGTTTGAAGAATCTGGTCTGTGCCCCACTCCTCTGAGGCCAATGAAATGGGGCTGGCCTTGCAGCTGTAGTGATGCTTCCTTCCTTGGCCAGAGGTGGCCATGGCCATGGTTTGGGGGTCTAGCTCATGTTTAGTTACAAGGACTAGCTGTTACAGATCAAAGTCCTTGGCATTAAATGAAATTGGGATTTCTTCCCCCAACCAACCCATAGAAACTGTCTTCAAGTGCAAGACAGCACTGCAAATAGTTTCTACCTAAAACTTCTAATGATCTTTAAAGAAAATCCAATCAAGTAGTTTCCTTGCCATTCCAATGTAATGTAGCTAGAAAGGGAAGGATGGCTGTCACTTAACTCAACCGAGCAAAATTACTGCACATCTCCTGTTACATTGAGACTTTTATTTGCACACCCTTTCACAATTTACAAAGCATGTTCACATACAGCATCTCATTTAATCCTTACCATAATCCTGAGAAGTGGGTATTATTAACCTTCGTGTCTAAAGATGGGAGCACCGGGGTGGCTTAGTCGGTTAAGTGTCAGACTTGGTTTTGGCTCAGGTCATGACCTCATGGTTGGTGAGATCAAGCCCTGCATCAGGCCATGTGCTGACAGTGCTGAGCCTGCTTGGGATTCTCTCTCCCCCCCTCTCTGCCCCTCCCCTGCTTGTGCCCTCTCTCTCTCTCTCTCTCTTTCTCTCTCTCTCTCTCTCAAAATAAATACACAAATAAATAAACTTAAAAAAAAAAAGATGACAAAAATGAAGACCAGAGAAATGATGTGATTTGCCCAAGGCCACACACTCGTAAAGTAGCAGAACCAAGACAGATGACCTTCCACCACACAGACCTTGTCACAAATGTTGCAGGAAAATTTTTACATGAGCATACACAGTCACTGTGCTCTAGAAGTTTATCACTCCCCTGGGTTCTCCATAAGCGTCCCCCAACTTACATTCCGATAAATGAGGCTATGGCAGTAAAGACTGCAACTATAAATTAGCTTCAAGTAAATCAGGAAAGGGGGTGACAGAGAGCTCAGAAAAGTCGCGAGGGAAGACTCGTGACAGACGTCTGAGCAGGTCACTTACAACGTTCTAACGAAGGAAGTACTAAAACAGACTATCTAATAGGAAACTCATGTGACACACAATGTAAATTTATGTCCATAAAGGACGTGATGCTGAGGGGTGCTGTCACACCTAGGAGCCGCATCTGAAACCCTGAACTCCATAGTCATGTCCATGAAAACAGGATTATACTTTTTCTTTTTGCATGTTTGTTGTGTAATGCTGAAAAAAAGAAGGGAAGAATAGACATTCTGTGGAAATTTTTTCTTATCATATCAGGGTGTGATTTGAATGGCAGGAAGAGAATGTGTGACTGAGTATGGCATTATTATTCTTTGTAATTTTCTACAAACAATCTCCCTTTAAAGTGATTTTTAACAAGGTTTTCTCCTTTCCCCGTTCTAAACTTAGTTTATGGGTTAAACTTTGCAAATAAATGATTACAGTACCCCCTAGAAAATATGACAGAAAGGAAGAAGATCTGATTACAGTTGCACTTATCCACTACATGATCAAATTTTAAGTAAGGGCTCTATTATATATAGTGAGACACCGCTATTACAGGACATAACTTTGTTTGCCTAAAAATCTGATCACAGGCAAGGGGAAGAAAAGCACCAAATCTTCAAATGATCAAGTACATAAAATAAAAATCACTGAAAACAAAAATGAGGTTAAGAACTTTATATGTAATTCAACCTAATAGAATGTAGCAATATACGTCAAAAAGTATGGAACATTAAAGAGTAATAGAAGACAAAGTGAATATTGAAAATACACAGAGTATAAACATAGGTATGATTTGGGCAAGTGTTCGATTGTTGATACATGATACATAAAAAAAATAAATAAATAGCCATTCAGGCTCCTCTTGCAAAAAATGGAAAAATGTGAGATTTTTCTGAGCTAAGGAGGTGATACTTGGAAGTTTTTTTCCGAAGATTAATCTATCCTATGCATTGCTCCCAAATACTCCAGAGAGGAGAATACTTGAAGGCAAGAGATCAACTAGGAGACTTAATAGTCCAAGGAGAACCTGATGAAGAGCTGCCCCAGGATGGTAGCAGGGAGACTGCAGAGTACGGAAACAAGACGATATCTTGCTGACCGACTGGCTCATGGAGGGAAGAGCGCCATTTGCTTACGGATGTCCCCTTTCTACCGTAACCTGGTAGGTTCTTCTTTTCATCAGATACTGATTTGGACACCTAATGCATAAAAGCCTCCAACGGTTTCCAGCTGGTTTCCATTAAAAACATCAAGTTGGTATTTAAGATCTTTCACAATCTGATTACAAAGTATCTAATCTTGTTTTTTCTCCAACATGAATGCTCTATCTACCTGTGATATTGCCTATGCTATTCACAAAATAGGCTCCTCATTAATTCCGGACTTCATGTGCGTATGTTGTTAACCTCACCGTGAATGTCCTCCTTCTTCCGAAAACTTACATATCACCTATCCTCCAGAGCTCATGCTAAAATCCTTACCTAGTCACCCTAGCTTACCTTTACCTATTCTCTCAACTTCTATAAAATTCATTCTGGGGACGAATCTCATCATTCCTCCCACTGCAGGGTGTTGTGAATGTCTTCCACAGTCAATGACAAATTCCCACATTCAAACATTGTATCTTATACTCCTTTTAGTGTCTAGTATGGTTCTAATGATCAATAAACCCTTTAAAAGTGAACTAGCCAGATCTCTTGTAATTCTTCTATATTTATGTGGTATAGAGTTACCCTAGATTTATAGGGTTGCTATTCTAGGTTGTATTATATGTTATGTAAGAGTGAGAATCAATTAGCAATTTCTCTATCCCCATGAAGAGCCACAGTGAAAACATTAGTAGAAATCGCCTCATTTTTCTATGTATTTAAAATATCTTTTATACTACGTATTCAGAGGTAATGATGTCTTTTTGGTAGGTTTAAGCCCCCTTACTTTCTTACAAAAAGAAGAAAAATAGGTTAATGAGTAAACATTTCATTTCAAAATTGGCCTAAGAAATGCAGACTGACCTATTTTTTAAAAAGCTGACTGAAGAAAGGTTTCAGAGAGGAAAGAGATATGGTCAGAATTTGCAACACGGAATAAGCTGGATTTCTGGGAGGTGCTACTAGAACACAGGTTGGCACGTCTCTCTTCCCACCACTGAGAGTGAAAGGGAGTAGGTAAAAAGGCAGCTGAGCCCCAAGACACACGGACAAATGTCCAAACTCTCCACTGAGGAGCTGTTTTACTCTTCAGTTGGGCTGGTAACTGTCAAAACATTTGAGACCATGACTACTGGGTAGACCAGCTACTGTGCTCAAAGTACGTGTGAACGCAGCTTTATGACAATGCTCATGTCTTACGTATCCTATATTATTTCCCAAATTGTAATGTTTCCTGCGCAAAAATAATCTCAATCTATAATTAGCAACTGACCAAATCATAATTCTGATTAGAGAGGCACTTGGCTTGAAAAACAATGGTTATTTTTACTTACATTTCTACAGTACGATATGTAGAGAGGACCTTCGCATAGAGTTCATATATGATCCCCCAAAGGAGGATGAGGTCAGATCTTTTCATCCATGTTTCAGGGGCTTGGAGAGTTTACATTCTGCATGCCAAAGGCTATCTAGCCATTTAAAATATCGTAACTCTGACCCCAAATCATATCTCAAGGCTCTCAATCTAGGGAAAACGGCACAGAATGGGGACAGGGGAGGGAAATAAAATGCAAATGACAGTAGATGAATTTGAGTTCTAACCTTGGCACTTAGCTACCACTACCTAGTAAGGTAACTTTATACAGATCACTGAATTTCAAAAGGCCTCCTTTTCCATCTAAAACTGGAGAAATCTGGACTATTTGTTTTCATTCATTCATTCATTCAAAAATGGTTATTAAGCCCTAATAGGTAGGCACTAGGAGACAGAAGATAAATAACACTAGGCTCTTTACCCTAAAATAACTCGCAGATCAGCAGAGGAGATGTAACACATGAACAAATAACCAAAAACCACTGTGATAACAACAAAAGAGACCAGCTTGATGAAAGGCAGGGAAGAGTAATTTAGTAGGAATAAGGATGGGCATTTAAATGTGAATTAAATTTTAAAGGATGAAAAAAATGATCCAGACAAATAGAGGCCACAAAGCCATTCCAGTCAGGGGGAACAGCATGAACAAAGCCTCAGAGTGGAAGAGCTGTGGAGTTTGTGTAGGGAATCACAAACGCTTCATTGTGCCCACATGTGACCACCCAGAAGACACAGGAAGCGAGAGTTGAAAGCAGAAGTCAGACTGACGAGATCCCCACATGATATACTAAAGAAGCTGGACTTCATCCAGTAGGCAATGGCAGAGCCATCACAGTGGAATGGTACGGTGAGGACTTAACTGGGGAATGGTCCCTGTGACAGTCACGAGAAGGTCAGAATGTAAGTGGTCGGTCGAATCTACAGGCAGAGCATCTAGTTAAGAATCTATAATAGAAGACAATAAGCTTGTTCTGGGGTGATTATAGTTTGATTTACAGTTCAAACACTAATCAGCAGAAACAGAAATGGACTGGGAATGGGGTAAAGATGTGAAGGCAGTGGGGGGGGCGAGCGTAAAGGCACGGAATAGATTCAGGTTTCTGCTTAAGACAGAACTGACATACTGAAGAGTGGCACCTGGGAGGCTCAGTCAGTTGAGCGTCTGACTTGGGCTCAGGTCATGATCTCACAGTTCTTGGGTTCAAGCCCCACGTCAGGCTCTGTGCTGACAGCTCGGAGCCTGAAGCCTGCTTTGGATTCTGTGTTTCCCTCTCTCTCTGCCCCTCCCTCACTCCTGCTCTGTCTCTATCTCTCAAAGGTAAATAAACATAAGAAAGAAAGAAAGAAAGAAAGAAAGAAAGAAAGAAAGAAAGAAAG